>NC_090790.1:6702500-7302500 GCF_040054535.1 Antennarius striatus | reverse complement strand
ATCAGACTTTTTTTGTTATCTTTTTTTTTTTGCTGTCACTACAAACCGCTGTGTCCAACAAAGCCGTGCCGGCTTCGTGTGTGTGGGACGGACAAACTCAAAGACGAAGGCCGCTTCGGCGTTACTGTCCGGCCATTGAGGTAGACGCCGGCTTTGAGAGTTTGGTGAATAAAGCATCGGGGTTCCCCACATGACAAAGTGAGGTCCGTCACAATTAAAGAATATAGACCGCTATGTTTGACGAAGCCAAAACGGCTCCGTAAGTTAGAAACATGGACAAATGTGCAGACCGGAGCTAACTCGGCTAGCAGGCCAAATTTCCGGGTTGACGCCGGAGGCGTGACAGCATGAGGTTTTCAAGTGAGCTTATTCAAATTCATATGTGAGGAGATGTGAGTGACAAAACATACATCAAAAGAAAAAACAAAGAATATTCATCAAGAAAAAACATTTTAGTTTTCCTTTTTTTTGTAAAAGCATAAAGAAAACTCTGGAAGATCCTTGATCTTCTGTTTGTTGCTTTTATTTAACATTAAAATTTTCAGGGATCCAGTACAACCTGGGATGGCTAATGATGCACAACTACATTCACGTTCAAGACCTACAGCAAAATGGTAGGGTCTCTTACATATGACATGACATGCAGTTCTAATTATAACTCCCTCTTTGTGCTTTGACCATCATGTATCCATTTTGGAAACAGCCAGAGCATCTTTGGCTGTGGAGCAAGATATCCATAACAGTGCATCCACCATAAGTGGCAGTCCATTTCCTTCCACATTAGGGCCCGGCCAAAAGGAAATATTTTTTCCACTTCTCATTGTGCACAACAGCATATCCGTCTTTCATCTGAGCCAGTGACGATCAATTATGCATGCAAGCTAGGCATGCTTTTCTAACTAAAGTACATGACAGCATCACAGCTGACGCTGTGAGGCACCAACATGTTTATGGAGGTCAATGTGTCGTCAGAGTCCCTTATTTGTGTTTTGCTTTAAACCTTCCACTCACATCACAGGCTGCAACAGGATACCCAATTTAAACTTTATTTCCACAAAATCTTGATCAGATGTGTTCTTGAAAACCACTTGTTAAATATGTCTGAAAACAGATTCTAACAATCAACTCTGCATCTTTAAGAGCCACACCCATTGTAGCTGAAAGCACTGCAACAAAGGGATCTGTAAGCCATGGTATATCCCTGCATTAATATTAATGTTAATGATGTGAAAGACCTGAAAGCCCATTTTCTAAATCAGCTTTTTTATTGTCAGGAATGTTTTCATCTACAGAACACTTTACTTATCAAACATGAAAGATAACTGTGATTAGATGTTTCCCAGTCTTTTCAACGCTTTGAAGTTGATGGAGGTCAAATTGTGTGCTTCACTTGCCCAGGCTGCTGTCAATCAAATCAGATCAAACTAAAACACCACAAGGTCCTGAAGAAAAGATTGTGTTTCATAGATATTTAGAGTTATAAAAGGCATTAATTCCTTTCTACTTTTAAGGAGGATGTATCGTATTTGTCAGTTTTTGTGTGTTCGTCCGTCCGTCTGTTCGTCCACCAAATCTTTGCAACCGTTGCCGATAGATAGATCAAAAAAAGCACATTACTTGGGCGGCAAAAGGATGAAAATGAGATGATGACCATGGTCTTGAGAAAACTAGGCCAAGGTCATGTTTCAACTTTTGTACACTCAGGAACCGGATAAGATAGAAAGACGAGAGAGAAGGTCACTGTAAGTAAGACCATAGATCAAAAATTGTGTTTTGATCTACTTTTGCTTTGATTTACCCTGATCTATGAAAGTAGGTCAGGGTAAAATTTTGAATTCTGGGGTGTCACAGGATGTTGCAGTCTCTGACTGCCCTGGTGTAGTTTATGAATTGTCTTTCTCTGGAGACTTCTGTACAAACCTCCCCTCAAGAAAAAAACAGCCGACCTCCAGTGGAGGATTTTGCACGGTGCCGTCGGTTCCAATGCTTTTGTCTCTGTTTTTGCCCCTGCGGTGTCCAGCCAGTGTCCCTTCTGTCCTCTTCAGGAGACATTCTTTCATACTTTCAGTGAGTGTGGGAGACTTGCAGTGCTCTTCACTCTTCTAACGAATGTTTTTAACTTGTTCAATGAAAACTTTAGTATCAGGAAATTCATCTACGGTGCTGGGTACAATAGATCGAATCAGAGAAAGTGGCAGCTTTTAAATTTTATTTCTGGGGAGGCAAAACTTGCAATTCATGTGACCAGGAAGAGGAAAATTGAAAACGATACCGCTCAAGAAGCAGCTACTGTTTTTTGCTGTAACATCAGATGTCGCTTAAAACTAGAATTTGGTTTCTATAAATTGACAAAAGACCTGAATAACTTTAGGAACATCTGGTGTTAGAAAAATGTCCTATGCACTTTAGTTGATGACCACCTCACTTTTGCAAACTTCCTGTTATAATGCACTAATTCTTATATTGTATTTCCCTTTGTTTCTTGGTGTTTAATGTTTTTGAGTGTTTAGTGTTTTTGAAATTTCATCTGATGAAAATTTGTAAAATGTTCTAAATGTTCTTAATGTTCTAAATGTTAAATGTGATTGAAGTTTGTTTGGAAAAGATGTTCTGAGGCACTTAAATGCTTTCATCTAATGTAAAACTGCAAAATGTTTGAATGAGATTAAAGTGTTTTTGCAAAAATCAAAAAATCCTCTGTTTGTTTACCTTTAGTTAGCAGCATGGCTTTGAGGAGTACCATATCAGATCAGTACTATGATTTTTTTGCTTGATGGATGGATTACCATGCATTTAAGTAATAAGATCCATGTCCTTCTAGGGATAAATTAGTAGGAATTTTTCTTTTAGCAATGCTTTCTCCTCAAAAGTTCAGCTTACAATACTTTTACCATTATCTTACTATAATGCTAAGCTAATGAGATAAACACGATGACTACATTTTATTATATTGGCATATAAACAGCTGATTTGCATTTATTTGCTTACTACTATGTACAGCTAAGAATTTGATGTTGGCATCAAAATACATCATTATATTAGTATTAGTGTTGCATGCATGCTAGTGTGCTAGCATTAGCGCTTATCTTACAGTCCTAGCAGTGTTAAAACTCTTATATGCACCATCTTGTGTGGCACAAGAAACATATATGTTAAATATCTCACCGTGAATTCAACAACTACTTTATATGAAGCTCCAATGCAGCGCCCTTTTTTTTTTGCCAGTGGTTTCCCTGTTATTGTTGTCCCCCCCCCCCCATGTAACAGAGTTGTAGCATGAGAAGTTTTACTTATTAACATACTCTGTAATTTAGGGCGGCAGCTGTACAGTAATTGTGCAGGATGTGCAGGAAGAAAGTAATTAGATCATTGCAACGCTGTGTATTGCCTGCAGCTGTCTGTTTTTCATCAGTTTTTTTCTAAATGGGTCTGTCACAGCCCCTTCTCTGTAGTCCAATTACATTGTTATTCATGTATCATAATTCTTTGAGCAGTGAATGATGGCTGTTTTAATATGCACTGGATGTGGCAATGGATTTACACAATGTCCACAGGGTGTGTTTGACTTGAGTAAAATTAAGGACATAACAGGGACAATTTCATATAAAGGAGAACCTGTTTTTCTAGAACATGTAACTCATTAGAGCTGAATTTTCCCCACCAGTTATTATTAATTAGTTACTTTGATGTGTTTCTGTAGCTGAAATACAGAATGCTGACCACATATCACATGTTATGATCTTTCTCAATTAATCAGATGCTTCTGAAATGGTGGACATCCGTTGCAGGAAGGGTTCCCACGTAATATTAAAATGGGCTGAAATGCATTGTTGGGTTGCTGTCATTCCTACTCTCTAGACAATATCTGCTCCTGATTTCTTAGATGTACTGTAGATTACAAAAGAGTATCTTGTAAGCACAACTAAATGGCTGTTCCCTTCCTTACTGCCTTCCCCTGAGCCTATTTAACCTCCACATGTTAAAAGATGAAGATGTCAGGTGTAGAAACAATTCTGTTAGCTTCTCTAAATAAACATGGGGACTAAACCTCTTTCTAAGTGCTTCCAGGGTCTCTGATAAGATCTATTTCGGCAGCTGAACCTAACTCTCTCCGTCATCTGTGGTGGTCTGTGATGTTGTCTTTGTTTCTGTAACCTCATGTCTTATTAATTAAGCTGGCCACGTCTTTTCAGAACTCTCTGTAGCAGAGGCAGGTTACCGTGGTAGCAATATCACACTATGCTTCAATGTGAATGGTGGTGTGTGAAATGGAGCAAATAACTGTCTCTTTTTTTTTTTTTTTAAGAATTCATAGTTATTCTAACATGTCCATTTCTGTTGAGACAAACAATCATGTGGCAGAATTTGAAGTTGTGTACAATTTTTTTTTTTTTTTTAATGGGGTGAAATGTATTGGTTGCTGCCATAGATATATGGGCTGCCATTGATGTTCTTGTCTGTGTTTCAGTGCGACATACAGTGTTTAAATATCATATATACTCTGCAGGTTTCACATCTGAACCTAAAGCAGTTAATTACAATGCCTCCTCCTTTCTTGTATTTGATTGTGACAATTATTAATTTAAAAAATGTTTTAATTAAGCTTCAATGTAGCCGCAAGAGGACACAAGCCAGTGTCTTATTGTGCCGTTCCCAAATCCAGATAAATACAGAGGGTTGTGTCAGGAAGGAGATCCGAAACATGTGAATCAAATCTATGACTTCTATACCGGATCGATCGAGGCCCAGGTTAACAACGACCGCCATCAGTGCTGTTCACCTACAGGGTGTCGGAGAAAATTGGATTACTGTTGGTCGGAGAAGAAGAAGAGGAAAGTGTGTTCGTAGGGAGAAAGAGAAGCGGAACGCCAAGAGTATAGGGACTGAGAGTAGGGACGTTGAATGTTGGAACTGTGACAGAAAAATGTAGAGAGTTGGTTGACATGATGCAGAGGAGGAAGGTAGACATACTGTGTGTCCAGGAGACCAGGTGGAAAGGTAGCAAGGTTAGTACTTTGAAGAGTTGATGAACGAGGAAAATGAGGGGGAGGAAAGACCAAAAGAGGTGACTGTTGTGGACCAGGAAGTAGCAAAGATTAGTCAGGATGAAGTGACGAAGGCATTGAAGAGGATGAAGAGTGGAAAGGTACTCGGTCCTGATGATATACCTGTGGAGGTATGGAAGTGACTAGGAGAGGTGGCAGTAGAGTTTCTGACTGGGTTGTTCAACAGGATCTTAGATAGTGAGAAGATGCCTGAGGAATGGAGGAGAAATGTGCTGGTGCCCACTTTTAACAACAAGGGGGATGTGCGGAGTTGCAGCAACTAGAGAGGAATAAAGCTAACGAGCCATACAATGAAGTTATGGGAAAGAGTAGTTAGACTAAGGGCAGAGGTGAGCATTTGTCAATAGCAGTATGGTTTCATGCCAAACAAAAGTACTACAGATGCAGTATTTGCTTTGAGGATGTTGATAGAGAAGTACAGAGAAGGCCAGACGGAGCTGCATTGTGTTTTTGTAGATCTGGAGAAAGCTTATGACAGGGTGCCCAGAGAGGAACTGTGGTATTGTATGAGGAAGTCTGGAGTGGCAGAGAAGTATGTTAGAGCGGTGCAGGACATGTATGAGGACTGTAAGACAGTGGTGAGGTGTGCTGTAGATGTGACAGAGGAGTTCAAGGTGGAGGTGGGACTGCATCAGGGATCAGCTCTGAGCCCGTTCTTGTTTGCCATGGTGATGGACAGGCTGACAGACGAGGTTAGACAGGAATCTCCATGGACTATGATGTTTGCAGATGACATTGTGATCTGTAGTGAGAGCAGGGAACAGATGGAGGAGAAGATAGAGAGGTGGAGGTTTGTCCTGGAAAGGAGAGGAATGAAGGTTAGCCGCAGTAGGACAGAGTACATATGTGTGAATGAGAGGGACCCAAGTGGAAGAGTGAGGTTAGAGGGAGAAGAGATCAAGAAGGTGGAGGATTTTAAGTACTTAGGGTCAACAATCCAGAGCAATGGAGAGTGTGGAAAAGAGGTGAAGAAGCGTGTACAGACAGGATGGAACGGGTGGAGGAAAGTGTTAGGTGTGATGTGTGATAGAAGAGTTTCAGCTAAAATGAAAGGAAAGGTGTACAAAACTGTGGTGAGACCAGCAATGTTGTTTGGTCTAGAGACAGTGTCACTGAGGAAAAGACAGGAGACAGAGCTGGAGGTAGCAGAGATGAAGATGCTGAGGTTCTGTCCCTCTGATGAGTACATCAGAGGGATAGCACTTGTTAGAGGTTTTGGAGATAAAGTCAGAGAGGCCAGACTGAGATGGTTTGAACATTTGTGGACACATTAAACTAGATTTGGAGAAGTAGAGATTAAAAAACAAAACAAAGTCAGAATGGTTGAAACAATTGATTAGGCATAGCTTGTTTCTCAATGAAATCAGTTTAATGTATTCCATATTATAAAACAAAGTGTGCATGAATCACCCTGCTTACTTTAGATGATCAATTTGTCTAATCAGACACAAAACTGTACTGCACGTCTCTCTGTACTTTTATTTATAATATTGATCTTTACTGCCAGACAATCAAGTTAATTCCAGAAAGTCTCCCTACAATTTATTATTGAGCAGTTTTCTCTTACAATTTGAAGACAACATGAACGTGTGACCTGCGTCTGTAGTGATAGTTGTTTTTGTTCTTTGCAATACTGTCTACAGAGTTCTTTTGTAAATACAAGGTTGTATTTCTTTTCTAAATGTGTTGTGATAATAGCTGACAGGCAATATTTATCCTTCATGAAGTGTGCCTGTGATTTTATTTCATAATCTGCTATCTTGGAAAATCTCAAGCCCCATATACTTAAAATTTGACATTATATATTTCTCCCTGCACAGTGGGAGATAAATTGGGTAAATTGTCTTCTGTGCTGGCAGAAGTTACAGCATGTTCCTATTATTCTATCAAGGCCATAAATAGTCAGAAACCTGTGACACTTTTAATTAAGCTCAAAAGCTAAAGCTGTCAGACTTTGTGTTCAGCCCTAGCCTTCTTTGATCTTAATGGATGCTTGTGGTCCATTATGCCTCAGTGCTGGATCCCCTGTGTCAGCTCCGGAGAGTGATGCTGAATAATGGGGCTCTGTCAGATCTGGTGGTAAATATGCATCATCACACGAAGACGTCAAATTGTCTGAGGAAAAGAAAACATCTCCTCGTCATTAATCAACCAATGAAATGAGGAAATGACCATGCACATGCACATTTGAAATTCAATTTCTAAAATGATAAAATGTAACATGCGATTGGCAATTTGCTAAATTAAGAGGTAAACAATTCTCTATCAGAGTGCATTCCCTGATTTGATTTAACAAAGAAGAGAAAGGGCAGAGTTTGGATGAAGCTTTGATGTAATGGAAATGCTCGAGGAGCATGAAATGGCATGTCGCATCTGGACCAACAGCACTTGATTTGCGAGGCAAGCCGCATGTAGTTGAATGAGCTCCACCATGTGACAAGACCAGGTCTGCTCAAGATTTGACAGAGTTCTTCATCTCTGCTTAGTCATACTGGTCTGCACTGATGGACAGGTAGATAAGGGATTACCATTTTGCAGCAGTCTATCAGATTGCAGTGTGAGGATGGAAATCCAATTACCACTTCATTCTCTGATATCATGCAGGGAAGGAGCTACTCCAGATAGAGGATGCTAGAAATATTGTTAAGGGGAAGAAAAACCTTGTTACGATGTACTACATGCAATTATTTTATATTTGATTAACAATAAATATATTATGAAGCATTTTAGCTTCTGCAATGGGATGAAACAGATGCATGAGCAGCATGAATTGGCACACATGGAGTCTCAGGATTGACCACAGTGATTGCACAAATATCAGCCACTCTTTGTTACTGTTGCTAAGTCAGGCGATTTTTTTAACAAGCATTTGGTGATGTCTGCATTGTTAAACCACCTACTGTGGTGAGAGCTTGTTTAGATTTTGGACACAGCACAAAAATGAAAGTGAAAACTTTGTGGAAATTGTCAGAATTTCTGCTCTGCTGTGTTTTGTGGGTAATGCCCAGGGTTGTCTCTTAGAGGCCAGTTCAATTCCGGTGTCACATTTAATAGGACACATTGACGCATTATGTCCCAACAATATGTCAACAGAAATATTGCCAAACAAATGAACAGAAAATGAAATACTGCATGTATAATATAGTTATATAAATTTTTTTAAGTTTATATTAACTGTTGGCTGTGGCAAAATTAGGTTATAAGCACTGATATATCATGTTTTATTAATATTAACTAAAAGGCAAAATTGACCAACAATGCCCCTGTTGTTCGCTATAATTTGACATGAATAAGTAGAACACTGTCTCTGTTTTTTGGTCTGCAGCAACTCCTGGGGAAAATATATGTAATTTCACCCCAATAAGATCAGCAGTTAGTCCTTAAAGTTGTTTTTTAGGTATTTAGTGCAAGGACTGAGGCATATATCCGATGAGTTTTTCTGCTGAAAATCTGCTGCCTGCTGAGCCTACAAATAATGCGATTGAGACAGTGACGTGCGGTCAGGGATGCAGGTGAGACACGGCATAATGTACATAATGTACAGTGTTTTTTGTCAACAACTGTATGTGTGTAACGTCTTTCTTGAGTTGAGTGATCCTGAAACCACTGGGAAGAGGCATGAAGTGAAGCACACAGTTCTCCTGCCTCATGGTAGGGGGCGCTGGTGATCCCAGGGTATCAGCCGATGATTCCTCTACCTCGGCCACAGTAGAGGTGACAGCAAACTACAGCCATTTGTTTTCCGCTCACCTTGCCTTACTATAAAAATGGAGGATTACATATCTAAACTTATTTTTTTTTTGCTGCGTTTGTTCAGAAGGAGCGGCACATGGACTTAATTTAAACGTAACATATAAACAAACATGTAGGTAACAACAGAATGTTTTTTTTTTAATCCAATGTGCTTATTTGTGTGTTACAGTTTATACGTGTAAAAAATTCTGCTCTGGGACTTTAAAAATAACCCACTCCCATTTGATAATTACATGGTGAATAAGCTACACTTTAGGTTCATATGTTTGTAAATCTAATTATGATGAAATCATTTCCTCACCAGCCATGAACCTCACCGCACGTCACTGGATTGAGACATGCCAGACTGAAATAAGGTAACAAAGTTGTGAATCTGTGATAGCTGAAATATGCTGTAATGCTCAAAAATGAACGACAACAAACCTAGGTTTTAACTCTTTGTATGTGTGTGTGTGTGTGTGTGTGTGTGTGTGTGTGTGTGTGTGTGTGTGTGTGTGTGTGTGTGTGTGGTGTGTGTGCGCGCGTGTGTCAGTGTGTGTTTGTGTGCTTAGATTGAGCAACTTTTTTCACATACAAGTAATTCCACTAGCCATATTAAAACTAAAATGTGGGTCACAGCACGGAGACAAGCAGAAAAGGATACCTGCCACATGGTACAGCAAAAGTTGAATTTTAAAAGTAATGTGGTTTCACTACCTTATCTCACTTGACCCATAAAATCCTTGCCACAGTATTTTTAATAAAATCCTGTGTAAAATCTAGAATTGCCAATAGACATTGATGTTTGTGTGACTGTTACTTCTTTTCTCAACAGCTAATATTGACATCATGTCTTATAATATTCCACCAGAAATGATCATTTAAACTAATTTTAAAAGGTGTTTTTTTTTTAAATAATAACAACAGGTCATAAATCTGTTACATCACAATATTCTATGTACCTTCTGGATCCGTATCTTCAGGGATGTGAGATATTTTATATGTACATGATGAATAAAGTTCACCAATTTCTCACCTGATAGAAAGATATGTATTAAATGGAAATTTTACAATTAATATCACAACATTGCTAATGCTGATGAGCTTATCATTTTGAAAGAGCTTTTATCTTTCATTACACTTTCAAAGAGAACAAGAACCAATGAAGTCAGAGACTGCAAGATCCCGCAACACCCAGAACTCAAACTTTTACCCTGACCTACTTGCATAGGTCAGAGATCAAAGCTAGTGCTCTGACCTACTGTCATTGATCAAAGCACTAGCTTTGATTAACAGTCTTACTCATACCGGCCTTCTCCCTTGTCTTTCTTTCTTATCCAGTTCCTGAGTGTACATAAGTTAAAATTTGACCTTGACTTAGTTTTCTCAAGGTCAAGGTCTTCATCTCATTTTCATCCCCTTTGCCGCCTGAGTAATGTGTTTTTTTTGTTTCGTCTTTCTATCTGCAACAGTTACAAAAATGGTGAACTAACGGACGGATGGCTGAAGAGACAAAGGCTGACAACTATAATACATCACTTCTTTGAAGCAGGATGTAACTAGAACCACAGCAGTCAGAGACTGCAACATCCCAGGACGTCCCTGAATTCAAAATTTTACCCTGATCTACTTTCATAGGTTAGGGTAAATCAAAGCATAGGTAGACCAAAGCACTAGCTCTGATCTATGGTTCAATCGACGGTCTTACCCAAAATGGCCTTATCCCTCCTTTTTCTATCTAATCCGGTTCCTGAGTGTACAAAAGTTGAAATTTGACATTGACATAGTTTTCTCCAGGTCAAGGTCATCATCTTATTTTCATTCCCTTTGCCACCTGAGTAATGCTTTTTGTGTCATCTTTCTACCTGCAACGGTTGTGAAGATATTTGGTGGACATACTAATACACGGACGAACAAACGGACGGAAAACACGATACACTGACAATTACAACACATCACCGCTTTGAAACGGGATGTAATTACAAACATCCCCTTCGTGGAATGTAAAACTTTCAAAATGAACAATATCCAAGTTATCAATTGAAAAATAAGCATTCACTTGCATAAAGCATGTTTTTTGGCAGATTGATTAAGAACCTTCTAAAAATCTCCAACACACTAAACATTGGAAGAGAAATTTGGCTGATTTTGGCTGAATCTAAATCAGATGCAAGACTGATCAGTTGCCTGGCAACAGTGTTGGTATTGGCATCAACAGTTTTTTTTCCAGCCTACAGCCTCTAAAGCCATGCCTTTTGTCATTCTGTGTGTTAGTACAGATACACCACATATTTTTTAATTGAAAATAAATAGTCCTTATTATTAGGAGGTTAAAATAATAATAATAATGACAGTTATAATTTAAGGCAAAAGTTACAATACATGAAAAGCACCATAGTCTATAAACACTGATCAAGTGAAGTGCTGAATATATTTAAATGCCTGAAAGCTCCTTTCATTGCTTTCCTCATCCACACTGTGTTCGAACAAGGCTGAGTCATGATCTAGCTAATCTGATCATGTTGGAACAACAAACAAAGGAGAGTTTTCATACTCAGACTTCACCTTGGCTCATCCTAAACTCCTGCAGAAAACATCTTTGTATAAAACTTTGAATAAATGTTCAGATAATGTTGTGTAGAAGATGTCATATATATTTCCCGAAATAATTTTGCATCCACAGCTGTTAAGCTCTATGGCCATGGAGTATGTTTGACCTTTGGATCTTGCTTTTTTGGGGGTATTTTTTCAGCTATGTGGACTGAATAAAGAAATATGACCTATAGACATGTATTTTTTCTTTTCATATTCCTCAGGCATGAATAAATATCAGTTTAAGCTGATAAAATGCAAAGGTTAATCTCTTATAACTCATATGACACCTATACAGCTTACAGTTTTAACTGCTGCAGATTTACCATCGACATTGTAGTAGTCATTCATTTTGTACCATTTCCTTCGCTTTCACAGGTCACAGGGATTTCACCACCAAGCTCATTCTTAACATTGTAAAACTTTAGACATACAGTACTTGACATCATACTAATAACACCAATGTAAATCTGTTGCAATGTTGACAAAAGTCATTCAATATCTACAAAACCTCTTATTGTTTTATTGTGCCTCATGTCTTATTTTATTAGTTAAAGTGAACAAACTTACTCAGCTAAAAGCACAAGGAACAAGATGAATCATGAAGAAGAACCAAAGGGTTCTATATAATTAAATGTAAGTTGTAGTCCTGTTATGTTACTCACAAAAAAAAAAAAAACTGATGTAAAACACACAAAGCACCAAGTATCATTGACGCTGCAAGACAGAGCCTTTCTCCCTTCATCTTCTCCTTTGTTCTCTTTGCACTAGACTGTGTGCATTAGCTATCAGGAATGTGATGGCACAAGGGTTGTCTTTTAAACCTTGAGCTTTTTTTTAAAATCCATTTCAGTTTCATGCAAACTGAACCCGGTCCTGAGGTTTCATGAGAGGTGGGACAGTCTTTGGTACAACCTCGGTTATCTTGTTTCATGTTCCAATCCTATCTGCTTTCATCCCAGATCAGTTGTGTAGGTTCTGGTCCTGTTTGGTCTACCTGTTCTGAAATAGAAATAAATACTAATTGAACCTGATTAGTCTAACAAAATCCAATATCTGCACTTCCGTTTCCAATGATGATGAGTGTGTTATTGTCATACATTAAAGAAAAAAAAAATATAGTGACGTTCAATGGAGCCATCCCCATGGTGATACTGTAATATTCATGAGTTGTTGTTTCCAGCTCACTGGGAATGGATAAATGAGCACTTAATCACTATACATTGCATTTCTTTAAAAGAACAATGCAACGTTGTATGCTAAGGTAAAACTCTCATCCTCACCAACTGATGATGTATCACAGAAGACATGAAATAAAAGAGATACAGCTTCTGCACTTGAACAAAAAAAACAAAGGTCAAGTAGGTAGAAAAAATTTGTCTTGTTAAAGATTCGATGCTTGTGTAGATTGTCATTCAGCCAGGTCATGGTTATGTTTAAAGTTTCTATCTAAAGCAACCACTCTTCTAGGGGTTGAAGATATTTTACCTCTCATCCAAGAGACCTGAGTTTTATCTCACTGTCACTGGTTGGGAGTACAAATATAAACTCTTCCAAAGTTGATAAAACACTGATAGTCATCAAGGTCACATATCAGCAGTCGATTCTAACAGCATTGTTATAGCTCATTACAGACTTTGAGAACATCAGTGTGGATGCCTGTATGTTGTAAACTGTATTTCTTACATTAATACAATTTTAGGAGTAAGTGTTGCTGTAAGTGTTGTTGATGAATGTAATCGCCCTATGTTTGTGACAGTCCATTATTTCAGAACTCCAGGACTCAGAAAAATGACACACTGCACCAAAGCCCATTTTCTAAAAAAAAAAAAATATATATATTAACAGAACAAAGGGTATTTTCACCCATGCAGTGACTACTGGCCCTTTCCATAGTGCTGATTAAGAGTACTTGTATTGCGCTTTCCTAACCTAACCTGACCTGACAAGAAAGTGATTGCAAAAATCTTCAGGAAGCATCAGGACAGACTTGAGTTGCCATGCGTAGAATTATTGAACCATGAAAATCACTGTTCAAGGAACAGCACAAATATATGTGTTCATAGCAACATATACAGAATTTATATCCAAGGTTGTATAACTTTATACATGAGACTCCTTATAAGTGTTGTCAGTTGCTAAAAAAATGTATTGAGTTAATCATGAAATGAAATATTAGTATTAGTGGATTTCAAACAAATCGATATGTTGTGGAATGAAGAAAGGCATGACAAATTGGTCATAACAATCAGAGTGTTTTTACTTAATGATATTCCTGCTTTTCTTTTTTTAATTCTTTTTTTAACTACACATAGTTCTGGCTGGTCACAACGAGACTTGTATTACATTAATTGAATGTTTTAGTGGACAGGGATTCCAGCGCACCCACATAGCTGAAGCAGTGCTTCTACTTTGCCAGCTTATACTCAGTTGAGGTTTATATGACTGAATTGTGTTTCTGTTCTGCTATTGTTGCCTTCATTGGGTAATGAGTAAAATTCCAACATGTGGATTCATCCTGCATGCTTCATCTTGAGTGACTCCTCTTCTTGATGATGACAGGCTTGATTCACTTTTGGCTCAGTCATGTTTGTAGAGCTGTGTTTGAAAAATAAACCTGCTGTCATGGAGAGTCACTGTGATTACCCTCTGTGTGATGTGCACTACACAGGACATCTGCTCCTGCAGTGGACTCCTTCTTGTCATGAGCACTGTCGAGGACAAATCTTCAGACTTGTTGTTCTTCGGTTGAACTATAACTCATAAATGCAGAATGTGTGTAAAGCTTTGGTTTATCTAAAATTCTATCTTTTATACAATGCACTGCAGTTTTGTATCATTTAGACACAAATACTAAATGATACATTTAGTATCCGTATTATTCTTTTTACAATGATCTAAAACTGCACATAATTTTACAATTTTCAATTGATAACAATGCAAACATATAATGTATGCAGAAGATCACCATTGAGGACAGCATGTCCAAAACTGCATGAAAAGGATTACTAAAATAGTTGCCTTTCTTTATTCTCTTTTAGTGACCAACCAAAAGGAATACAAGTGTTTGATCCTTTCAGGAATACATTTAACACATCATGTGAAAGTGTTTGTTTCAAGAGAACAAGTGAAGACTGAGTACCACGATAGAAAATATGATACAATGGCAGGCATCACACTGAAACCAAGTTTTTCATTTAACATAAAGGAATGATAGAATTATGATAAAACGGAACCACAATACAGGATGTGAACAGGCTGTATGCACAAACACCGTACTCCATAGCAAATGTCATATGTGATTGTTTCTTGGTTGATTGGTTGGTTGGTTGGTTGGTCAAAGGGACAGATTTAGGATTTTTTTCCCCCTTTCTTTAATGGGATTACTGGACTTTAAAAATAATAATATATATTTTCTTGCGGAATAATGCATGGATTTTTTTTGTTGAGGAAAATTCCATGTTATGTATCAGTATGTGCAATGTGATGTACTAGTTAGCATCTAAATGCAGTAACCTTAAAATCTGCTTATGTGGTTTTGCGTCCGACCATAAATAAGGGTTGACTGAATTTCAGGGGGACTGCTAGGTCTTGGGAGAAGTACTTCACAAATGTTTTAGTGGATAACAGGATAAGACATTATATTTAGTTAGAATAAAATGTGAGAACTGTGTGTAGGACAATATTAGAGCAAATTTGAACTTAATGAAAGGGTGCCTGTCAGATGAGTCTAAAGACACATGCATATTGAAACCTTAGAAATGTTGTGGTCTCTTGTGCATTTTGTGACTTTGCAGTATTGGCACCTGTGGTAAATATCTAAATATTCAGATATTCTCTAAGAATAGATCAATAATAGAGCTTATTTATCCCATGTTGCAAATTAATCCTAAATATGCCAAAACTGGAGCACAGCTCTGTCCCAAGGGACTTGTCTCTACCTCAGATTTCTGCTGTAGTGGCACTTATTGAAGTGAATCTGTGACTCCTGTACAATCAGATCAGTGTTCCTACAAAGGGTAATATCTTTAATGAGCAATGCTGAGGTGCTGATTCTGATCACGTTACCTCCCTTGTGACTTCATTATGTGATTGGTTCAAACAGTTTGACTTGTTCCACTGCAAAACTTCCCTTATTTAATTAGTTATAATTATATTAAACAGTGTGATAAATATGATTATTTACTTTCATGGAGATAGTTAGATGAAAAGATTGACGCCACTCTCATATTAATCTTGTAGATATGCTACAGTGATGGTACTTCAGCTGATTAGCTTATCTTTACACTTGGGGAATCAGGGGGCACAGGTAGCAAATCCTCAAAAAGCACCTCTAAATCAGCAGTCATGTGGCATTAAGCAAGTCGTTCTCAATCCTCAGGGAATGCAATTCAGTACTGAAAAGGAAGACAAAGAAAAAGGAAATGAGTGTAGTTCTAAGATGTGTGGGAATCCTGCCACTGTGAGAATGTGAGTGGACCATGAATAGACTGTTAATGGTGGCATCCTAAGATCATTATTCTAGAGAGAACATTGAGCCATTACTTTTTACTTTGCCAGCCTTTTTTGTCTTTTGAAAAGGATCCAAACATGGCTTTGCTCCACATCCATCCAGAATGTATTTCTAATGAATAAATACAAAAATAGTTTGATTCAAATATTACAGACTAAACAAACCTGATGGCTAAAATGTTACAGATAATCAAATTGTCAGAAAATTTAAAGAATTTTTTTATTTTTTTTTTATCTCAGGCAACTTTTGATTCTGTGTTTCTTTAATTTTGGATGAAGATGGCTCATAGCACTCAAATTTGTGCATTGCCCAGCCAATCAAAAGTGAATGAAAATGTATTTTATTTGCTCACAAGGTGGAAAGATAGTGCAGAACATACCATTACAATTTTTGCATTCTGATTTGGTGGACCGACAACAACCTGCCCCAAAATCACTGAGTCACTCTAGTCTCATATAGACAGTTCAATCTGACGCTGACCTTTTCATCCACTGTAAAAAAAATGAGTTGGTGACTTCTCTCAGTTTGTGAATGCTGTACAACTTACAAAAATGAATATTCTGAATTCATCTAGTTTATCCAGAGCCACTAACTTCCAATTGCCATGCTCTCTCTCTCTCTCTCTCTCTCTCTCTCTCTCTCTCTCTCTCTCTCTCTCTCTCTCTCTCTCTCTCTCTCTCTCTCTCTCTCTCTCTCTCTCTCTCTCTCTCTCTCTCTCTCTCTCTCTCTCTATCTGTCTGTCTATCTGTATTCTTTTTTTCAATTAAACTTGACAACAAGCCTAGTGCTGCATCAACCAATGCAACACTTTCTCATGCAGATAGAAAACTGTACATTGTCTAAGTTAGGAGCCATTTATATAGTGAATTCCAGATTGGAAATATTTCAGAAAACTGCTGTAACCTTGTCAGGTAAACGGGTAAAACACAACTCTGGCCGAAAACAATGACGATGTTGTTTTCTGAATGTTTTTTTTTTTTTTTTTTTTTTTTAAATAGGGTTCCTAATAACTTTCTTTATGTTCATAGACAACAAACAGCCTTTGGCCCGAACAAAAAGAAAAATTGACTGTGGACTGTCCATCTCTGTTTGTGCTACAAAGTACTATACTATATTTTGATTTTACACTCCAATATAGATTTGTTGAACCACCACTGTGAAAAAGCAACATCGTGGTAAACATCCTGAACACATCCAAACTCAGCGCTCAAACACACTGTCTCAAGGCATGCTGGGAATCCAGCATACCTACACCTATGGTGTAGTTCAGAGGTGACTGCAGAAAAAAAATGCATCACATGTAGTTAGGTGAGGGGTTGGGTTACCCCTGTGACATACCATAGCCGACAATTTCATTCTCTACCCCCTCTGAGAAAAGAGGCCAAGCACCTCAAGACCAATGGACCCATGTGCACTTAGGCCTTCATTAAAAATGTATGGATTTCCATTTGAACCAGCAGGCTGTGGAACAACATAGTGGGACATGGTGCGTGCAGTCGTTCATACATTAAGCATATATCCTGCTGGACAGCCACCGGAGAACCTGCCTTTCAAACTGCTGTAATGACACTGACTCAGCTTTAAGCTGTCACACCACATATACAAATTAATTTACAGTACAGTGTATTATATCGTGTGTGAGGATATTTAAGGAATGACAGCACCAAACTTCAAAAGAAAGAAAATAAAAACTTACAAGTAGGTGGACTACTACTTTTCTCGTAAGTGATCCTATTTTTTTTTAACAAATCATGATCACCGTGCAGACTTGATGTTGGAATAAATCAATTGTATTAAACATCTTAAATTAAGGGAATTAAAATTATTTTGAGAAGATAGAAGCTTTCCTGTGACCCAGCTACATAGACAACTGTGACATGGCCATCCCAGTAAAACCTTTACATTAATTAAATGACTGAACATTTAAAGCCAACAAATGATATTGCAGGCAGAATAAATCAGTCTCGTAATAGGAGGGAGATGATATATAATTTGGATGAGACATTTTCACAGAGAAGCACGGCTGAGTTACTTATAGAATTATTTGACACAGAGCCCTGAAATAATCAGTGGTTTATTGAAATGCAGATGGACAGATTATATAATCCCAGTAATATACTGGAATGACAGACATCAGATGGATGTAACTTCTCAAATGTCAGATATGGCCTCTTTTAACATCCATATAAATAACATGGATGCCATTCCGGATTTAATAAACCAGGCAATTTTCTCAATGATGTCACTATAAACCGTAAAAAAGCATATAACTTTAACTACTTCCTGACCTCATTTTGATAACAGGATTAACCCAAAACTGATCAAAAAACAAATTCAGTGATAAAACATAACAACTGCTTGCAGTCTTACATAAGTAATATGCTTGACCACTACAACGTGAAAATGCTGTTTAATATCAAATAACTTTTGAAGGACTATTGTAATGAAAGTCAAATTAATGCGGCCAAATGAATAATTATTCAATTTCTTGTTAATCGAAGAGCGTCTGTAAATAATTGTGGGGCCTTGACCAGGCAGGAGAAAGAGTATCCATTATTTTCAAAACTCATATATTATCAATTGTTTATCTTTGTGAGAATCAGAACCAGAATTTTAAAAATAAATACATTACCAAATTTTTAAGATTTCCATCTTTTTACTGATCTTGATTTGCTTGCACGACGTAACTTCATGTCTCCAATGTCCAAATGCCTGACTTTTGCCATAATGTGAGTCAAATGTGAGTGAACCCAAACAATTTGTTAGAGATGAATCGTCTTGTCTTCAATCTATTATTATGGAACGCCTTGATCAACTGGATCCTGGTGATCCAGCTATTCAAGGCGTTCCAGGACAACCACTGACGCGCCTTCAAGTTATCATCCAAAAATAATCACGACCTCCTCACATGGGGAGGGGGGGGGGCTTCAAATATGACGCTTAATAACGCTTGATGTAACTTCAGTGGCCGTCAGTGAGCCTGCACCAAGCTGTCCTCCTGCCAGCAGGCTGCTGTGTCTCCTGAAAAGCTGAGGGAGTAGCTCAGGAAGGAGGAGGCTGGGGAGGACAAAAACAACCAAAAAAAAGGAAAAAAAAAAGGTTTCAGCACCGGAGCTGTCCGCGATCTTGGAGAAGTCTCTATTTCTCTCAAATGGAAAGCTGCTTCCGACTGTAAATTTTCTCAGTGGGACCGTAAAGGGGGAAGGATTAATAAACTGCCGTGCCATTTATCTCCCTGCGGGGCTGCCGACCTGCGCGTAAAGGAGCACTTACTTCATTCGAGCAAAGTCTTGCCATGCTGGACGGCCGGGCTTGAGACGCAAAAAAAAAGAGACTAAGTCAGATCGGATCCTTTCAGTCTTAACGGTGAGTCCTCTGGTAGCCTCTTGTTCTGCCTTTTGCGTTATATAACAAACTGTGCTGTGTGTGTGTGTTTTTTTGTTTTTTTTAATGTTGCAAATTATGATTGTGTTGGGAATCCTCATTACAGATGGCTTGTATGGGGATGCATATTCAGGTCATCATTCACATGGGTGTGGATGGTTGTTCTCAAACTACACGAGTCGCTAACCTGGATGGCTTTAGCTGCCTCCCTCATCTTTTAGTTGTTTTTTTTTTTTTTTTTTTTTTAAAGAGAACGCATTGGAACGATCTACGGAGGTGAACGGCGGATACACGTCATTCTAGAAAATATATTCAAGCTCCAGGCTTCTTCTACCACTTACACAGTAAGTTGTGCCAGTGAGAGCTCCTGCAACTAATGGCAGGGTTGGGTAATTGTGAACTGATGCTGCTCGCTGCATTGGACGCACTGTGTGGATCTCAATGTCCCCAGCTGCTCTGCACACTTCTTCCAGCGCTGTCCCACAAGGGGAGTGCTGCTATCCATTAAACCCCCCCCGCCAGCCTGTGCTTTCAATCCAGTTGTTGTTATACTCTTAACCCAAATACATCCACCAAACAAGCACATTTCTCCTTTTCCACGGAGCCGTGGCAGAATCCCTGCAGCCCGAGCTGCTTCACTGCCGCCTGCTCAGTGGTTCTTGTCAGATTCTCTCACAGTATTTGGGGGCTGGCACACTGCCTGGCAGCGCCTGGTGTCTCCAGACTAACGATGCATTGAGATTGAAATTCCTTCTCCATTTAGGCACTTTTTTTTTTTTTTTTTTTTTAAGGCTGAATTAGAATCACTCATATGTATTTGTTGCGCCATTGGTTTGGTGGAGAATGCGTTTGTGTTCAGGCGATAGAGGAGGCGATGAAACCACAAAAAAGAGAGATGGAGAGAAATAGAGACAGGGAGAGAGATTGGCAGAGAGAGGTTAGATGCATATAGCAGTATTTTTCTTTCACTTCTTTCATACTCATGCATTTATGTCTGTGTGTCCAACTGAATGTACACGCATGGTTTAAATGACTGTTAGTGATTCCACTCACTCACCACTGCGTGG
Organism: Antennarius striatus; assembly: GCF_040054535.1. Taxonomy (NCBI): domain Eukaryota; kingdom Metazoa; phylum Chordata; class Actinopteri; order Lophiiformes; family Antennariidae; genus Antennarius; species Antennarius striatus. The sequence continues at coordinate 7,282,146 of NC_090790.1, read as the reverse complement.
ATCAGGGAGAACTCGTTAGCGTAATTAGTTCTAGGTCTTTGCATCCCCGGTCCGTGGGTGAGATCTTGTGGCGGGAGGGAGGAGGGAGGGGGGGGTCGGTTCCCATGAAAAGGCATGCTTTGTGGAGCTCCCATTCAAAAAAAAAAAAAAAAAAAATCCGCCCCCTCCCCTCCTCTAGCTCCAAAACAACAACGACTGAAAAGCAAGAGCTGGTTGGGATTCTAATCAGCACACAAACAGTGACATCCAAAAAGGCTTTTGGGAAAGGAATTAGACACAACGCATGTGAGCAAATCCACATACAGATTTCCGTCCTTTTGAAAAAAATATAAATGACTGATTCCTCCCCTAACTTGATTATCCACAATCTAAGAGGTCCAGAACAAAGTTGGCATGATAAAAATGTGTTGAGAATTTGAGAACAATTTAAGTTTCAAGTTTATTTTTGAAAAAAGTTTTGAAATAGGCAATTCATTGAAGGTGTGCCTTATAGTGCGTACAATACTGTAATTGACAACCATGAAAATGCAACTCCTCCTGAAATACTTATTTTTTTTTATGTTGTCCCAAATAAATGATGGATGAAACAACAGCTGCCATTGAACTATATGCTTTTCTTTTTCCATTTTAATTTTGACATTCAGAATTAGTTTACTTTGGAGAACATGCAAACTCCACACAGAGCAGGACTCGAACCCAGAGCCTCCTTGCTGTGTGGCGACAGCGCTAACCACTGCGCCACCATGCTGCCCATAGGAAAAATGTGTCTCAGCAAAAGTATCGACTCCAGACTGTTTGAACGTCAATGCTAATATTTCTCAGCAGTGGGAGGTTTTTTGCCCCCCATAAAATGTGAAATGGCAGTTATATGATCTCCCATGGACCTTAATAACACCTCCATGTGGAACAAAGACTGAATAATAATTTTCACTGTTGGGTGTTCCTTTTCACATCTAATATACTCCTGTTCCCGTGAGTCAATGGATCCAATTCTAACTAAAGATCTATATCTTTAATTAGATATATATATATATATATATGTATGTATATATATATATGCATTTTTTGTATGTTTCATCATTGTACTCAGTGCCTGCTGCCAGTCTGTGTGAGAAAAATAGATCTAGAACCTCTTTTTTTTTTTCTCATTTGTCGGTGATGTGTAACATTTAGAAAATGACTTCAGGTGGAATTGATGCTTCATAAAAACAGTGCATATGGAGAGAAGGTTCATAGAAAACTCGTCTGCCATTGTCTGGTATTGTTGAATAAGTGAGTGGACTGTCAACTATCTTCAAAAGGATTACTTGGAGTGGCAGAAAAAAAAAATATCACAAGGGTTTTAAGAGCACTTTAGTGCCACCTGCATCACAAATTATCAATATTTAACTAAACCAAGATGCTCCTCAGAGCTTGATGAGAGCTCATCATCCTCTTGCTGACATGAAATATTATCCTGAATGCAGACTGAATAAGGGATACAAAAACATTTGGAAAATGTGAAAAATCAATGCTCGACTTCTTTGTATACTTCTATTTGAGATTTGCATGTGTATAGTAGTATTGTAGAGCTTGTAATGTAACCAAAATGTGGAAATGAGCAACTCACTGATCTGCGTTCCTATTTTAGAGAATAGTCTGTTGCAGCTTGACAGAATAACATTTTCTCAGCCACATATGGCAGGTTCTGCCCCAAGGAGTGGCCCTATTTTCCTTCTCTTGGTCCAGATCTTTTTTTATCCAGGGGCATTTAAATCATTCAGAGGGGTTCGGAAAAGAGAGCAGAGCTGGAGATGCAGCTGCTCGTGTTGAACGTCAAGCCTAAGGCGGTTCATCCGATCTTCGTCAAATTTTATTGCCTTTAAATGTAATGTGAAGGGTGAATGTGGACTCTTCTTGAGTCTCAGTGGGATCATTTTTTAAAAAAAAAATTTGGCAATTGAAGAAATGTGTTCCATTTTCCACAACATATGTCTGGTTTTGTTGTTTGTTGTATTACTACTTTGTGCTCAAGAAATTAATCATTACAATCTGGGAATCTTGGTAAAAGACTTGTTAAATCAAATAGGTTTTATGGATTTAAGCATACAAGTCACAAATTAAGGAACAATCATTCATTCATTCATCGTCCACCACTTGTTCCGCTTATGGCGGGTCACAGAGAAATAAGGAACTGTATATTAAATGTATAATTGTACAGTAAGTTTCTTACTTTTACAATAGAAGCAAGTGACATCCTTACAGGGATTGAAATGAAAGTTTTATTCGGCAATGCTCAGACAACTTTTAAATGCCAGTTACAAATTAATGGATTGATTTTTGTTATTTATAAAGTGCTCATTTATTCATAGATCTACCATAGACTCACTTAAATTTTGAGACATCTCTGTTGTAATATCTTTTCTCTGACAGTTCTTGTTCAGTTCTTCCTTGGATAGGACACCCTAATGGGATGCAAGGTTCACCTTGTGAGCCACCTGGGCACTTTGTTTGTTTCTTTTTTTTTTGCATTAATTGCAATAGCTGAAAGATGATAGTGGTCCGATGTATGTTCAACTTGTTTTTCAAGAATATAGACATCCAAGAAGGGTCCTAGCTAGTCCTCTAATGCTGAAAAAGTGCAGCAAATGGGTGGGACTGGACTAGATTACACCTACGTAATCAAAAAGTCTCATTTACATGGTGTGTAAAATTTCTATGTGCATGTCTTGTTTACACTTTCAACAAAACCAATTGATTACTATATTGATTTTATCACTTCTATCAGAGGATAGAATAGCTTTTCTCTCTTTTGTCCAGTCCTTGTTAAGCTAATGTGTATATCAGATCAGTCAGCCAAAACAACATCATCCCTCAAAGTCACAGAACAATATCAATAACAAGATCAGTAATGTACAATTTATTTACTCCACCAAAGAGACAATGTTTTTACAGGTGTGTCTGATTACAGACACACACACACACACACACACACACACACACACACACACACACACACACACACACACACACACACACACACACACACACACACACACACACACAGACACAAAATAAAACCTACTTGACTGACTACAGTGAAACTTGGAAAAGGTGAGCACGTGCCAGGAAAGAATCCAACACAGTTTGGAGCGGAGCTGGATGAAGCGGCAGATCCAAGACTTTCCTTCCATCTCGTGTCTCTGGCGTCTCATCTGGGGTGTACCCCATGTGTCTCTCACCCATAGCCAGTCGGGATAGGCTTCAGCAGACCCGTGACCCACATGGTGGCTAAGCCGCTGTAGACGGGACAATTGTAATCATTTCATCTACAAGGGAATAGATGGTTAAACTATTCATGGTCAAATCAAAGAGTCATTTTATGAAGATTGCACTAGTTTTGGATTGTTGAATTCTGGTGCAATAAAATTGAGGGGAAACTGAGCTGCCTTAGCAGAAGTTTGGACTCAGTATTTTGCAGTTTCATACTAAATTTTTTCATATTTATAATAATTCATAATTACGTCTTTTATAATTAGTAATGATAACCGAACTCATGAAACTAAGACTCAAGGTCTTCTGAGCTGTTACATCAACATGGATTCATGCAAAATGACACAACTTAGCTGAATATACTCACTAATGTGCATTTATGGATGAAAAACAAATACATCAGCAGTGTCTCACAAGAGCATGAAGTTCACGCTTTGGTTGAGCTGCACAAACATTGCTGTCAGTCAGGCAGAAAACAGGTTGAGCAATTTGACAGGCTTTCGGTCAAAAGCTGTTGGATCTCAGACTTGCAAAGGCACCCAAGTGGCATGTTACTTAATGCTATCTAATAAGCTGAAGTATCAAAGCCAAGGACTGACCCATTTGTGTCAGAATCAACTTGTGCAGAGAGAAAAAGAACACAACAGCCTTATTTAAAATTCTTAATTTAACCTGGAAGTGACAAGGTCGACTGTGAGCTCAGATATGTCCTCAGCAGCAGTGCCTTTACTTCCTGCTCTATTTGAAGAATGAAAACCATTGTTGTTTTTTTTGCTTTGTTGATCTATATTTAGCATTTTTTATGTTCTATATTTAAGAAATTAGATTTTATTTTCACATTTTGAGAAAAGTTTTTTTTTTTTTTAACATACTATTGAAATTTGTGTTGTTTGTTGCTGGCATTGATCTAATATACTGTAGACATTCAGGCTTGTAATAGCACTTAGTTTATTGTTATTGTTACTGATCCCCCACACTGCTGTTTCTGAAGCCTGTTCACTTTTCCGGCTATTAAAGCATAATTTGTTTATTGTTGATCATCTCATTTAAAATTGTATGGTCCATTATCTGCACTGCACAGTCTAGTATCCAACTGTGGCAACTATTAGTTTGAGTCTTTTCCTTTAGACATATCTGTGTGCCAGCACTCTACTGAGCCAGAATGGAAAGGCCAGCTATAAAGGCCATAATAATGATAATTGCAACCTGTATTGTGATGGCTACATAACCTGTGTTATTTTGCAGTGAAGATATTAAATGTATGAAACCTTCTGCTAAGAGATTTTTATTTATTTTTCATTTTTTTTACTTTTAATTTTATAAACTGATCTGATCCCGTACGGGAATTTACGAGCACACTCAACAGTAGTTAGTAAATACTTGAAAAACATGCATACGTGTTATTTTGTACAGGCCTTTATAGCGTACGCACACACACACACGCACGCACGCACACACACACACACACACACACACACAAGGGGGCTTGTAGGCATGCAGGGGGAGGTAGAGTGGTGGGCAGACCCTTCGTGGGGTACCCCAAATGAGCAACTTGTAAAGGGGGACGGAGCCTTGCTCAAAGGCTCCAGAGGTGAGCTTACACCTCCCACCGTCAGTTCACACGCCGGGTGTTTTTTCAGGCGGGAGCGGGAATCGAATTGCCGAGCTTATGAACAGTGGCTCTACCACTGAGCCACTGCCAGGTTAAAACAGCATTCAAGCTCATTCTTGCTTGTCATTTCACTCCATATCAGTCATTTCCACTGTACCACTTTGATCCAGACAGGTGGAGTACTTGATGGGTTATCAATAAATGTTTTATAGACATCAATATTTCCTTGAGGAACAATCTTGGAGATGCTCTGACATATGTTTGATTACTGGCATCTAATCGAAAAGAAATGAAAGGGAACAGCAACAAGCAAAATAAAATTTATAAATAAAACTAGATATTTAATAGATTTTCGTGTCATCACATTGCAGAATGTTTCACTAAACATTGAACGGTCAGTCTGCATTTCACTTTATTGTTAAGGTTCTTATTGTATTTAGAATTGCAATAAATTGAGAAAATATTGAATTGAACATTGGACACTGTCACACTAACACTTTGTGTTTTGTTTAACTCGGAGCCGCTTTCCCTATTCAGAGGCATTGTCAAAAAATACAGTCACCAAATCACTGGAACATTTTAACAAACCTGTTTGCTTTTTAGAGTGTAACTTGTATTGTAATTCATTCATTGTTTATTCATTGTGGTCACATGGTATACCCAAAATATAGAAATAGTTTTTATTATAAATAAATTTATGATGCAAGAATACTATGCTCTAACCAACATTATATTTTACCTTATTCTAAAGAGGCTCCAAATGGATGTTCACTGCAGAAAACAATCAAACAAAAAACTAAAACAATAAAATTAAGGAGCTTTGTAGTGTTATTTTGTTTTAACTTATGCCTTTTTTCATCTTTTTCGATCCTGTCCCAAGTCAGAGATTACGTGTACTGAAGTATGTGGGTTCCTGTTATATCTTCCATATATGAAGCATGAGTACATCAGCAACCTAACGTCATAAGGCTTGGTAGATTATTAGAGCTTGGGTGGAGGAGAGTGAGAATGAGCCACATTTTACTTCAGATAAATGGGATAGAATTTCACACAAGCACTTATGAGGGCCATGGATGGATGAGGTTGCATTTTAGAGTCAAGACATGTGTCCCATAAGTACCATGTAATCAACTTGAATCCATTATAGATGCCATTTTCTCAATAACAGCATTAATGGTTGTGTCTCACTTAAGTGCAAAATGAGAAGTAAGTCAATTTTTACATTTTTTTTTCAAAGCTCAATGTACAATGCACCATATTTAATGATATATGATCGCAAATAGCATGTTTTAGTGGGGAGTTGCTCATAGATTTAACATATCTCATAAAAAAACACATAATAAAAAAACTGACCAATCAAGACTTTAAAGGCTATAAAATAACAACAACAAAAAACCCTGAAAATATGAAGCACGAGTGAAGTTATTTTTATCCAATGAGATCAATATAACCCATCTTACCTTGAGTCATTTCATTTGCTTAACAGCCAGAATAGAGGAGAGATGTTATCAGATATCCACAGCAGCTGAGCTCAGCAAGTTGTAGTGATTGATGCTGCGTATGAGTACTCTACTGTGGAATTAAAATGAGGCATACATTTTATATGCACACGCAGCAAATGCTTACTCTTGAGGGATTCTCCAGTATCTGAGCAAAATCTGGCCTCTTGACATAATCATTGATGGTAATTTGCGTGGTAGGAAGCAGGTGATGCTTTCTGCTGTAATGCAGGTCAACAAAGTTGACCTTTGGAAACAAGGTCATGCCAGAAGAAATCTATGGCCATTTTATAAAATTTAGTTGGGGAAATCCAAATAACTTTTTCAGCATGAAAAAACAGTTTATTAGATTTTCTGAATCTGGACTAGACTAGTCAGATATGTCTATACATGAGGAAACATGGGTTCCTTGAAATGCTGGCAGTACCACATATAACGTAAGTGAATGATGTATTGTCTCTGCTCTCCAAAGTACTGATGATTTAATGATATGCAATGGATGTGTCACTATTCCCATGACGAAAAATTAGTTGCAAATAAAACTCATCAGAGTGTAGCCTTCCAAAAGTAACTGGGGCATTGTTCCTCTGAAGACACTCTGCTGGTCTTTTGTGAGCACTGTTAAGTAACACAAATCAAAATTCCATTCAGCTACCTTGGATGAGAATGAAGGCTGGAACTAAACCTTATTTTTGAATTACTAATGACTGGGGACATACAGCTATGATTCCATGTGTCTGGGGCCTCTTGCATTAAGTAACTTTGGAGTTTACCAATATTTAGCAGTGCTGTCCTTAATAAAAACCTTGCTTCATAGATAATCATCATAAAACATAGGAATTAAATATTCATATTCCCGCTGAGGGCATGTTTGCCATATTCTTGAAAGCGTACACACAGAGATATGAAACCAATTAGTGACACATTTAGAAGTGCAAACATCCAGTTGTAATGACAACTGTGTGTGTATGTGTTCGTGTGTGTGTATGTGTGTGTGTTTGTGTGTGTCTGTGCATGTGCGCTGTAATTTGAACAGTTAACAGAGATACACAATTTATATATAGGCTAAACAGTACATTAGGACTAAAAATCCATTAGTACTAAATTATGATCAATACATCAGGAAGATGGGGATGCAAAACCATTTAGTCCTTCAAAAGCTTGAAGTTCTTTGTTTGTAGTGTTGTTGTTTGATGAGCAGCAATTTAGTGGCATTTAAATCTATCATATAGTGAGTCATTGGAATTCACTGGCACATACTGTAAGAGAAAAGCTTATTGACAAACATTGATTTGTAAAGTATCCTTTTCTTCGTGATGGACTGAAAATGAAACTTTGGATATGAAGGAAGCATATAATTTACTGTGTTAGTATCCATCATTGCATGGGCTCTAAGGTGTTATTTAGGAGTTTTCGACCTGGTGTACATTAAAAAAAAAAAATGCAAATAATTGTTTTTTTGTACTGACTGTCCTGGGACTTTCTTCCTCCGTTTTGTTTTTATAGTCTCCACCTAGACTTTCCAGAGAAATGCTTCAACTCACTTTTGGAACAGGAACAGAAGAGCATCAGGAGAGGAACTTCAGGAATATTGCTGCTGATAGAAAGAGATCTGGGTGTGCTGAAAGGACTTAACAATTCAATTAGATCTTACAAAGGAAGTAACCATAAAAGTAATACGCAAAGAGATGCTTTCATAGGCTGACAATACTTTCATGTTGGACCGCAAGTCAGCTGGGTTAGACTCCAGCAATTCGCGCGACCCGCCATAAGTGGGACAAGCGGTAGGCAATGAATGAATGAATGAATGGATCAACTGTCCTTTCCTGAGAGTTCTGCTGTCATGGTTTTCTTCTATGCTTGTCTCATTGGTTTGAGAGGGCAGAGCTCAAATGACAAAATATGCAATTTTCAAGTATTAATCACAATCGAGTGATTTCTGAATCACAGTTGAATCATAGGTTTTTGTTTGCCTTTGTTTTCAGCACTACCATTTAAAACTTTTCAAACCACATCCACACTGATGTATCAGAGTGGCTTACTTTTGGTATATATCTCATAAACATAATACTCAGGGATGGTTTTGAATTACTTTAATTGCTTACTTGGTCAAAAATATATGGAATCGGTGAATTGGTCAAAATTGAAAAATACATTTTCTAAGACATCTTCAATAAGTGTGCTGCCTCTGGCCTGGGGAATTTTTAATGCAGCTTACTAGCGTAAATATTTTCTTCTTCTTTCCATTTCGATGTCTGCAGCCATGGGAGTGCTAATGTCAAAGAAACAGCAGGTGGAGAAGGTGCAGAAATGCACTGCTGTTGTGTCTGCCTTCCAGGCGGGCATTAAAGACCGTCACCCCCCGGCCAAACAGGCAGACAGTGAGGCAGAGGAAGGCAATGGGCCCACCAAACCATCAGCCAATGCTGATGAAAAGACCACAGAGGAGGAGAAGAAAGAAGAGACAAACAATAGTGCATGTGCATCAACCTCGCAACAGGCCTCGGCGTCATCCAGGGTTGAGTGTAAAGTCAACCAAGAGGCTTGGTCCAGATTACGAGATGGGAAAGGAGTGGAGCCTGAAGATCTCGACAAGAGCCATCAACTCACGCCACCAGCTTACGTGCGGCCCAAAAGGGAAGCCGATGATGATCAGCCTATAGAGGTGGAGCTGGACAAGAAAGAGCAGGTATGAAACAATGGAGTTTTTGCTAATGAACCCAATACAGTAGTCCCTCGCTTATTCGTGCGTCAAGATGCGCGGCTTCACTACATCGCAGATTTTTAAAATTATATATATATATATATATATATATATATATATATATATACATATGTTTTACACACACACACACACACATATGTATTATATATTGTCCTCAATGAAATGTCAGTTTCATGTCATCGACGGACAAGGGAAAGAGCAAGAGGTGAGGAGCAAGTGTCTCCCATGAGCTGTAGTCACGTAAGACTGTAGGCGCATGCTATTGGCTGAGAGCATCTGTCTGTGCATTGCCTTCCGAGACTAAGTTCCTCCTAAAAGTTTACAAAAGCATTTTAAACAGTCTATAAGAGTGTTGGAAAAGAAAACACAGATATAAGGTGGTTTAATAGCACCTTAGATAGCGTTCGTAAATGTTTAAATTATACATAAATAATAAAACCAATATTAGGTGGCTATATTGCCGATATTTGTTTTTCGCGGGTGGTCCTGGAACACATTAACGTTATAAATACTCACATTTTAGAATAAAGAGTGCCTCAGATATGTCAACAATCTCCATGGCAACAGCCGCAGATCAGCTCTTTTCCTCTCAGGTTAGACATTATGATAAAGCGTTGCAGCCAGGTTGAAAAGGGAGTGTTCAGCTTTATCTAAACACCCTTGTTGAAGGTGAAAAAGTACATTTTGAAGTACTTTTTTCAAGCCTCTTTATCTCCTCACTTGCCGTGAGATGTGTTGTTGTGTACAAGGACTCTTCACAGCATGGAACCTGTGGGCGGGCTGCTTCGGCTGGCTCGGAGAGGTGGCCATATCCAGGGCCACACTGATGACAGGGGTGGGAGTGAACAGGAGCACTGACACCATCAGGGTTTCTATTTTGTAAAGAATAAACATTGTCTCACAGTCGCACTACCGTCGCGGTTACATTTTCCCGAGAGGTTCAGAAATAGCAGCGTCTATCTGCATATATGCACTTAGACTCTCAGACACTTAATGGAAATCTCCATACCACAACAAAAAAAAATATATTATGGGTTAGTTTTGCTAACCCAAAAATGGCTGTTTGTCTGTTTTGCATGATGTTAATAAGTAAGTACTTTATTTTGGGTACATTCAGTATGGAATGCTTCAGGAATCAGTTTTGGGACCACTTTAGTAATCTGCATACACAATTAATCCAACAATAAATACTCACTGATGCATTGTGTGTTTGCAGAAATCACTGTGTTGAGTAGTGCTGAGTAATTACTTACCTTGAACTCCTAACATCAACCAGGATATTTTTTTTATTTTTTAGAATTTTTAAAATTTTTGCCTGAGTCAAAGTCTAGAATTGCTAGAGAATGGAGTTTTGCTTTCAAGAGACAGACTTCAAAGGAAATTATTGTGAATAATTGTAATCCCAACCCTCGGAATGTTAATGAGTCAGATTGTTTTATACAGTACAATGATTGCTCTCGTCTTTTTCCTCGTCTTTTTCCTGTTACTCCATTCTAGAAGTTAATGACCTTCGCTACACAGTATACTCCAAGATTTTATTTTGGCTTTGGCTATGATGCTTTGCCCACATACTGTAGATGGATTCACATGAATTGGGTTATGATTATAAGATGAACTCTGACTGAAGTAATTTGCAAAGATAGCATATGTTATGTGTCTGCAGCTTTTACACTGCTGCAACATTGAAACATTGAAACTGTCACATCTAAAAATTGTCTTTTTTTTTTTTGATGTGACAGCTGAATGTATTTTGGTTGTAAAAGAGTATACATAGAAGTCAGGGAAACAATAAGTGACAAGGAATAAATATTATTTTTTATGATGTACAGCTAAGCAAAGAACACAACAATGAACCACTGATATGTATAAAACAGCCACCCCACAATACCACACTCATACGACTGACGTAATGACTGACATGTAATATTTCCCCGTCACCTGTCTACTCCAGCTTTGATGGACATGAAAGTTCTTTTATCTGCTCAATGTAATAATTGCAAACTCAAATAAGACTATAAATAATGCAATCTTAATCTTCTCTCAGCCACCAAGTGATGAGATGTGCGACGTGTGTGAGGTGTGGACGGCCGATGACCTGTACCCCTGTAGGATTTGCACTCGAGTGTTCCATGATGGCTGCCTGAGGGAGCTAGGCTACTTACGTGCTGAGGCCCTGCAGGAGATGCGAGATGCAGCCCACGATGTTGTCGGCTGGAGCTGCTATTATTGTGTAAGTCTGCTCGTTCCACTTCAACAATTTATGACTGAATAAAAAAATATATGTAGGCTTAACAAATGTAAATCCATTCCGAAAAGAACATGCACACTGTAGGTTTGCAGGAATATGTGTTGTCATGTTTACTCAATATTGATATTAAGAATTTATTTTGAATTATCCTTTTTCTTCCATGGAATCATCCAGAAAGCAGGTGAATTTATATTTGCTTTCTGGGTGATTCCATGCAATAATTTAGCTTTGTCACACTTAAATGCTACAGATATGTTTATTGCATCAACCTAACGTAACAAAGCTGTGGTGGTTGGAAACAGAGAAATTAAGAATATGGCACTGATTTTTTCTTTCAAAAATAGTTGATTTGGACATTAAAAAATAATTTTCTAGGGTAGTCAGTAATTTCACGAAAATACATATTTAGGATTATAACTACCAATGTCATGATTGTTTCTTTCCAAGAATGCACAATACAATTACACAGTACAGTATTTCATAAAATACTCTCATTAATTCAGATAAAGCCCCAGTTAAGCCATTGATAAGGCAATATATCTTTAATGAGAGGTCATAAATCAAATTCGGACCTTCAAAGAATTTACGCATTGGTTTATTGAAAGTTTCCCTGGCAGATTCACACGGCTTGTTTGCTGAGTTGCTTGTTAGAGAAAGTCCAGTCCTTTTTTCTTGAACAAACATGATAATGTGATGTGAGATGGAGTTTATTATTTCACAGAAAAAATAATCTGGCTAAGCAAGAATATAAAGACAGTAACATGAGAGGAGGATAATAACCATACACCAAATTTTCATGGCAGACACCCAAAGTCACAGCAAGAAAACACAGAGGTGGAGCTGAAATCACAAACAAGGCACCGCTACTGCTCAGTGTTAGACAGTTAACACTAATTAGCTGAAGCTATCACTGATAGTTACCATGGCAAATGATCTGCCTGTAAGTCAATTCGTTACAGCTTGTTAATATAATAGTAATTATTACAGTGTGCTCAAAACTGTAGATTTTACCGAAGAACATTTGTGTTACTTTCAAAGGGAATTATTTTTCTCTGATATTGTTCAAATGTGGATCATTGCTTTTTTTTTAGAAAGTCACAAATTGAGTGGATTTTCAGCACTGTGAGCTGAGGGCTCAGAGGTTTTTGCCCTCTAGTATTCATCTGTTACTGCAGATTTTCTGTCCACGTTCCATGTGGAGCTTTTGCGCTGTACAACTGTGATGCCTGCTATCTTTATTGCAACAAACAAATACTCAGCTTCTCATCAGGAATTCCAGACCATTGACAAAGCTGATGACTCTCTGGTGAGCATCGCCCCGTTAGAGGCCTAATGCAGTCTGTTTTAATCGAGGCACAAACAGCTGAAGAGTGCTTTTGCTGGAGAACCCTTCAGAGTGGAGTAGGGGCTTTGCTGTTTTTCTGCAGACTTGGGAAGTGAAATTGCTTGCCAGGGTGATGTTCTTGCACAATCTGGGGGGAGGCCATGAGTTTCTTTTTCTTCAGCAGGCTTTTTCAATATGGGTGAAAAAAAGACAATTCCAACATAGGGAGAGGGTGAGAGATGTTCGTTAAATTTTGAATTCTAAGCTTATTTGTCAGCACACATCATTCAGCTGTTACAAATCCCCTCGTTCTGTTGCATCTGACATTTAATTTCACACAGGCACTGGACACATTTGCTGGCAGATGGACCAAGTTGCTTGAAAGTGGATTTTCAATCAGTCCTTCAAAGCAGACTTTTGGGTGAATGGCTCAGTGGCAGCCAATCCTACGCAACGGGGGGTATGGAACAGGAGTAACGTCATGACTTATGCTTGGTCTTGTGATGACAGTTCTGGACAAATTGATGAGCGCTTGGTAAAAGGGGCATTTAAAGCTACACGTGTTATTGACGTGAAGCAAGAGTGGCAGAGAAGTATGGTAGAATAGTACAGGAGGTGTGCTGCAGGTGTGACAGAGGAGTTCAAGATAGAGGTTGGACTGATCAGGGATCAGCTCTGACCCCCTTCATGTTTGTATTGGTGATGGATAGGCTGACAGATGAAGTTAGATGGTCCCTATGGACCATAATATTCACAGATGGCATTGTGATCTGCAGTGAAAATAGGGAGCAGGTGGAGGAACATTTAAAAAGGTGACAGCATTTGTTTGGGAGGAGAAGAATGAAGATTATGCAAAGGAAAACATAATATTTATGCATAAATGAGAGAAATGGAGAAGGAAGAGTGAGGCTACAGGGAGAAGAAAAAGCGAAGGTGGAGAACTTTGAATACCTGGGGTCCACAGTTCAGAACAACAATCAGTAAGGAGGTGAAGGAGGTGAAGACACAGATCCAAGCAGGCTGGAACGGGTGGAGGAAAGTGTCAGGTGTGTTATGTGACAGAAAGTCTCTGCTAGAATGAATGTCAAGGTTTATAAGACAGTGGTGAAGCCAGCCATGATGTACGGATTAGAAGTGTTGCTGAAAAAAGAAAGGATGCTTTGCTGGAGGTGGTGGAAATGATGTTGAAGTTGTCTGTAAGAGTGACCGTGTTGGATAGAATCAGAAATTAGTTCACCAGAAGAACAGCCAAGATGAGAGCGGGCGGCACAGTGCCACAGTGGGTAGTGCTGTCACCTCAGCAAGACAGTTCCGGGTTCATGTCCTGTACTGTGCGGAGTTTATATGTCAACCCTGTGTTTGCGTGTCTGGAGTGTCCCCCACCTCTTGCTGGTAAGTCCGCTGGGATAGGCTCCAGCAACCCAGCGACCTGCAAAAAGTGGAAACAGCGAGATGATGAATGGATGAATGAGTTAGAGACAGCACGCTTTGATGGTTTGGACACATCCAGACGAGGAGAAATTGTAAGTACTGTATATTGATAAAAGGATGTTGAGCATGGCGCTTCTAGGCAAGAGGACACAAGGGGGAATGTGGATGGATGTAGTGAGGGAACATTAAATTTTATTATTAAATTTCAATCTACAGTATAATCACCATTTGAGGTCATTTGAATGCCATTGCTACTCTAAAGTCTAGTCTCTAGACCAAACAACATTGCTGGTCTCACTAGTTTTGTACGCCTTTCTTTTCATTTTAGCTGAAACTCTTCTATCACCTGACACTTTTCTCCACCCCTTCTATCCTGCCTGTACACACTTCCTCACCTCTTTTCCACACTCTCCATTGCTCTGGACTGTTGACCCTAAGTACTTAAAATCCTCCACCTTCTTGATCTCTTCTCCCTGTAACCTCACTCTTCCACTTGGGTCCCTCTCATTCACACACATGTACTCTGTCTTACTGCGGCTAACCTTCATTCCTCTCCTTTCCAAGACAAACGTCCACCTCTCTAGCTTTCCTCCACCTGTTCCCTGCTCTCACTGCAGATCACAATGTCATCTGCAAACATCATAGTCCATGAAGATTCCTGTCTAACCTTGTCTGTCAGCCTGTCCATCACCATAGCGAACAAGAAGGGGCTCAGAGCTGATCCCTGATGCCCTCCCACCTCCACCTTGAACTCCTCTCACACCTACAGCACACCTCACCACTGTCTTACAGTCCTCATACATGTCCTGCACCACTCTAACATACTTCTCTGCCACTCCAGACTTCCTCATACAATACCACAGTTCCTCTCTGGGCACCCTGTCATAAGCTTTCTCCAGATCTACAAAAACACAATGCAGCTCCATCTGACCTTCTCTGTACTTCTCTATCAACAATCCTCAAAGCAAATACTGCATCTGCAGTACTCTTGTTTGGCATGAAACCATACTGCTGCTCACAAATGCTCACTTCTTCCTTTAGTCTAGCTTCAACTAATCTTTCCCATAACTTCATTGTATGGCTCATCAGCGTTATTCCTCTGTAGTTGCCACAACTCACTGCACATCTCCCTTGTTCTTAAAAATGGCCACCAGCGCACTTATCCTCTATTCCTCAGGCAAGTGTACCATATATCCACGGCATACATCATACAGCAAATTACAGTCCTCTCAGATCCATAGGCAGTAAAAAACACGAAAGAACCGCTTGTCATTATACAGATGGTACAACAAAATTATGGTGGTGCGCATTTGTTCGTATTGCTGAATGTTCATATGTCTAAAGTTTGTAAGGTGAGGACTACCTTTGTTTAGTGTTAGCATCATGTTTTTGCTTGTAATTGCTTCTAATCACATACTCTGTTGAAGATATTTGGGAAAGGAAACTTGAGCTTGATGAGGCTTTATAATTAGCTTATTTTAATGATTGTTTTTGCACATATTAATTAAAGTTCATAATCTTACAACAATTTTACAAAGTCCTGATGGATTGCAACCATAATTAAGGGCAATTCATGAAAACTGGAGTTGACTAACCTCAATAATACAAGAGATTGTTAAAGTTTTATAAAAAAAAAACCATTCATAATATAAATAATGTACACAGAAATAAATAAATATTTAAATCACTATTTATTTCCCCCCCTGCTTGCTGATTTGTTGATGTCCATGCCTGGCTGGGAAGATATATCAAGAGCACATCTCATCAGATTGATTTTGTTGGATGTTTTCCAGTGTCCATAACAACGATTAACTACACAGTTTAACTTTATGACCCGACAATATGTAAATATAGATGAAAAAAATATTATGCTTCTTTTAAGGAAAGTAAGCAACTTTGAAGGAAACATGGTATCGATGTAAAGGTTTGTAAATTAATGGCAAAATTGAAAAAAAAAAAATCATTTCATGTGTATATAGAAGACTACGCATTTTTTATGACAGCATGAGTTAAAGATGGAATATATGTTCATCTACATCACACATAATTATGAAATATCAAGGACAAATTACCAACATTTTTCCTAACCTTATCTGAAGTGCTTGTGTTTCTTTCCATGTTATGTTAGCATTGAGCTAGCCGCCATTCATTACTGTTGGACTGTGTGGAATTACTGACAACTCTAGTTTATATTAATATGTCTTGTATTTACGAATGTATAAGGATCAGGACCTGACATGCTGTTTTTGTATGTTTTATTTCAGTGTCACAGATGTTCTCAGTAAAATGACCTGTCTATCACTTTTGTTTACTTTTTGTGAGTGCCATAATCGCGCGATAATCTGGTCATAAAACATTTATACAATACCTCCAGTAGCTCCAGACATGAATTAATTATCCACTAAACTTTGGAAATTCAGAGTAAATACTATGCATACTATGTCCAAAAATGATCTTACCTTCAAATCGTTTTGGAAATCATCTGAGGTAAAGTGCTCACGACAGATCCTCTGATCTTTGGTCATTTTGACCCGGATTATCCGTGCTCTCCATCTCCTTCCCAGCTTCCCAGAAGGTACTCTAAAGAAGGATAGGTCCTTGTCTTTGTGTTTTCTTGATGTTCTGTTGACACACCTCGCAGGTAATCATTATATTTATAGTTAATCGCGTAGTGGATCGCTTTGCTATTTATGGCAGCCAAGCTAAATTGGTCGCCAATGACGTATGATGCCCACGTGACCTCTGAATGTGAAAGCTGCTGCGGCGCAGATTTTAAGATTTTCTGACCAAAGGGATGATGCTACACATATAAAATTTCTTTTTTCTTCTATTTTTCATAATGATGAATCACATATATGTCACTTAAAATTAACTTTACTGTCCCTTTAAATCTAGCCACAGATTCTGGGAAAGTGCAGTGCAATTTTTACATTTGGCTTTTGATTCATTCACAGAAATGTGCTGCCGGCACATTTATGATTTATGATAACGAGATTCTTGAGCATTTGTGACCATGTACAATCCAGATTTAGATATTTATCGTGATTATTTGATGAGCCACTGTAATGTTATGCAGAACATAATACACTCCAACCTTAATTTAAATGAACTGAAAACCATCATGAGAATCACACTGAAATTATAATCCTTTTTTTTTGTGTGTATTTATGATGAATTACTGAAGCACATCTTGGGCTGACTAGTTAATTAGAGCACATGTATGTAATGTACCATTTGACTTCCAAATAAATTATTTGATCTTTTTTTTTCTTATTACGGGAAATTGTCTGCTTTCGTCTCCTCATTTTCTGCAGGATAATCTGAATCTGCTCCTAACGGAGGAGGAGATGTACAGCCTGATGGAGACGTTCAAGCAGTGTAAGATCATTCCAGGTGAGTCTCTGTAAAGTGAAGCTAGAAAAAAGGCTGTCACTTCTTTTTAATATTCAGTTTACAAAAGTAATTTAAATTGATTTACTACTTGAAATCAAATTGAAAGTTAACACTTTGATGTTATGTGGCAGTTAATGACTATTGGTTTAGCATTCTAATGGCAAATTTAACAGGTTAGCATTAGCTCACTGTACGCCAGCACAGCCTCACAGAGCTGAAAGCAGTCACCACCTCTTTACATTTCCCAGCAGTTTTGCATATAGCACATAAGTGAGGATTAGGCACATAGGAGAAAGAAATATTAATCAGTACACAGCATAAATATATGCCTGTGGTCTGATGCATATAATAAGTTGTCAATTGAGAAGTCTGTTGTATTTGTAATATGCAGGCAATGTGTCTTAAAGAAGGCCCAAATCATGGATTTATGCTTGTTTTATCTAACATATGAAGGGTAATTAGAATATTAAATGAGTATACATTAAATGGTAGCAGCTCCTCCACCAACAATATATGAACCAGAAAGCATTTACTTTGGCATGTTAAACAGAAATTTGAACCAAACTATTTGCGATGTCACTGCTTTTTAAAATTCCACTACTTTTTCTTCTTCTTCTTCTTTTCCTTTCGGCTTTTCCCTTTAGGGGTCGCCACAGTGAATCATTTGCCTCCATCTAACCCTGTCCTTTGCATCCTCTTCTCTCACACCAGCTACCTCCATGCCCTCCCTCATTACATCCATAAACCTCCTCTTTGGTCTTCCCCTAGGCCTCCTGCCTGGCAGTTCAAAACTCAGCATCCTTCTCCCAATATTTTCACTATCTCTCCTCTGGACATGTCCAAACCATCTCAGTCTGGCCTCTCTGACTTTATCTCCAAAACCTCTAACATGTGCTGTCCCTCTGATGTACTCATTCCTGATCCTATCCTTCCTGGTCACTCCCAGAGAGAACCTCAGCATCTTCATCTCTGCTACCTCCAGCTCTGCGTCCTGTCTTTTCCTCATTTCTATTGAGTACCAACATTTTTTTGTAACATTAATGCATGAGAAACAGTCTTATTGTGTCAGACTCAAAGCTTAAGTCAATCACTGGAACCAAAAGACTCATATTTCAAAAGATTTTCTGAAGACATTTTATTTGACTTACTATGTTGAGTCTTTTCTTCTTACATTCTTACATTGTCACTTCTGTTGCCGTGAAATGAATTTGCTCCAAGGTTCCTTTCATTTCTGCACGCTTACAACATCCATTTACGAGAAGAAACAAATTCACCGGTGAACGTTGGTAACCGGTATTTGACCCGACAGTCATTGTATTTTTCTTCTTTTTTTTCAAAGTGGGTTGTCAGACTTAACCATCATTTGATTTCCTACCTATCTGCTTCTCAGTGTGTGGTATTGTTCCATAACTTGGGTGAGGGACAATCAATGAGAGGTGGCCTTGCCATTGTTGAGAATGAGTCACCACAAGGTAATTATTTGTAGAAGACTGCACAGCAACTAATTAGATCTGATGTGATAAATTGTTCCTTGCTGCTGTAGAGTCATGCCTGGTGTCAGATGAGCTGCTTCAGTACCGTCACTTTGTATCCAAGCAGCAGTTTGATAAGGACCTGACTGATGAGCAAGAGGAGGAAGTAATGGCCCAGTTTGCGGCGCTGGATCCCGAAAAGAAGGGCCACATCGAATGGTCCGACTTTCTGTATTTTGAAACACTAGCGGTGTTGAGGAAATTTCGCACAGAGGTAAAACATCCCATGTGGAAACTGCACACTTTGTGACACTTTATGACCATGTCTCATGCAACCAAATCATTTTTATGTTCAAACATTCTCTGTAACTCACTACAGAGTCATGTGTCAGTTGCCTTGACCTTGTTTAGTCTTTAACACAAAATAATGGCAGGTTGATGCCCCATAAAAAGCCTTGAATAAGTAGTTATGTACTTCCTGCAGCCTGATGTTTTTCTCCACAAACTGTCAAAAAAAATTCCTTGAATATTGAGACGACTGAATGTTTTTTAACCGGCAAACCATGAATTTATATCTCTGTGAACCTTTCCCTCTCCTGTGATGGCTGTCACTCTTGTTTTCCCTCAACCGCAAACCCAACACGAATCCTAGTAGTAATTTCATACTACAGTCTATGGATAGTAAAAAAAAATGCGATCAGTAATACTCAAACAGAGGAAAAACTGCACATTGCAGGGACTTTTCAATGCTCTTTTGCTGCCTACGCTTTGAAATTCGCTGACATTATGGAATATGTATATACTGTATACATAGACAGAATCTTCAGTGTCACAAGAGCAAGTGTGATGCTGATGGCTGCTGTGTAAACATAGATATAGCACACTAGATAAGAGCTACTGCTCAAGCTCATCTTCGTATGTTGTACAGAATGCATGAAGAGTAAACAATATAGAAATATGAGGATATGGGATTATTTTTGGACAGTATGAAGAGAGGCTAAAAACCTTATAACATGTAGCATCATCTATTACAATTATGGATGGTATAATCATTCACTAGATGTATCCAATTTGCTGACAAAAATGTTACCTTTAGTTTCAAACACTGGGAGGATAATGGATGTCTGCATTGGTTGTCAACATACTGCAGTTCACTGTGTGATATAAAGTAGTTAGAGTATTAAAAAGGGTTGCTGTGTGTCACTACTCAGAGACTCTTGAAACATTTTGAAATATGTTCTACTGAATTTTGAATTGTATATTTTGTTATTTTTTCTTGTAGCAGTGGCGAATAAATTACATTTAAAATGTTGTGGTACTTATAAAAAGACAAGACATATGATCATGTCATATGATGTGTAAATAATCCAAATTTAGTTTTATATTTTGATGAAAGGTATCTTCCAGCCTTCTGGGTGGGTTGTCTGGCAAAGGCAAACCTTACTCTCATAGATGCAGGCCAAAGAAAATTGGCTTGCTTCTTGAATTACTCTCTTTCATTGTCATTTGTTGCCCTGACAGCAGGTTAAATACTATTTGTTTCTGGCTTGGCAGATTAATTTTACGATTTGCAATTTGTGACTCTGGGTTGACATGGGGTAAAGCATTGCTTGCTGCTTATGTCAGAAATGTGACAATGTGATGGAGGAAGATTAAGACTAATACAATCAAAAATAAAAATACATTTTGAATTCCTCTAAATAACAGCAACACAATACATTTGAAAGAAAATCAAAATTGACATGATACAAAGGAGGACATCCAGGCCAACTGATTACTTTAAAAAACATTTATTTCCAGAACTCAATGGTGCGCCTGTTAACTGCCAAGGAGAGAGACAACGCACGATCAGTGTTCCTGAGTCTGGGCCTGGATAAAGACGGCATGATTACAAGAGCTGAATGGCGCCAAGCCCAGCAGTCCTGGTTCCAGAAGCTCAACAAAGACACGCAATCCTGCAATGTGAGGTAGGCAAACCACAGAAAAAATCCAGCCATGTCAGAGTCAAAACCAGTCTAACGTTATTTTAAAAACAAATTTATTCTATTTTCAGACTAACAACAAACA
Organism: Antennarius striatus; assembly: GCF_040054535.1. Lineage (NCBI taxonomy): Eukaryota > Metazoa > Chordata > Actinopteri > Lophiiformes > Antennariidae > Antennarius > Antennarius striatus. The sequence goes on along the minus strand of NC_090790.1, from coordinate 7,261,123 downwards.
TCTGCATAAAGTCCCGCAGACATGTAGAGAAGTTAGGGTTTCATCTGTATGTAAATTGTAACTGTCAGAGGGGGGAAAAAAGTTTGGCTCCTTTGGGAAAATAGATAATAACAAGATAACAAGCTGTTATCTCGTACTCATGTTGTGGACAAAATCTGAGGTAAAAAAAAAACTACATGGTGCAGTACACACTTTTTTATTTCTGCAGATGACGCCCTGCTTTAATTGCCAGGGATGCCAAAATGATTGTCATTTTTTTTCTTCCCATCATCAGTTTTGGACACAGAAAAGCCTTTATGTACCTGTGTCCTTGTCTTAATATTTGCTTGCTGCTGCTTTTACAATACAACCCTTCTCTGTTTTACAGGAACACGTTTTAAGTGATAATCATGCAATAAAATTCCTTCTAAGGGTTAGGATTAGAGAATTTTTGTATCTTTTATTCTTTTGTCTTTTAATCTTAACTTCGATCTATAGTAACATGCCAACATTCTGAATATATTGCATTGGCCAGTTCTTGTTCATAAACAGATTTTACAGCTGTCTGGATCCGAACTTCATTGTTTTGTTTCACACTCATACTGTAGTTGTCAACTGCAATGTGAAGCAATTTTCTGAAGGAAAAAAGAAAGGCATAATAAAAGGAATTTAAAAGTCCTACTGTCTTGATTATAAATACAAATGTTCCATAAGGGCTATACATAAATATACAACTGTTATCTAACTAGTTCAAGGGATATATATCAATGTAAATAATCTCAAAATGTTGATATAAATAGGGATTTATTCATATCATATTTGCATATTGATCTTTTAAAGAGATACATCTTGTCATTTTGAACTTGATTCACTTATCTTGTTTCACCAATGTACTGTGATGACTGATGGATACTATGATATACTGTAAATCAACGAGGCCTCCATACAGTTTCTGTATTTTTACCACAGGTAAATCTCATCTACACCGACTGAATTAAATATAAGTAGAGGAGTCAAAACCTCACAAGGTTGCAGGGCTCAGTTGCTCCAGCTGTTAAAGCTCCCGTCAACAAAATATTTTTGTTTTTTTTTCTGTATGCAAATGAGAAAACTATATATCTTTGGAGATGGAGGAAGAAGATTTACATTTACTATTTACATCCCATCACATTTTGCATGCAGAATAATGACAATGAATATGAATGCTAATAAGTTGAAAGACAGTATTTTGAAAATAAAAGCAACATGGATTACAATAAGTAATATGATATTTGCTTCTGTGAACCAAATTGAACTTATCACAAAACAGTAAACTCATTCAGATCTATGCTATATTAATGTGTTTTAATCGATAACTGCCAGTCAAGTTATTAGTAAGCACTTACTGCCCTCCATTTGGAGTATGACGGACTTCCTGCTATTAATAAACTTATTTGATTGCCAGGGCCATTTAATTTTTCTTGAAACTCACTTAAAAATGCATTTTCCAGGACATTTAGGCAGATAGAGCTCAGTTCTGGGCTCTTTGTGCCTTGCTTGGCCTGAGATCCGTTCATGTTCAGCAACTTATACAGCTTATACAAAACAACAAAAACATAAGGGCGTCTTAGAGGATTCAGTACAAACATGCAGCAAATGTACATATACAGAATGAAAGGATATATTTAACAATAAAACATCATCTGGTACAACTTGAAAAGGACCATAGAAATTAATAACGTCTTCTGTGACAAAAATCTGTCATTGCTGGATGGTTTTTATACATGATTGCATTTCCTTGTATTCACACTGTAAATCCCATAGTCTATATAAATATCTTATTGTCTTCTAAAGCAAAATAAATAATTGCACAGATAATACATGGGATAGACAAAAACATCTCTGCAGATACAGTAGTGTTCTACTGACACACACATCTCATTAAATTCATAATCAATATAAATATGTTTAAACTCCAACTTGATGAGGCCACATTTAAGTGTTTTCATTTGTATTTTTGTGTTTATATGTGTAAGTTGTTGAAAAAACATCCTGTACTGATGTAATAGTAGGATGCACAGAATTTAGTATCTTTGATTCTGTGGACTCTTATCACTCTTCCTCACTCATGCACTGCCCCATTATATTTTATAAACTTTCCATGTGTTTTGTACGGAAGGATAGAGCTGCCAGACCAAGAAAATAAAAACCGGGACGTATCACGTTATTTCGTGATACGTATCTCGTTATTTCATGATAGTATCACGTTATTTCGTGATAGTCTCACATTATTTCGTGATAGTATCACGTTATTTTGTGATAGTATCACGTTATTTCGTGATACGTATCACGTTATTTCGTGATAGTATCACGTTATTTCGTGATACGTATCACGTTATTTCGTGATAAGATGTTATGTTGACCCCGCGACCTGCGTTTGCGGATTAAGCGGTTTAGAAGATGAATGAATGAATGAATGTTATGTTGAGATGATGGAGCTTGTATCCATGCAGCCGACCGTGTCCCTCCAGCTCATCAATGAGGAACGACGCTACCTCAAGAGGGTCCGACTCGTTTTTCCTCCGGTATAGCCCCATCTTTTTCAAATGTCGTCTTAGGGTACACATGCTTATATAAATTTCATCCACGGAGCCCAATAACTGTAAAATCTCACCATGTCTCAAGCCAAGCATGAAATATAATTCAATAGCATCATGTAAAGGAGCCATGATTTACTGATGGCCAGCAGACAGTAAATGAAACCACTTTGAAAAAGTCGTATCACGTTATTTCGTGATACTATCACGAAATAACGTGATACGTATCACGAAATAACGAGATACTATCATGAAATAACGTGATACGTCCCGGTTTTTATTTTCTTGGTCTGGCAGCTCTACGCTGCCGTAGTTTTGTATGTGATGTCAGAATTTGAATTATAAATACCTGTAGTGAAATATAGTAAATTTCACACATCCATCTTGTGAATGCCGTGGAACACCAAAATATGAAATAAATGAAGTATTGCAGATTTCTGTGGCTCCTCCACCACCTCAGAGAGTGTTTTAAAGTGACTGCATGCATGTGAATGTGTTTGTTACTGCTTATAACTTCTTGTGCTGACACATCTCCTGTGCTGTGCCATTTGATCATGCTCACCCATACAACATGCGACATTCCCCACAGACTCATGGGACTCTGCTCTCCTATGAATTGTGGGTGAGTGTGACTCAGCGCTGCATGGCTGTTATCCTTCCTTCCTCACTTCATCACTCTTGAGGTTTTTGCAAATCTCAAGTATTTTCAGACAACCCCTCAATTTAGATTTTATTTTTAATTTAACCCTCAGTCTCCATTCCCTCTTTATTCTCTATGTCAGAATTATTTCTGAATACACAGCAATCAAAGATGCACGCATGCTTGAATGAAGTGTAATGAGCATAATGTGAGTCCTTCATCTGATTAGGTCTTGTTATATAGAGGCAAGCATAAAAATCACACTGGCCTCTGATTTATAGGGATAAGAAAGAGAGGCTTTTTCTCTATTTGGGAGAGCTGTGTTTTAAAAGCCTCACTTATTGGCATAAGCTGTGGACTTGAAGCATGTGAGTGCATATCAGGTCCATACATAACACTAAAAGCCAGCCATGCTCATTAAAAAGAAGATATTGAATGAGCCTTAGGACTCTGCTCTCTTTTGCTCTCTGGATTAAAGTCATTATCAATCTTCAATGTGAGAGAGACAAGACTTTTTTTCCATCAGTCAGAAGAATTCTCATAAGAACCTCTCCCTGATTCTGAAAGATTAAAAACGTATAGAAATGTAGAACTCATTCAGGATCATACTGAAGCATTTGCATTGAACCCCACCTGCTAGCTTTCAATAGTTCAACAGCAAATTGTGTCATCAGAGGAACCCTGTAAAAGGGGCTCAATAACCCGAGAAAAAACAACCTTGTGAAAATACTTTTTAAACGTGCACAACCAGAGATCAGTATCTTAAACATTAAAATGCAATACTTCATAAAGTGGAAATTATAGCATCAGTAATAATGCTGTAATATCGTTATTGATTGGTTTACCACTGACAAATTTCATTATTAATTAATCATGTCGGAAGTTCAGTCTATAAATATTAATAATTCATGTTACAAAACAATGAAAGTATCATTTTTGTGTTAAATATGGTGGGAGGGAATCATGCCATCACATACATTCTAAAATACTAATGGTTATTTCTCCAGATAAACTCACATTTGACTGAAATAATTGTATTTCACTGCTTACTCACACTTGAATGTATGTGTTATATTGTCAAAATTGGTTAGATATTATAGGAGCCCTGAGACACAAAAAATATTAGTGGTGCAGGCAAATTTCCATGTGACAAGCTCCATAAATACCTTGTTTGTCCATCCCGGACACCAGATCAGAGTTTTGTTTTTTGTTTTTTTATGATGATGAAATATTAATAAACTTTAAAATGTGAAATGAGGAGAAATGACAATTAAAGGGGCGGCAGTAGCTCTGTCTTGGGCCGAGGACCGGAGGGTGGCCAGTTCAAGGCGTATGTGGACCAATATTACTTGCTGTGTAAACTGGCTGTTGGAGGTGCCAGTTCACCTCTGGAGCACTGCCGGGGTGCCCTTGAGCAAGGCACCGTCTCTTTACAGGTTGCTCTTTGAGCGAACCACAGTGGAACTACCGACTGCTCTATTTCTTATTTTACGCATGCCTGCAAGCCCCTTTTGTGTGTGTGTGTGTGTGTGTGTGTGTGTGTGTGTGTGTGTGTGTGTGTGTGTGCGTGCGTGCGTGCGTGCGTGCGTGCGTGCGTGTGTGTGTGTGTTAGGGGCCTGTACCCACATAAATTGGTATGACAAATAACAAAGTCTACAATGGAAAAATAGATCTCCCTATGTGGCATCAATACTGTTCAATTCTTCTCCTGCTCCTTGTCCTTCTTCTTGTTTGTTTGGTTTTTTTTATAAGAATTTGACATCCTCTCCTTTCATTGAACACTAGCATTCTATTCAAGTCATGGTTTTCTATTTTTATTCTTTGTCTTCTGGTACAGCATAAGTCACGTCGGACCCATATGCGAGAGTAGTCCAGCCAGTTCTGGCAGTGAAAGGAGCAAAACCGACGAAAACAGGTTTGTCTTCAATGGATTTAGTGAGTATGTAAACACATAGGCAAGAAATATTAGAAGGTAACATCCACCCATCCATCCATCATCCATCCACCCATCCATCCATCATCCATCCATTTTCAAAGGTTTATCTGGAGTCAAGTCACAGCAAAAGGGTTGTGCCACACCCTAACCCTAATCCTTGATTTGATTTCATTCACTCTGGGGTTTTAAACTTCCTAGTGTGGCCTGTCAACTAGGCCCTGTTTGCCATGGGAGACCCTACCAGTAGCATAAAGCCAATGAGATCATTCGGGCACTCAGACTCTCCCATCACAATAAGGTGGCTGTTCAAAGGGTAACCCAGTCCAACAGATTTGCTGCAAATACCAGCTGGATGAAACTAATATCAAATAGGTTTTTAACCCTGCATGATTGCCTCAGCAGGGAAATTTACATAAACTTGGTTACCGGTTACTTGTCAGCATAAATCTTCACTTATCTCGACTGGACCAGCCTACAAATGGCCTTTATGAACTTGTAGAGGTCCATTTGCAAAGGTTGTAAATATTTCATTGTATCAATTTGGAGCAAAATTATTGGACCCAAACAGCCTGTGCCCTTGGCAACAGGGTTCTCCCTCCAGGCTTTGCAGCTTCTACAACAGATCTCAAACTCACGTTGTCACCAGACAGTGAAGACAAATAACTAAAGTCATGTTGCTATAATTTGCAATAATTTTGAGATAACTCATTTGGTCTACTGGCATCTACAGATGCAAACTGCAATAAAAAGTGTATGAATGCTTACACAAAATCAGCAAAAGGCAAAATACATTGGAGCACAGAACAAATACTTCATCTAATGTCACAAAAAGATTTGTTCTTTTTGGTTACTTTATGCAATTTTGTTCTTGCATATATGCTTTTTTAAACATGCATCACATACATTCACTTTAAGTTTCAAAAGGCCTATGGAAACTGTTTTTTTTAACTTGAGTAAAAAATGTAAAATGTGGTAAAGCACATATGGAACACTAGAGTTTGAATTGGAAATTGGATCTTCTGGCAGAATATGACCAAAAAACTGTATTGTATGTGTTCAGTGATTGAACAAATGTCTTGCTGTGAAGCAGAAAGGTGTAATTAGATATTTTTTGAGAACAGCAGTGCTCTGTGGCAAAGAGGAACAACATATTTGTTTCATGATAAAAAAATATTTCACTATTGTTCTTTATGACCTTTATTTCTGAAGTTTTTCACAGTTTTTCTTGCATCACATCAACGTTTCCATTCCCCCAATATTATTTATACATTTGGAAGAAATATTGGTATTTAACTATGAAATATGCTCTTTTGTTTATTCAACAGACTGATGACCTGGGCAGACTTTTTAAAGGAGAGTGCCATCTATATTTTGGCTGCACGCCCCAATAGCTCTGCCTTGCACATCCGTTTGCCTCTATAGTCCCGGATGGACCACTGCACCCCCAGCAGAGAGAGGGAACGAGAGAGATAGAAGGTGTACCTTGTAGTTTACAGATGAGCGGAGCAAGACGGACATGATGACACAGTGATACGAGGAAATCATCTAAGAGGACCAGATGAGCAACTGGGAAAGAAAGTAGATCAAGCCATCAACAGAATCTCTCCTCCTCTGTGTCAACCCTCACCCACAAAAACTGACAACACACACATACCGACTGACAATAATGGAAGTGACAGCAGCTGTCATAGGTCTCCGACTAAAAAACCTGAAGGATTAAAGCCAATGGTAGGATCAGGCTGTCAGGGGTGTTTCTGAAACTCTGAAGTGTAGACATTCACAAAATGAGACAAGGTCCTAGGACTCACCCTCTGTTAAATAAATCTAGACTGCACTGTACGGCCATCAGACTACATAACCCACCTCTACATGTGGTTACATCAGTGTGACAGGCTGTTACTCTTTGTTATTCACCATCAGAATTGTTAATCACACTGCGCAGGGACACATACAGATTCCTTATTGGTACTCTTACTTGGGATGGGCTTATAGGAGGGGGTTAACCCTGCAGCTGTCATTATCAGAACATATACCAAACAGGAATGAAAGCTATGTGCATACATACTATTATAGGAGAACTGCTATTCACACCAGTATAAATTAATGTTACCCATTAAAATGCTGTATTTATTCCTGTATCCTCCCATATATCCTGTGTTTTCCCCATTAACATCCAAGGATCTATGTTCTTCTAAAGTGCTAACTGTGTGCAGGGATGTGGAGTGAAGCTAATCTTGTAAGTGATGTTTATATACTGCCATATAGTACATTAAGTTCCTGTTTGTGCTCAGAGCTGCACTTTGAAAAGGTGGAGTTGTCTGCCCCTGTTGCTCGAGTGTCAATATTGCTAAAGGACAATGGGAAATGTTTTACAAGCATTTGTCATTTGTTAATACAAGTTACACATGATGGAAACTTTATTGTTACAGGTTTCGTAATGAATTAAATGCACATGAAATTTCCCATAGACTCACTTGAAACATGCTGTAACAAAAAGATCATGTAGTGTTCATGCCATGTTATGAAGGGTCAATTTCAGGTTGTGTTAGTGAATAAATATGGTTATGAAATGAAACATGATTGCCTGACGGATATGTCACACTGCTGAAATAAATGCATGGCATTTAGTCTCCATTTTGAAAATATTGATTTTGCATCTTTTTTTTTTTGTATCATCAATGTAAAAAACAGAAAAAAACAAACGATAATATAATGAAGGTGCAATAATTACCATATAACTCATAACAATGTTTTCTCAACATAAATTACGTAAAATCTACAAAATTTACATATAACACAGTAATCTCTCGTCAATTAAAAAAAAATACTGTGGGATCACTTAGGGGATATGTTGCATGGTGGCACAATGAGTAGCACTGTTTCCTCTAAGCAGGAAGGTTCCGAGTTTGAGTCCCTTCTGTGTGGAGTTTGCATGTTCTACCCACTTCCACGTGGCTTCCCTCCAGATTTTCCAGTTTCTTCCCACCTCCAAAAACATGCAAAGTAGGTGAATTGATTACTCCAAATTGTCTGTAGCTGTGAGTGTGTGTATGAGTGGTTGCATGTCTATGTGTGGCCCCATGTTGCCCTAGCGATGAGTCAGGGGTGTACCCTACCATTCGCCCACAGTGTGCTGAGGCTGTAGTCAACACAATTATGATCATCTCATCTACAAGACAATGGATAGATTGATGGATGGATGAGATCAGTTATGACAAATCAATGTTATCAAAATTATATATGTCAATCCAGCCATCCATTCATCCATAGATACCATCCATTCATCCATCTATGTACAAGGCGAGAGTACAACCTGGGCAGGTTGCCAGTTTTTCTTTTGGTTTGTCACATACTCACTGTTGACAAGCCATTAACATTTATGGGCTGTTTTTGAGAGCCGAACATTATGATTGAAGGTAACATCACAAATCTGATCTTTTTACCATAACAGTTCACATTTATCTTTGTGTGTGACTTGCATCTGACATACATTAGGTGTTAACAGATCTGCAACAGGTCCCCATATTCACAACATACATGCTGATTTCTTTTATACTTGATGTGGTAATCTTGTGTGATGTCAGTCTGTCAACCTTTGAGGCTGAGAGGACAAAAACAGAATCAGACTCCATATTGGACTTCACCCACCACTGATCAAAACACTGATGTGAGTCAGTTGGGTATGAGAAAAGCCAAATAGACTCTTATCTGACACCATCATCAGAAAGAATCAGATATCTATTATCTAGAACCTTATAAGGACTCCTACCAAACATTTATCTCTTGTTCATCATATATAACAGCCAGGTTGAGCTCCACTCCTCATCATATTCAGATCTTCAGCCACTCTGTTTGGGTTCTACCAATAGCTTTCCTAATATACGCACGGCTTTGCCTTTGCCAAGCTGCCTTAAATAGGATGACATTAAGAATGGGGATTAACTGCCAAAGGCTCAAAGATGATTTCATCTTCATAATGCATATGCCAAAAATAAAATTAATATAAAACATGCTCACACAGAATAAAAACCATTAGGTTCATTGAAGCTGCATTGAATGTTCACTTGTTTGTAGCACACTTAATTGTTCATTCTCATACGATGGACACCTGCACAGTTTTCCAACAGGAGCAGAAAAAAAAAAAAAAGATCAGTTCTTCATTAGGGGCGGCACGGTGGCGCAGTGGTTAGCGCTGCCGCCTCACAACACGGCGGACCCGGGTTCGAGTATGCTGTCCCCGTGTCTGCGTGGGTTCTCTCCAGGTTCTCCGGCTTCCTCCCACCTCCAAAAGCATGCGCTTCAGGTTGATTGGCCGGTCCCAAATTGACCGTAGGAGTGTGTGTGTGAATGATTGTTTGTCTCTATGTGCCCGGTGTCGTGCCCGGAGTGTCCCCTGCCTCACGCCCTGAGACTGCCGGGATGGGCAACGGCTCCCCCACGACCTGCGGGTTAAGCGGGTTAGAAAATGACTGACTGACAGTTCTTCATTAATTGTCACTGGAGACAGTATTCCACAAAGGGCCAAGTGCTTTCCCTTAAAATAGCTTAGCAGGTAAGAACTCAGATGTACAATGCACATCAAGAGGACAGGAGCCCAGATCTCACAGCACCATGCAAGTGGATTTGTCACCTGCCTACAATAGAAATGAAAATGATTGCCTTTTATTCCATTAAGATGTTGCTTCCACACAAAGAGAAAACATTGAACAGTCTCTGGTTCAAGTAGCATTGTTCATGAAGGCTTGTCAAATTGCACAAAGTCAAACTGGTCGAAATAAAGAAGGAAAAAATATGTGAAGTGTTAAAGTCAAAGAAAACCTCTGCTGCCTGAAGCTACTGCTATTCTTTTATCTGTCAGCAACACAAAGAAACCAGCCAGCAGTGTCTCTCCAAATGCTGAACAGAAGGTCAAACTGTAAGATTTGGAGAAAGACATTTAGTCGGAGATGGAAAGATAAAGTCATACAGAGATGAGCAGGAAATAGAGATGAAAGGACACAGGCAATGAACAAGTGTGTGTGGTAGAGAAATTGCTCTGAGGAGGATGTTATGCAACTGTTTCATAACTGATTGAATGATGATGCTCTTCTCTGGGTTAATTACTACATTAGAAGCAGAGTCAAATGTGAAACTTGAGCTTTGAAAAAGTCCAAGGTTATTCATCTGAAATGGCCTCACATATTTACCAGTCTAATATGAAAGATCGTTGACCTTGAGATGTAGACTTCATGCCATGTGGGACATCCGGTTTAGGAATAATCCCTTTTATCCTCAGATGAAACTGTACTCCAAATTTATTTTAAAATTTACTCTATACAATGATAAAACTGAATAAGACTGTTACTTTACAGAATAAGAACAATTTTACCATTGAAAAGCTAAGTATTTATTGGAATTATGTGTAAATTAACATATTTTCATCTTGTTCACGTGTGTTTTCAAGGCTTGAAAGTCTCTTTACAGGGTGAATGAAACAAAAAAGAAACCTTGGGCATTGTGTTTCAGCTTTTTATTTAATAAAGATATTAATTTAATAGAGAAAGACATTGCATTCTTTACAACAGTGATCTGAATCTAATCTAGTGATGTTTGCCTGTGGTGTAGTGAATGCTGTAAATGGAAGCCTCCTTTTCATGAAGTTGTTCCTGTTAATAAAACTTTAAATGAACCGTAGCAGATCTTGACAAGATTACAGTGTAACTGACCGATCGAGCAGTAAAATGTCTGATGTCAGAGCTGTGATAAACAAGCATAGGCTGAACTTCCAGCTGTTTTCAGGATATACATCAAAGTGTTAAATGATGGGCTAACAGGAATCTTCATTTTTCTTACAGTCAACTAATCTCATTAAAAATAACATAGAAAAGATTGATTCCACTAACCAATATTGCTGCATGCACACATGTGAGCCCATAGACTGCCAAGGCTAGTGCCAGTCATTATCCCCCATGTTTAATGCAGAGGAGCTCTGTCTAAAGGTTATCTAGCTTGTTCCACAGTGAGTGTATGAAGGCTAGGTGATCCAAAGCGACTGGCCGCTGCTTTGTGATGGCTCCACTCAGCAGGGACAGGCATAGGTATGCAGCAGTGACAGTGTGGTCATGGCTCACGGAAAGCGGTGCTGGAGCAGAGCCTCAGTGAAATGCCAGCACATCACAGAGTTCATCAACAGGTCTGTGAGTCAATTCTAAACCCCAAACTGGCTCTAATGAGCCAGTTTGGGGTTTTAGGCTTTTTTGACATGAGAAAAAAATGACTTTCAAATTCGTAAGTCATTTTAGCATTTCTAAAAGACATTCTTTCATTTTCCGAACTGCTTCTTCCGCTTCCGTGGGTCATACAGCCTATCCCAGCGGACTTATGGGCGTTAGGCAGGGAAACACTCTGGACACGTTACTGCTTAATGTCACATTAAATTTAATAGGTTGATATACCAGTAGACATCCTTGGCCATAGATCTCTCTGAAGTGTTTGTATTTCCAAATCAGATTCCAAATACATGTAATACAGAATACACTACATCCCCCCTTCAGCATTCATGACTCAATTCTTCCATGGAGCCCATTCAGTTCCTGAAGCTGCTGTGAACCAATTGCAGTACTAGAATCAGGTTCAAGGGTGGTCATTCTATGTGCCTGGCTTTTTTTTTTTTTTTTTTTTGAAAGTTGGCTATGATAAAATGTTGAAGTACGCTGGTTTAAAGTGATTCCCTACTGCTTCTATCTGCACAAATAAACCTTTCCATAAAAATTGTTACTTCATGCAATAACAGTCGTACTGTTTCCACATTTATTAATGATATTGTCTGAGAGATGTGAAGCCTTCTGAGGAGAAAATAATATACACTCTTCATTAGAAAGCATAAAGGCTGTGAAGGGAAACATTAGATCTCTGTAATTGAACACCCAATGTGGACCAACGTCTGTGTACTACTACAGTATGACCCCGTAATTTTGGGCACTGGCTGCTTTGATGTTGAAGATAACAGGGCATGGTGTTATATTATGTTGTTTAAAATAGACCTTGACTTGGTTCAAACACCTCTGCTGGACACATTTTTTTAATTTTGTGTCTAAACCTTTTGCATTTGCTGCCTCCCATGTTTGAAATATCAATGTGCTCTATGGGGTGCACATCATTAGTTCTATTAAAACTGTTGAATAAAACTACAGTATATTGTTACAGCTTTAAGTAAGTTTGTCCTGCTCAAATCTGCGTCATCTGTTTCCAAGTGCACTGACACCAGTGGTCATCACTTCAGCACTGCTTGGGGATAATATGGCCACAGCAGCTGTCTTCTGTTCTAGTGTCAAATTGGCCTGCCCATCTGAATGATAAGTGATAAGCTCTATAAATGTATCCATAATGAATGTAATATTTGTACACATTGCATTGTACGGTTAAAAAAAATTTTAAGTCTGGAAGCTGAAAGCAGCATTCATTCACTTAACATACAGTACAATGAATAAAAAACTTCAGTGAATGTGGTGAATGATTGAATATGATTTTTATAATCAGTAATTAAAAATTGCAACATGTAGTTATGATGTAAAAAGTCACGATTGGCGTGTTTTTAAATTGCTCATCAATGACTCTATTAGATTGGCATGTTTTTAAATTGCGCATAATTGACGGTGCTTGATACATAACTGAAGTCCAGCATAATGTAAAATCTTATGCTTGTGTATGTGTACTGCTGCCATCAACATATTCATTCTGATAGTCAATTCACAACAGTTGTCTAACTCTTCCATCTAGTGTAAAGAACATAAAACTGCATCTCTCGGTGCAGAGCGCTAAGGACAATAACATCTAAGCACACTAAACAAAAACCAACCAGTAACCAATGAAAACTTTTATGGAGAAATAATACACAGCCAAATATACACGTAATATAGATTCAATGTAATCACAGTATAATATTCAGTAATTATAAAACAAGGGCACCTCGTCCAGCTCGAGTACTGCGCATGCGCAGATTAGTGGGCGTGTTTGCTTCTTCTTTTTGTGTTGTTTTCATGTTGAGGGATGATCTGACAGGTTCCACTACAACGAAAAAGTATTTTTCAGGTAAACTGTTACTCGAACATTTTCGTTTATTTTCAGCAAATTTGCTGTGTACAGTTTTAACATTTCTGTGCAGGGATCAGGGCTACATTTGGGTCAAAGGACACCCAGCCGGCTACGACACGCACCGATGCTAACGTCTAACAGTCGTTAGCTTTAGCAGACGAGCATTCCGTTAGCTGGGCGGTACTGTACTGTACTGTACTGTACTGTACTGTACTGTACTGTACTGTACTGTACTGTACTGCACGTCCAAAGTGGCGCTTTTCGATTGTTTTAATCCTATTAGAGGCAATAATCGGTGTTATTTTTTATGCACATCAGAGTTTATATGAGCTAACGTGCCATTAGCTTTCCCACCGCCTCAGGTTGCGGGTAGATAACATCAAACTGAGAGAACGATGAGTCTTTTTAGGTATATGAAACATTTTGAAAATAATCCATAACTATATTTTCCTTTTATTTCACAGATGCGTACTTGTTTGGTTGTTTATTAATTTAATTTAAAACACTTAAGCAGAAGAGTAAAACGATGTGTGGATTTCCTTATATTTTAGAAACAGTGACAGAGAAAAGAACACACTTTTTAAAATTTTTTTCCAAATCATTTGTGGCTATTTATAACACATATATGATATATAAATATATATGACTAAACATATGTGACTATATAAGACTAACAGTCTCATATGGAATTATGCGAAGATAAATTAAATTCCCACAAGATTCCAACAAGGTTGTTATGAATATACAGTAACACAGGAGGTGCATGGAAATGTCTGCATCTTGGAATTCGGTTTGAAGTTGTAAAGTTAGCTTAATGATTATAAAATGTTAATAAAGCTATTAAATGCAAAGAATCGGTAAAGTTTGAGATGTGGAGCGTAGGTCTGTCCAATCTATCCAGTGTTTTTACCTGGAGCTGTGCGCAATAAGTCAATACTGTCTGTCTTTTCACTCATGTGCTCTTACAAAGGAACTTTAGGTGTACCGATACTCTTCCTGAATAAATGATTAATCACCTATCAAATCGAGCAAAGTCTCTGAGTTGCTGGTTTTACTTTCTAATTCCTCAGTGACCTTGCTCACAAGGAGGCAGTCATGGGAAATACAAGCAGTGAGAGGGCTGCCATGGGCCAGGGGGAGAAGGCCCAGCGTCGGGACAGCCGAGGCACCAAAGAAGGAGAAAGGCCAAAAATTCTAATGGATAGCCCAGAGGATGCAGATATATATCATGGGGAAGATATGAAAGTGAGTATACAGAGAAAATGTATCCGGTGCCAATTTGATGATTCCCCGGAAACTTTTGGAAATCAAATCAACAAATTAATACTGGGTGTTTAATGGGTGTTTTAGGCTCCTTTAGAAAAAGAAGAGTTCCTTGCTTGGCAGCAAGACTTAGAAGCAGATGACAAAGGGCCAACGTTAGACAGACCAACAGTCTTTCGTTGGACTGGAGATGGCAAAGAGGTCTTTCTCTCTGGTTCCTTCAACAACTGGGTCAACAAGATTCCTCTTATTAGAAGGTGAAAGATGTCAATGTTTTTCAGCTAATAATAATCAGATATATCGGTCTAACTTTTTTTGTATGAAACAGTTAGTTATTATATGGACAGAATGGTTTAATAACTTGTTTTAGTTCAGAGCACTAACTGGGGCATGCATACCAATGAAGTTAAACATTAAAAAAATAGTTACTGTATTAACTCTTTTGTGTTAAACGCTCTCTTTTCATTTGTCAAAGTCAGAACACCTTTGTGGCCATTGTTGATCTACCCGAAGGGGAGCACCAGTACAAATTTTACGTTGATGGCCAATGGACCCATGATCCAGCTGAGGTCAGCAGTCTTTGTCACACTCCAGTGTAATTATTTGTTCTGATTTTTTTTGTTGTTGTTATACATTGAAAACAAGAATCACATCTTTCATACGTGAACAAACTGCCACAAATATTAAGGTAATTTACACAATATTAACATGTCTGGAAAAAAAAAAAAAAACTAAATCAATTTAAAAAAAAAATTGCTTTGAAAATAGTTTTGTTTTTTTTCCCCCCTGCAATTTGCTTCATCTCTTTGATCAAATATATTACCTTAAAATATTTTCATTTATCATAGAGCTACTACTGTGGTCAATATTGAGAATTATTATTTAAGATGTTTCTTTTTAAATTATTAATAATTATCTGCCACCTTTTTGAAAACTGCACTAAGGTATCCTATAATACCAAAGAATGAGAAAATAAAAACCACCATCACCCGTTAGGTATTGAACAAAATTGCTCATGAGGGGCACAACATGAAGGAGCTGCCCGCCACTCTATCTCCCTTTGCATGCCTACAGGCCCCCTTGTGTGTGTGTTTGCGTATGCTACAGGGGCCTGTTCTCACTAACATGTATGCATGCGTTTGAACTAGAGTGTGCTTTGTTAATTTCCCTTCGGGGATCAAATGAGTATATAAACATCTCTTATGTAGGGCCCTGCTTGTCTAGATAAAACTGCCTCAAATTCTATTTGAGGCAGTTGTAGCTTGTTTTCATGCTAATATTTCACGTGCTATTTTGTTTGTGTCATGCTCCCTGACAGCCAGTTATAACAAGTCAACTTGGCACAGTCAACAATGTCATCCAGGTGAAAAAGACTGACTTCGAGGTGTTTGACGCTCTCATGGTGGACTCGCAGAAATGCTCTGACATGTCAGGTTAGTTGTGACAAATATTGTAGCTCCTGCTTAGATTGTTACAAGCTGAAATTATGTTGTAATTTAAAAAAAAAGTGTGTGTCACTGCTAAAAAATGATGTTCAGTCTCACTGTATCCTGTATCACCCTTTCCTTAATTAGACCTGTCCAGCTCTCCTCCTGGCCCATATCATCAGGATGCCTATGTTCCTAAACAGGAAGAGAAGTTCAAGTGTCCACCCATACTCCCACCTCACCTGCTACAGGTCATTCTTAACAAAGACACCGGAATATCTGTAAGTGACTCCCAGCAATTTCCATTATTGTTTTTAAACTAATGGAATAGTCATTCTATGGTTTGTCTTACAGCTTAAAATTAAATATTGACTTGTTTAAGAACAAAATTCTTTCTCAATATTTGAATTAACAAGTTGCAGCAACCAGTTAAAAAAGGGATAAACAAGCAAACCTTGCTTTTCGAAGGCTTTAGACATCGAACAAATCGGAATTCGACCAAAAAATTCTAAAAATTTTTTGTCTTGGAAGTCACAAACAGACGCAGTAACATCCATCCTCTTCCTCCTCTCCCTCTCCAACGTTCACGTATGCCAACTTGTTACGATAGCAGATTTGCTCATCCGAAATTTGCATGGTGAATGATAAGCAGAACAACATACGTTTTTCTCTGCCTTATTGAACCAGGAGCCCGCTACGCTCACCTGAACACTCAATTGAACACAGGCACATTACGCATGTCGCACTCAATAGAACAAGCGTATTATATTTACATGTAACCACTTCCGGGTACAACAGGAAGTCCCAAAATAAGAGTATCACAGGATCGTTCTTAACACAACTGCTAACCACCACAGAGGTAAAAATTCTTATCTTTATTGTTCTTATGCTTTAACTATAATGTGCTTTTTATTTTAGTTTACTGTATTCAATAATTTTTCACTGAATTTGCGTTCCATTGCCTATGGTACGAGTTACGGTACCGTAAACTTCTGTCCAAAAGACAACAGTACACCTGTACCTTAGGCTAATCTGATTACGTTGATGGTTTTTTTTTTTCTTTCTTTCTTTCTTGTGTTTGCTTCTTTGTTTTACATTTCTTTGATATGTTTCATTACAGTACAATTTGATATATACTGTAAATGACATTATGAAATAACATATAATACGCAGATAACGGCAGAAAATGGATGGATATTATGTTGAAAAGAGGTAGTTTTCTAGCGTCTTGGAACAGATTAAGACCATTTACATTATTTGTAATGAGAAAAAATGTATTTGGAATTCGAACAAATCGGTATTCGAACAGCCTTCCGGAACAAATTGTGGTCGGAAACCGAGGCTTGCCTGTATCACCCTGAGATAATTGTAATTTATTAAGTTGCATATATAAATCTAAATACCTAAAAACATTTTTATTTCCAGTGTGATCCTGCATTACTCCCAGAACCCAACCATGTCATGCTCAATCACCTCTATGCTCTCTCCATTAAGGTAAGACATTGGACCGATTGAGTCAGTTTTTCTGCTACTTACCAACACTGTGTGACCGCTGAGATGTGGGAAACTCTTCCTCAGTGACACCCTGCAGCTGCTGTCATGCTAGAAGTACAGACTACATTTTTAAAGTTCTAACCATGGGAACAAGCTTCTAATTAGCAGTGTGGGAGGACAGATAATTGCCCTTTTCCCACCCATTGTGACAGGAAAAACAAACAAAACATTCAAGTCATGCTATAAATAGCAGCACTGGAATAGCACTAAATCAGGGCAAAGCCGGAAAAATATAGCTCACACAAGTTCAGGCTGTACTGTTCTTGGATTCTCATCTAAAACACATTTTCAATGACCATTGGACAGAATTCAATGCGATTTTGCACATGCTGTGGAGAAGACCTAAAGGTGCACTGCCTAATTGCTTTATTGAGTTCCCTTATTCTCACATTTTTAGGCAAATTTGAACTTAGACCATTTTCCTTCCGGTTTTTAGTCAGTCACTTAAAGCTTTATTGTGGTTGGTTCACATTAGCTTAAACTGAGTTTCCAGGAGTAGGGCCATCTGTGTCCTTGGACACAAATGTTCTATTTCTTTTTTTTGACCTGGCAAACGAGACAGCTTCTGTGTTACGGTCCAATTTTTTCATAGCAGCACTATCAGTTGGGATTCAGTAAATCAGACCTCACTGGAGAGCTGTTGTCCCTGGTTACTCGGGAACATTCCCAAAACATAAGCTTACTGGCATGTTACTTATCTAAATAAGTACAGTAATCTGACTGGCTTACTTATAAACCACTATTGCCCATCACAGACTGTGTTTTTTTGTTGATATGGACTTTCAGCTGACAGTTTGTAGTTGCTAAACGTCTTGTCCGTGAGACATGGATGAGAACTTCAACATGACAGCATTAACACTTTGTTAAAAGATTAACCTAACCTTATTGACATGCACCTGCAGGCCCCTATAAATCCTTTTCTCATTTGTTGCAACAGTTAATCGCTCCATTAACTACTCGCATCTGACAGTAATGCTTCACCTTTTGTAGTTGTTCAACAATGAAAGCCCTTGAGTGGTTCCCTGCTTAAGTTTTTTTTTTTTTTTAATGATTCATTCCAATTTAGACTGGTCCATATTATTACTAAATCAGTTTTTCCTTCCTGTAAGTCGCTTTGTTTTTTTGTTTTTTATCGTGTCTGTTGGAAGCTCCCATCCATAAAATCAATTTTGTAGAAGAGTTTTGTTTTACAGTATGGGAAAAATGTATTTCATCATTCATTTGATGTGAAAACGATGCTTGAAAACTTACTAACATTAGCTGTAAAGAAGGGAAATGAAGGCTTTAGTTTCCACAAATAGTTGCTCAACAGCAGTAGACAGGAATATATCACTGGTAGACATTATATTGTCCCATTGTATACAGGGATTAGAAAGCAGAGTGGCTCAGAGATTAGTGGGTGGCCCTCTCATTAATCCGTTGGTGCTGCACATGGTATGACTGATAGCATTGTTCCCATTGGCCTACTTCTTTTAGAGCTGTAACCATGCATTTAATTGTTTTAAAAATGTGACTTTCTCAAGACTGTTCTTCCTCCATGTTTTGTTTTTCCACTACAGGATGGAGTGATGGTGCTAAGTGCGACACATCGTTACAAGAAGAAGTATGTCACCACCTTGCTGTATAAGCCCATTTGATCGAAGGCGTTTTTGAATGCTGTCTGTGTGTTAACTGTACAGACTGTACAAAATATAAACCATCTTCATCCCATAATAGACAGGGAACTGGTGAATCCAGGCCACTTATTTGAGAAAGGAAGTTAACAGAGGTTAGCAGTCACCTGGATGATATTCTTAAAGCAACATAAGGTAATATGAGACAAAAATTCCTGAGATTATGTCTTGTACACTTATTGTACATTCCGTTCTTTCACACAGTTGTGTGGGATGTTAATATGTCTTCAGTGCTGCATAACCTGTCTGTATTTGTTCACTGATTGCACTCTATAGTTTCGAAAACCTTATCTTTGCCAAGTATAGTGAGAAGTGAAAAAGATGAGAAAAGACACCCTGATCAAAAAGTAATGAGTAGGACTGGGAATGCTGGGAAAGTCTGCCCCGAAGGTTTCCATGATAGTGAAGATAGCAGCTATACAATCAAGATTTGATATACATTTCAGAAGGAGAAAAAAAAGGCACTGAAGTAGTTCTGCACTGTTTTCAAGTTCATGTTTGTCTACCTTGAGGAATAGCTCCTTAATGACACCCTTGCAAAATGCAGATGTTATTTTCTATAATGCACCTTGGTGATATTTGTTATTTTCTGCTTTTGTTGATGATGTGGTTTATTTTGTTTTGTTGTCAAAAACAAACACAAACAAACAACAAAACTCATTTTGTAGTTGTAGTTGAAGTGTTGTGGTCAGTTAAGACCATCATCATTTTTTGACTTGAATTTGGTCTAAACCTTAGAATATATATGTTTTGCACTATTTAACACATATTTATTTGTAAAGTAGAATATGCATACAGTGTATGTACACTTACAACACAATTATTTATCAACATTATTGCTTATCACCCTTTTGATCATTCAAGGAGGTGTAATGGTCTTCACACTGTCACATCTTTGCACAATTTACATGATAATGTGAATACATTCCAGGTCACACCAGATTCTGTCTTTCTGCCTGTGGCATCACTGGTATCTGCTGTGGAACTAAATTTATCAATTTAAAGTAGCAGCATTAGCGTCTATACAAACGACGTTCATGGTTAATTTGTGAAAATGTAATATAACAAGTATTGATGATATGAATCAAAGTTGAAAAATGAAGGTAAAGCAGGTGATACTCAACACCAACTTGAAACAACTGCAATGCTGAGGAAAGGAGGAGGGTGGGATCATGTGTGACAGAGTTGTACTGTTGAAAATGTCTTTTTTATAGTTGGGCCACATTGAGGGAAAGAAAAACAAACATTTGAGACTGAAATTGATATATTACAGTCAAATGAGCATGTTGATGCAACCAACAGTAGCTCTGAACTGCCATCCACCTTCTCCAACTGTCTTTTTAAATTTACAATATGCAATATGATGTTGATTTGATAAAAGATTCAATAGTGATAAAAGATTCAATAGGGGGCGGCAGTGCCTCAGTGGTAAAGTGGGCGGTAGAGCAGGTCGTCCCATGATCCAAGATCGGCAGTTCGATTCCCGCTCCCGCCCAAAAAAAAAAAATACCCAGTGGTGAGCTGACAGTGGGAGGTGTCAGCTCAGCTCTGGAGCACTGCCGAGGCGCCCTTGAGCAAGGTGCCGTCCCCTTTACAAAATTGCTCATTTGAGGTGCACCAAGAAGGAGCTGCCTGCCACTCTACCTCCCTTGCATGCCTACAGCCCCCCTTGTGTGTGGTGTGTGTATTACAGGGGCCTGTACACACTCATATGCATGCATGTGATTTGATTTGATTGACTAACAAAAACTAGAGTGTGCCTTCTTAATTTCCCTTCGGGGATTATAACAGTGTATTAAATTAAAATTAAATTAAAATTAAAATTAGTTCTTTAGTTTTGATCCCGACCAACAACTTGTCAAGTGTAGCTTAGCAACATGTTTCTCACTCCTGATTGTGGTGCTTATGACACTACCCTAATTTTACATCATCTTAAAAGCTTCCAGAGAGTTCTTTTAGCATGATTTTTTTTTCTTCAGAAATTTCATTTGTTTGTAATATTGAGTTACAGGTAATCCTTGTGTGTTTTTTTCTCTTAAAATAATGTTTTATTGTAGCAGTTTCTTCCTCATAAAAGTACTTCATTGTCATATGTCATATGACATTTTTCTCATAAAAATTATTTAATCTTATAATAGACTTTTTAATACTTCCTTTCTGTAATCATTTTTATTTTTTCAGAAATCTCAGATGTTTCTTTTTACTTATCAAAGTGGTGCAGTACTCTATATAATGGCATTTTTGTCACTGACATCTGAAAGATTAGATTGTAAGTAAATTATTAGCCAGTAATTACATCCCTAACTTTGTCATAAATGATATTTTGGTATAATTTCAACTAACAAATAATAGTTACATCAGCTATATTTGTTTTATGATAAAAGCCACTAAATTTGACAGCTGCTCTCAGATTTTGATGTTATATCAGAACATGGATGTGAAAATGTTACTAAGTGCTGGAATAAGTTCCATTATCATTAAAAATGATTTTCTCTTTGAACCATGCTGGTATGATGATATTTTACATTTTGAGAAATGTTTATATTAAAGATTATCTTGCGAACTCACAAGCAGTTTTCCTTTTTTATTATGTTGCAGCACTTCGTCAATAATGTGTGTATCAGCCTCAATAATTCATCTGTAGAAGGCAGTGAAATCTAGGCAGTTCATTTTTAAAAAGTGAGTTCATATTTTGTCCAATCAACCTTCCTATGTACAATTAGCTTGGAAAAGCAAATACAAAATATTAAGCAAACATTCAGTTTGTGCAACATTTTAAATGAAAACAGCAAAGTGTTTTTCTACATTGCTTAAGTAAAATACTGAGTGCTCTGCTGCCAGCATGTCCATGTCAACATTGGTATCATATCATGCACTTAACATCTGGGATTTTCCATGTCTCTCTACATATGGTGATATTGGGTTTGTTTGTAGGATGTGTTTGTTTTCTTGACATGGGTGTTGCATAATAATCCAGAAGTGTTGAAAGGAAGTTTATCCAAAAGAAAATATGACTGCAAACACAAGCTTTCAGACCGATCGAAATTCAGCACACACGATACATGTTCTACATTTTTGTATTTTCCCAGCAACCATGAAGTTTTTCTTGAAAACAGGATCACCAAGACATGTGAACTGAACATCTCAGATAATGCTACAATCAACTCTATTCTCTAATCAATGCTACAAGAGCATAAGAAAAGTCAGCCACTGATGGACAGTTAGTTTAGAATCTGTTTAAGCCAAATCTGAAAATGCTGTACGGGGTTAAAGTCAGGTTTTTCTGCACAAAATCAGAAAATAAATACCCAAATAGAGACTTTTCAGATGAGTTTCCTGAACAGCATGTGCATATCTGTATTTTTTTTACCCTAAATCTTAGACAAGTCTGTAACTTCAAGACTGAATAACTTTAGTCTTAATAGAACACAAGACTAAAGTTGTTTAGGACTGTGAACAGGGGGCTTATGCAACGTGTGACACTTTTTAGTTTAAACAGGTGACAGCTCAGGTCTCAAGGTTCTAAACTCGATATATAAACAGCGCCTTATGTTCAAACGAGACCTGTTTTGCAACCTTGCTCAGGATGAATACCCTCTATGGTATACTTCTCTTGGCTGCTGGCCTGTCTCTTGGTGAGTGCAACATGATGGCAGCTGGTGGTTGAGAATGCATACATTATCCAGATGAGTATTAATAGAATCCTGATTATGTCTGCTCGTCATACTGCAGTCCAGTCCATGGACTACAAGGCCCTCAACCAGTTCAGACAGATGATGCTGTGTGTGATGCCCGATAGCTGGCCTCTTTTCGACTACGCTGATTATGGATGTTATTGTGGTAGAGGAGGCTCTGGCAAGCCTGTGGATGATCTCGACAGGTGATGATTCTATGACTCTGCCTCATACTTCATAAAAAAACAAAAAAATCCTTTTATGACGTATTTCAAAATTGACATTTTTTGACATTTGGACCTATAGATGTTGTCAAGTACACGACCAGTGCTACAGCGACGCTATACAACACCCTGATTGTTGGCCTATTGTGGACAATCCTTACATTGAGTTGTATCACTACAGCTGCCATGCGGAGGAGAGAAAGGTCACCTGTACCAGTGAGTATGCTTGACCTTACGAGGTTAAGCTGATATGCTTTTTTTCAATCAGGGCAGCCACTTTCCAATTAAGACAATGAGAATGTCACTGCTAAAACTGTCAGAGTTTTGAGTGTATTACTTTGATAGCAATTTTTCTTTGCCTAGTGATGAACATAAGCTGTCTTATCTTCAGGCAAAAACAACGCTTGTGAGATGTTCATATGTGAGTGTGACAGGAAGGCCGTCGAGTGTTTCTCCAGATCCCACTGGAACCCCGATCACGAGCACCTGCCCAGTGAGAACTGTCAGTGAAGAACAATTGTATCAAATGAGGAATGGCTTTCAGTTTGATTTCTTGGTTTTCCTAAGTGACAGATCGATTCTTTTGAGATCCATGGTTTCTAAATATTCAAAAAATATGACACATTCATTTAAGAAAATGACCTGATACTCCTTACAATAAATACATTACATTGAGATTGACATCTCTTATTTTACCCCCGTGACTGTTTACTAATACTCAGTAACCATATAGGGCATTGTGGCCTGCAGTTTTCAGGAGCCAGCAGGATGAGGTCAGTAGTTCAGTGAACCGTTGACTCAGCCATTCGATGCCAATGAACTATTTTATTTATTAGTATTAGATTTAAGTAGTTATAAATATCCCCGTCCTCACTACACATAGACTCATCTCTTGAATGCTAACCAAACATGTCATAATCTCAGACTATATGCACTCTCATTTTGTAATTGTTTGCAATATTTCTTATATAAATTATTTCAACGTTTATGCAAGCAAGCCTCCAAGTTGCATCCTTTTTTTTTCATTTTGCATGTTTTTAAACCCTTTAAATATTTATTGCCAACATTATAACTCCACACATACATTTAATTTGTTACAGAAAGAAGCTAAATAAGTAAACCATCTATAAAATGTAACTGTAAAATGCTTGTAGTCAGAAGGGAGTGATCTTTTTGTCACTATGCTCATTATCAGGGTAAGAGGACACTGAGACCAACCAGTTTTTGTGAAGTCAGGAAGGTTGACTCTGAAGCTTCTATTAATCTGACAGCACAAGCTTTCCTCCTCAAAAGTGTCAACATGAACAGCCACAGCAATAATTTCTTCCTCTTCTCAGTTTTCGCACACAGCTCTCATGTTGCCAGACTTTTGCAAGCAAAATTTGGGATTCTTTTGAAATCACTTGGCAAAAGAAGAAAAAAAATATGTTTGGCAAATTGGCTTCATATACAAACCGCTGTTAGCTTCGGCTCACTCTCTTGTGATCACAGCTGTGTCTGCAGCCCACTGGATCAGTCTTCAGGCAATTGTTGAGATGACACTTAACATCCACAGTGGAAGAACCAGCAGCTTGTAGCTAGCTGACTGCTTGCCATCAGCCAGCTGTGGTGGCTGATGGCTTATGGATAAAATGCAAGAAATGTCAAATGAAATGTAACCTAATGCCAAGCATTGTTTTCGATGAAAGCGCTTTAAAGCACATTAAAAGATCTACAAATGAGGGACTAATTCTGATTGTCATTGCCTTAGTACTGCATCATTTGTGTTTTATTACACCATTAATCAGTGCCATTTTAATTGATTGCAAAAAAGAAAAAAAAAGACTGATAATCTGCATTGGTTTTTCTATTGTGGAACATGAATTTCAGGATTCTCCTCCTGTTCCTTTGCTCCTGTATGATGCTGAGGAATAACTGTAACATATCATATTCTTTGTTAATGAAAAATAAAATATTTTGACTTCATCCTCTTTGTATTTTTGCATCTCGTATCTTCTGCTTGTACTGTCAATATTAATTTTGAAACACATATGATGATCATATTTTGTCCTTGATATCAAGTACTGATTGATGTACTGCTTAAATCATTTTCTATAAATAAGACCACACTTCCTGTATCACTTTTATATGGGAAAGACTACTTAATTTCTATGAGAGTGGGATAAGGGTGAATGTAAATGTCTGCTTACTGGGACAGTTGCTTGGTATTTTTAGCCTTTACTAGATGAGACGGTGGAGAGAGAAACAGGAAATGAAGACAGGGGATCTTTTCTGCGCTGAAGTGTTGCCTGTAGCTGAACAGTTGGTCTCTCAGGACACACCTGAACTGTTTTTTGCTTTGTGTGATGACAGTGCGACTGGACTTTCCCATTACTTCACTGTTTATAGGTATGTGAAGAAAAGAAACATCAACAACAACAAAAAAAGAAACAAAGCAAAAGAGAAAACAAACGCCCATCATCGTTCTAATATTGTTTTTGTTCTGTGATGCTGAGTGTTTAGAGGGGAGAGATGTAACGCGTAACACTCATCCCACGCTGCTGACACTCATGAATAAAAATCGCTTTCAGATACTGTGTATTCAAACTTGTTACACGTGCAAACTGCTCACATTGCACAAAACGAAAGTGAACTGTAGTGCTATATGTGTGGACTATTACTGGAAGGATACAAGCCAATACAAGGAGTCTAGCTGACACATTATCAACAAAAGAACAGTCACAGACTCACAGCTATGACTGCAACGGTATCCAATAATGACTCCACCCTTTGCATGTGGACACAGGCCCATGCGGTTGGTGCTGCCAAAGTAACCTATTATTTACCACGCCAACAGAGGTGTTGTACCAGATGTGATGGAAAAGAAAGGAGGCTCAGCAGACTGGATGTCTTATACTGCAGCATGTGATACAGGAGACTTGATTTATGTGAAACGCAAAATTTAATTTCACTTCCTTGTCGTTAAGTATTTAGCCTTTCAAGACGAGTGTACTTCCCTCTTCAATGGTACTTCCTTGAGTATGACTAACATTTCATGATGGTACATGAATAGTACTAGGTGGTTCCGGGTTCGAATCCCGCTCTGCATGTTCTCCCCGTGTCTGCGTGAGTTCTCCCCGGGTTCTCTGGCTTCCTCCCACCTCCAAAAACGTGCTTCAGGTTAATTGCTGCATCACAACACGAAGCCTGCTAAACCAAGATGGAGCTGCTGAGCTGGTCACTTAATACCATATTGACAGAATTTTCTCAACCAGACCAGCTGGATCTGCTGAGCGCCAATGCCCAGATGGAACTTTTATGGGTGGCTACATGCTGGAGAGCTGGGATACGTTCAAAACTCTGTGTCTGGCCCCATTGGATGAGGAAGGTGTCGAGGATCACAGCTCTGGGGTTTGGAGTTTTAATGCTGCATCGCAAGCTGGGAAAAATGGCAATACAACAGACTAGAGTAAAAGGGGATTGCACACACGCTGTGGAAGCAATGGCCAAAATGTAACCTGTAATCTGAAGAAAGTGAAGTCTGTTGTAATAATATGTCTGGAAAGAAAAAAACAAACAAACCCTGAATAAATAAATAATTGGCCAGTCCCAAATTGGCCGTAGGTGTGAGTGTGTGCACGCGTTTGTGTCTGTGTATCTGTGTAGCTCCGTGATGCACTGGCATCTCACCCGGAGTGTCCCCTGCTTAACGCCCACCCTTCGGCTGAGATAGACTCCAGTGACCCACGACAGCGGATGAAGCAGGTTTACAAGATGAATGAATGAATGCATGAATGAATGAATGAATGAATGAATGAATGAATGAACATCAATGGCAATTATTGCAAATTAAGTAAAAACCAGAAGGTCTTCAAGAAGTGAGAATGCATACACATAAAATACATGCACCAATACACTGATATGGGTTCCTATAAAGCATGAATATAAGATTCATCTGTGGCTTGTAACTGCTGCTCATGATGGGACCAAGTTATGAGAACGATCCTTCTTGTTAATAGCAGACTGGTTGCAGGTGGGTAAAATAGTCCCATCATGACAAAACATGAATTGCATCACCTAGAGAAATTACAAAGCACGAGAAAAGATATCCTATGTCATTTATTCATAAGAAACCAACTTAAATGTATTGCTAATTTAAATGTCCTGCCACACTGAGAACACTAATTGATTCATTCATCTCTCTGCTTTACTTTAGGCAGTAGGTGGGGTACACACTGGACAAGTTGTATATCACAGGGATATACATAGAAACAAAGACAAACAACCAATCACAATGACGGCTCTGTTTAATTTAAAGTCACCAGTTCACCTTTGCTGTTTCTGGTTATGAGAGGAAGCCTGAAAACCCACAGAGAACCCAGACAAACAAGAAGAACATGCAGATGCCACACAAAATGGTCCCATCACAGCACATCTTTGCTGCGAGGCAACAGCATGACCCACTTCAGCAGGATTAATGATGATGCAGTGTAAATTAATATTCTGTTGTCTTCCACAAATAGTCAAGTAGACTCCAGGTTCGTAGATTGCTTTGGTGCTTTGATCTACCTGTGCACTAGCTTTGATCTATGGTCTTACTTACACTGGCCTTCTCCATATGCACTAGTCTATTCACTAGTTTGATCATGGGTCTTTTAATGACCCGGACCTATGAAATTCAGGGGTGTCGTGGGATGTTACAGTCTGTGACTGCCTATTTCCTAGTTTAGTGTGATATCATTTTCCCTTTGAAGTTGATTTACTTATTGCTATTTTTTTAATCTTAAAAATACAACTTTCGAGAATGATTCAGAGATAGATAAAGAGAGGAGTCCGGTCGCGTAATGTTTCATTTTTCTGTTTCTCCCACAAACTCCATTAACACGTCGTTTGATAATTTTTGGTGCCTTTACGATTCAACGTCTTAGTCATATCCAGAGAGTTCTAGACACATTTTGAACAGTGGCACTTTCTATGACTTTTACCCTCTCCCTGGTCCACAGGAAAAGGACAGATCTCACACATCCTTCTGGCTCAAATGAAATTTTTTCCCTTATCTATAAAAAATACAGTCAGGAAAGTAATTTCAACATCATTTGAAAGGTGATGTAACATCCACATCTAAGAAATTAACATTTGTTTTGGAGAATGGTGGATGAATTTAGAAATGACACGACACACTGTTCATAATTTTAATTGTTATAGTAGATACATGGTAATGTTGCTCCCATGAGGTCTGGCCTGACAGGCCTACATTTGCAGGCTCTCCCTTGTTAACTATGTGTGCCAGTTTGCCCTGAAGAAGTTTCACCTAGTTGACTTACTCTGTCTGGTATGCATGACGTGATGCATGAAAGAACATTATGGGAATCTGAGCCAGAAACAGGATGAATAGGTCCTAGGGATAGGTCCTTCATTCCATCTAAGGTCCTTCATTCCATCTGATATGTTAGTTACTAGCTGAGAATTAAAAAGTTTTTGGAATAAAATAATCTCTTTGAGCACTGATGCATGTGTTTTCCATCAAAATAAAAGTCTCAGGTTTTTTTCTCTATTCCACCAGGGCTCTGTGTCTTACATCTTATGTCATGCCACACCGCACAAATACACACATTATAGTCGAGTCAAATTTAAGATGCATTTGTAAATGTGCATGTGTTAAATAATTTACCTTCTGGAGAGGGAAGAAAAGAGAAAGAATGGCTTCTTTTAAAAAATAGATTTAATGGGAACATTAATGTGTAATACATTATTCACATTACACCAGGGTTGTACTCAGGTGCTGGAGATTTCAGAAAGTCCATACATACCAAGTGGCACTCTCTTTTAAATATTAGATAAATTAGATTCATATGATTTGCAATTGTAGATATTTTTCTTGCAAAGCAACTAGACAAATTCAGTAGTTTACTTTGTTGGACAAAGAGTTTTCCACTCTGCTCTGACTTTCTTTGATAAAGTATTCTGTAGATACTGAAGCATCGCAGAGTTTTGAGATGTGTACTGAGGCAACGGCAGTTGCTGAAGGTGTGATGGTTTGGGGTAACAATGCTCAGCACTACCTTCATCAGCATTCAATCCACCTCCTTCGATATGAAGCCTGTAATTCTGCCCCATGTTGTCATCCCAGTGTAGCCTTTCACCAGGTCCAGGCCTGAAGTACAGACAAAACTCAACTACTTCCTTTGGATCTAGGTTCTTTGGTAAGCTTAAGCCAAAAGCAAAAACATCAATATCAGATCCTCCATAGGGCACCTGCTGCAGGAAAGTGCAGGGAATGTCATGATAACTCCGCCAGGAGTTGAAGGTCAGCCTAACATGTACATCCTTTTCAATATTGACATGGCAGACACACACTTTTGCAATTAAGGTGTTCTCTGAAATGTTACAGCTTTGCAGCTGGACATAAGTCTCCCTCAGACGGGCAAAGAAGGCTTTAAAATCAAGTGCTGGCTGAGGAAAACCCAATTTCAGCTTGTAGCGTCGCTGCATGTTTGACTGTTGGTATTGCAGCTTAGCAGGGGGGGATTTTGTGACTGGAATTGAATCAAAGGAAGTGGACTCTGGAATAAATAGATGCACAGCAGTGAGAGACAATCCTCTTGCATCTGCAAATACCACTTGCTTCTTGTTATGACCTGCGCCGTCCCTGCGTAAGCAGCTCCGAAGCAATCCTGGCAAAGGAGAGCGCAACGATGATGGTAGCGGGTAGGGGAAAGATGAGGTGCAATATGGAGAGTGAAGGCTGAGCCTTGTTGGACCATCAGCTGGCTGACAGTGTGGCTTTGTGGGTTTCAGTGGTGACATGTACAGCAGTTGATTATGATTCAAAAACATGGCAAGATCGGCCGGCAACCCAACCGGCTGTGGGTGACTGCCAATGGCGTTGAGATCTCTGAGAGAAGGAAGATATGGCCATGTTAAAATGAGCTTAATTATAATGAGACAGGAATGTTTCAGTATAATTGCACCTGATATGGACTAACATTTACCTATGGGACATTGCAATTTCACTAAAAAATACTTCATGAAAGTAGGGAGCAGCTTACCTTGTACATTTCATTTGTACTTTAAATGGTATGTTGCATAGCTGTTGTCTTTGCCAGATGGTTGTATCAAAGTCTAAAGGCAGAAATCAGATTTAATTATAAAATACATTTTTCAGAGAGTTATAATGAATTCAGTATAAAGTGAAGCTGTCAAAATGACCGCAAACAGTCCCTGAAATACAAAAGGAAGTATTTTTGGATAGAAAGATACTCACAGAGTGCACACACCCATGTGTTTCCTTAAATGAGTACCTTAGAATCAAAGACTTTTGTGGATCCGCGGCATCTCTGCTCTCTGTGGAGCTTAGGCTTGGAGTTTATTAATGAAGCTGAACCTCCTGTGACACCACATTTGCTGTACATGTGGGTGGAGTTCAAGTCAGTGATCGGGAAGTCCTGCCCACTGAGGGAGCCTTTCCACAGCATTACTTAATGCTTCATTTACTGTTTAAGAGTTTAGACTAAAAAAAAGAAAACGTTTTTGGTAGATTTATGTATGTAATGATTAAAGTGAAACAAAAAGAGAAATATTCAAGCAATGACAAATGTGCCGTAAGCCAAAGATTGTAAAGAAGAACATACTTACAAGATGATGTCATCTGTGTTTTTGTGTTTTGTGAGTTAGAACAAGCACAGTGAAAGTCAAGATAGTCAAGCTTATTTGCCTTCATACCTAAATCAGAATCAGAATATTTGATTTATATTTAATAAATCCCCTATGGTGAAATTGCTTAAATGTCAAACAGCCTAGAGCAGTTTGTTCATCATCCATTGTTTTTACATTTTATGTGTTATTGTTTGGCTTTTCTTCTGCAATTTCAGAAAATAATACTACTTCTATTAAGTTTTCTTACTCTCTTGATTGCTAGTAGTAGCATAAAACTATATTTAAAAAATTGTAAATAAAACGACTGTATTGTCATTTGATCAAATTAAGGAGGAAAGCTAACAAATTAGTTTGCTGTGTAATAAAAAATATAGAGCATCACAAGTCTGGTTACATATTTCAATATGTTGTACCTGTTGGAATTAATTTCATAATAAATATTGTTCCTGGGGATTTTTTATTGCACTACCCTGGATGGTTATTGAAAAACAATCACATGTTTAAAAGTTGGCTGAAGTTCAGCAGCCAACTGATAGATTTTTTTTTTGGTTCTACTTAAGCTTGCTTACACAAGTTTTACAAGTTTGTAAAATCATGACGGGTACCAACAATCACATTCTGTCATTTTATTTTAAGAGGTTTGTGGTTCCAGCCACACACACACCAGATTTCTCTATTGTAAGTTCTTGGTTCTGGCTAAACATGAATAGAACCGTTTGATAGATTTGTTCAAGAGCAACCCATTGAATGAACAGACAAGACACAAAGTAAATAAACAAACAAGCAAATAAATCGTTTATATTAATACAACAAACTGAATATTTTACTTATTTGTAGCAGGTCAGAGACATCAGTCAGGAGACATGAATTCCAGACATGTTACAGACACTGTAAGTATGTTGACCGTTTGGGCATGTCTTTTAAGCAGACATATTCCATTAAGGTGAGGTCACATAAAAATCCCATGAGGGAAGTTTTACACACACACACACACACACACACACACACACACACACACACACACACACACACACACACACACACACACACACACACGTCTGAAAGAGATACTCGATGTATCGATGTACTTTCCTGCCAGTACTAACACCAGATCTGTTTTTCAATCTTAACTGTCTGTTCTCCATTTATGGTAGCGGAAGAATGTCGACCAGCTCCTGATGATGTCAGGGTTAGGGTTAGAATGAAAATCACTTGCTGGAAGTATTTTTGTGTGTGTGATCTTCAGTCGTACTGCCTTATACTCTATGTTGGTGTGTATTAACACTAATTTACACCACAAAGCTTATAGAAAAAGACAATTTACTTGTATGAGTTACACCGATGACACTTGGGGGTTCCTCACACTTATTTGATTAGATACAAAACAAAACAAGACAAATGTAAAAACAGAATATTTGCTATCAAATTCCTAAATAGCAAATTAGCAGGTTGTTCCTGTGTCATTCTCTACATTCCTCTTTCTTGTTAAACAATGTAATGTTTAATGTTTCCTTGTATCTTATTAACCAATACTTCCTTTAGAGTTGTGTTACTGTTTGCACCAGATATGAAGGAATTCCTGCAAAGGGTTGTTGAGTAATCATGTTCTGAAGAATGGGATGTGTGAATGAATGTATTGATGGACATTTTGGACACACCTTTTGTCTCGAGACCTGCCTGGCCATGATTTGCTTACATCATGTGTATAACATATGATGTGCACTGCCCATGAAGTCAGAGTAGTGCTTTATTTAATCTGTGGAACAAAGATGATAAAGTGCTGCCAGAAGTCATGTTGCATATTTACCAGTGTTTGCTGCACACAGGTGTTCACTGAGTTCCTATTGACTCACAGAGCATGGATCATTAATCATCGATTTGCACAGTGTCTGTCTCGGCATGCATCAGCAGTCTGTCTGTCTGTCTATATTTCTCCTGCTCAAGTGTGTCATTAATATGGGATCAAAAGGATTTAAAGAGTCTTTGGCCAGCGATGCTGTAATTTTTCAGCAGCGCAAACATGCTGCTGTCTCTTTGGTTCATAATGACACCTCCCGTAATTACCCCTAATTTGTGCATAACACATTATGAGTGCGTGTAAACTGAGCCGTTTGTTCTAATACAACAGGGAGCTGTCTGAGGTTAGCGGATTATACTTGTGACTAAACACATTAGGATTCTACTATATTTGCATGCTTTGAATGATGTTACAGTGTGTAAAAGTCCATGATCGTAGTAGCTTTGAGCAGGTCCATTCAGTCATGTGTTTGGATGTATGTGGTTAGGGTTGATCCAGACAAGTTTTAAGATAAGATAATATAAGATAACCCTTTACTGTCCCACAGTGGGGATATTTGTAGTTTTGTAACTGTCGTTAACCTTGCAAGATAAAGCTTGACTATCACTTTCTGCAGCATGTTCTGGAGGGTTGGTGCATGGTTCAGGAAGGATAATCATATGTGTGTGGGTGGTAAACAGCTTCAGCAGAGGAATGAAAGCTGTTGTAGGACTTTATTTGTTTGCTGCTCTGTGCTGACTTTGGTGTGATAAACACATTTTCAAGAAGAACCCTCAACCCTTAACATGAATGTTAATAGTTGCTTATGTAACAACAAAATAATGAAAACTAAGAACTAAAATGTTGTTCTTCCACTGACATTGGTACTATGAAGGCAATGAATTGGCAATCAAACAATTTGTTGGTTTGACATTGTGTCTCACCATTATTAAAATTTGCTGGGAATCAATTGATTTTTTATGTTGGTGGTGTTGCAGATAAAAACAAGAACAAGCTAAAATGAAATGATGCAGATATGTTGCATGGATTGTATTCCAGCCAATGCTTCGCCAATTCATTATTCGATCAACATATAATAGGGTGACACATAATAGATGTGTTTGCTTCCTGATTCTTACTAGGTATAAAGGCAAAGCACCTTTTAATGGACAGACACACAGACATCAACACACACACACACACACACACACACACACACACACACACACACACACACACACACACACACTCACACACACACACACACACACACACACACACACACAAACATTTTGTGGTGTGGTGTGGTGTACGCAGATAAGAAAAAAAAACATTTGGGGGATTGTTAGATGAACTGGGAATTATTTCAAGTTTGAAATATAAGGAGGATGTTTATAATTAATTCAATAATTAATTGATTTCATTTCAATACTTAATGGTGGGAAAACCTCTTATCAGACATACTCACTATAAAATGATCAGTCTAATTAATGATCCATTTAGTTTATGGCTCCTACAGATAGATCCGTAGTGTTAAATTGAGGCTTCTAAAAAGTTCTCACCATTAAAGTGTGTCTTGCATGTTCCACATGCAGTAATAACAGATAAGCATTTAAATGATAAAATAACCCAGTTCGTCATCCTTTAAATTAGCCGTTAACCACTTAAATAAACTGCTGCAAACCAGTTTGCCTGATATGCTGCTTAAAAGTTTTTGAAGTTTGAATTTGAAATTCAAAATGCCTCAGACAGTATTTTAAAACTCAACTTAATTCCAGGACAATGTAAAAAAGGAAAAGAAAAAAAAGAAATATAGCTGCAATAATGAGATCTTCAAAGTCAAAACTTTATTTCTTTCGGGTGTGAAAAATAACGTCTTCAAAGCCAACGCTGGATTTCTGCTGGCAGAACGATTAGGATTCAGCATTTAAGAAGAATGATGAAGGAGGCTGATGTAAGTTTACAGGGGTAGTGCAGCAAATTGCACACTGTAACCCCATTACCACCCCTGGTTGACTGAAGATAGTGCTCTATAGGACTTCCATCCTCATTTGTGCTGACTCCCCATGCAGCCAGAAGGGATACGGGAGGAGCACCCTCCTGTGGGAGGAGAAAGCGGTACTTCTGTCTCCTGTAAGAGTCAGACTCTCAAGATTATGTATGCACCCAGCAACTGGATTATTGTGGCCAAGGGCAGACTTTTGTATTATTTTCTTTTCAAATAATACAAAAATAAAATTTTAGTCACATATTATATTAATCCAAAAGCTTTCTTAGACACTCACCCACCATTTAAAGGACGCTGAGTAGTGACTTTTTTTTTTTTTTTTTAATTATTATTTGTGTGTGATTGTGTTTGAATCCTCCTACCTTGAATTCAGGGTATGCGAATTTCAAAGTATCATACAATATAATGATTGTAATTAGAATATCAAAACAGAAAACAATATACAAGAAGTGTATAATTAGTATGTACTGCTGTTTCTTTCTAGATATTCATAGGTTTGTCTTGTGTCTTTCTTTTAAATCGTAAGAGTCAAGCATAGTTATGCTTGTTTTTACCATAGCATGTCGGAGAATGTCACTGGAATATTTAAGCATGTTGTTTAATTAAATGTTGCGTGGTTGATGGGTTATATTCTCTTTTCTTCATTCTTTGACGCTTCTAATCAGAAAGAATAAAGGTATATTTTTAAAAAAAATTGTCTCATCTGTTAAAAAACCCTCTGTGATCAATTTCATATACATATTTTTGTATTCTACTTTTCCACAAACAATGCACTGACAAAGAAAAGTCAGATCACGCCTGACTTACGGTATTTACTGTCATGTATCACCAACGTCGAATGGGTAGTAAATCTTCAGGAGGATGATTTTTCCATCATACTGACATGAAATGCAATCAATGTGTCCCTGGATTGAAGAAGATCTTAAATCTACAATCTTAGGAGAAGCTGAGTGGTAATCATTACAATCTGACAGATTTATTCAGTGTATGACAGGTAGCATTCAGCCGACTCAATGAAACATTGTTTTTAACTGAAGGATATTTGGGATATGTATAGAGCTGAGAGAACTCTGCTGATCTCTTACCACAGTATCTAACTGGTTTATTTGTAGCTAAAGATGAAATCAAGAATATCTAGGATATTAAATCTATTTTGCAGCTGACTTCATGGGGTTGCACTTGCTGCCATATTTACCCTCGCGGGCTGCAGTCCAAGGCTTAGGAAGGAGTGCAGCAGAGATAAGCACATCTAAGGGTTTAGCTTGTAGCTCTTGCCAGGGATCCTAAGGCTGGATAGGCAACAGCTGGGAGACCAAAGTCTAAATCTGCTGTTGTAGAAATCGCAGCAGGGTATAATAGCAGGACCTGGAAACTGTTTGTTTAATCTGGAGCGGTAGTTTCTGATGTAGCTGACCACGACGTCCGCATATGTGTTTTCCTGGAATTATAGTAGATCAATACATTCTGTAAAATAGGGAAAATACAAACTTTACTGAAGAAACAATCACATATATCATCTGTGACTTTACAACAGGAGTTTTTCTTTGTATAGAAAAAAAAGCTCTGTGTAGAAATGTGTTGTTATTGTGTTGTTATTGTTCGGATTATGTGGTGTTCATACCAGATGGAATATTTTTGACACAAGTCAGAATGTTTTCACTGTTCCCACATTCATAATGAGTGAAATATTAAGGGCCTATGAACACAAAGGTAGCAAGGGAGGACTCTGACAGCTGTCCTCTAAAACAAACAAAGAGAAAAAGACAATGATGATCCTTTTTGAAATGATATAAAATCATATGAAGAAAACTGATGAGGACTTACCCTGTGACAAGAGACAAAGTTATTCTATCATAATTACTGTGATGTTAACTTATGAAGTATTTAAGATTTAATGTTTTCTCTCTGCTGGATCACCAGCATGTAATGAAGATGCCATCGCCTCACACAGATGTTAGATTGCAATTTGTAGAAAGGAAGGCCAGGTGGACTCCATGTGGATTCTTGCTGTCTTATTTTCTTCATACAGTCTATCATCACCTGTACTTCTACCAGCACAAGCTAATTTATGTAGATGACTTCAGTCATCTTTGTGTGGCCGCTCTTCCAGATCACCACGGTGGAGAAGAGGTCATGTGTTTAGAAGCACATGTCACCTCCTCACATTATTCATATGTCTTTTATAATTTATGAGCATGAGAAATGTTACCTTTGATGTCTTGAGGGATTCCGAGTTCTGTTCAGGTGACATCTAATACTTGTCTTTCCTGGGTAAAGATTTTCTCTCAGAGCAAATGTAATATGACAATCTTATGCACTGATAAGTCATGCTGTCTGCACATCTGCTCCTAGGTACGACAGTATGCAAAATAAAAGTGGAGCATTACAGACGTATATATGTGCCGTATGAAACAAAATCCCCACAAGGTACAACCAAAGTGTCACTTTGCATTGTGCATGTTGTGTTATAATGTCCGCCACGCACACCTAATCGCAGACCTTAAAGTCAAACAATAACATAATAATAAAATAGGGCAATAAATAAGTACTGCACATTCATGGATAAAAAAACAAAGTAATGATAACATCAAAGTATATACAGTATTTTAGTATTTTAATATCAGTATTTTACAACTGACTAATTGTCAACAGTGCTCTCTTTCATTGCTGTTGCCTTTCAGTTTGTGCACCCGTTAGAGATGCGGCACACATCAGCTCTCTTATCTTGGAGGCTTCAGTGAACCTTGCAGCTAAACAAAAGGTCCAAAAAACATAATTTAAAATGCGTTTTGGTTCTAAGGGCTTCTGTTATACCAACCATTTGTAGTGTCATAGTTATTTTTAGTTGACAGTAAATAACTTAAAGCTGATCTGATCTAGTGCAAAGTAGCAATCAAAAAGATTTTGCCATTAAAACAAAATTTATCCTTTTGAACATCAGTCAGTTAAAATTGAAAACTTGAACATTCTATGAATTGATGTCTTTATTAAGAGGTCAGTGGTATTCCAAAATCAGATATGTTCTAATTTAAATACTGCAGAAACATTCTGATTAACAGCTGTCATCAATGAAACATTTTCTGTTGGTTGAATCTTCACAGCTGGAGAGGAAATGGACCAGACAGGCATATAAAGAGGAAAGTGAATGACTCCTTGCATCTTTTACTGATTCCATGCAAATTAGTTTTGGTGAGAATTATCTGAGGAGCAGTTAAGGACAGGAAATTTTAAAAAATAGTCTACTGGTTAGCCGAACATTTATCAGAAATTATTTGAGATGCTGAAAAGAAAACATTATTTAGTAAAACCCTTACAATTGAAATGTGACAACTGGCTATGCTCTCGTTTTTGTAAGATTCAAATACAGAGTTGCTTCCCACCATGGTATAAGAATATAATGAAAGTGATCAATCACTTCTTTTTCCTTCAGAATATAACCCAAATATCATTATAAAACATCATTTCTCTCCCTTAATCCTCCTGATTAATCCACTTATTTCAGTATTTACTTGCATGCACTCTCTGGCACTTCCACCAGAGAGCAGTGGAGCATCAGCCATAGCAACTACTTAACTACACTTTGTCATTCTACATCATCAGGTTCTTATAGAAAACATAATGCAACCTGCATCCTACTGTCTTCATAAAGAATAGCACAATGGTGTCGGTCTCTAGCCCACAGGTACTTGTGGTTCCGTCTATTTCAGCCTGGTAGAACCTGAATGAAAGGCTTTTCACAAACACAGTATCAGCAAATAATGTTAGTTGTTGAGACCTTCAAAAACTGTTCAAGGCCCTGTGCAAGGCACTTACTGTACTTTGGACATTTGTCTGACTCAATTAGCATACACTCAACATTAGACATAATGAGTGTTCATTCTTCTTTTTTGATAAATACTGTAAGTATTATTCTAATGGTCGAGTCTTTTAATAAAAAAAAAAGGAAATGGACAATACTGATATGTTGTATAGATCATGTCTGATATGTTGCAGAGCATGTCTAATAGAGTGCGTGAGACATGGCTGGTCTGGAGCAGGATACACAGTCTCTGGTGCATTGGTATTATACTCCACCGCTGCTACACAGTGCATATGCAGAATGCACATGCAATATTTACTGCATGAAAGAAAGTTCCCATGTGGAATGGCTATAAGTGAATAATAGATTCTAAACCTGCAGCACACCAGGAGGAATGCAAACTCTCAAGTGTCGTTGTTCATTTCAGCCCATTTCACAGGTACATGATGCAGTATGTTGACCTTGCAAAGGGCGAATTGGGATAGTTTATTTCCGATAATGCAAGTCGTGATCCCATAGGCATTACATGGCTGAGTCTCGTAGTATATTTTAGCATTTTTTAAAGGCCTTACTTCACCAGAACCCCAGTCTGCGGGAAAGCAAACACCGATAATTAAGCGCTGCATAAACACTGAGGAGTTATGAATGCTGGGAAGAAAAAGTAGAAGGGTAAATTCCATATATAAAGAAGAATCATTGTAAATAATTGACTATAATTTCGCTCTTGGTAATATTAGCTGAGTATACTAAAAAAATACTCTTGCAATCAGGTCAAAACTAAATCTTCAATAACGGAGAAGAGAATGCTGCTTTAACGTATAAACTGCAGAGCGAAGTATGTTTAACTAAGTAATGAAAGCCGTAGATTTAATATATCTGACAGATTGGAGCTGTTCTCTTTCGAAGCATATGACTGGATAAACTGCACAGCAGGCAGGAAGTACACCAAATATCCTCCCTTACTTCCTCCTGTTTGATGGCATTTGGTCTTGAATTTTTCTTCTTTGTACTTCGTTCACCTCTATCACTCTCTTATTTTCTCTTAAAGAGGTTTAGAAACTCATTCAATTATGATGCACTTTAAAAGTCAAATGGACTTTACAAATCTAAGGATCACATCCGAGTGGTAAATTTGAATAATTTGTAGACTTCCTTTGTTTGGTAATGGACAGGTAGTTCATTCTTTGGATAGAGAATTGTCATTGCGTTTTTGCCAATCCCTCAAAAAAATGGTTATTCTTGTTGAGGAAATGCTATTATAGTTTGTTAGTATCACTTTTTTATGTCCAATCCCATCGCTACCAATTAATCCAACTATGAGTCACTCTTACGAAGTCCCGAATGAGGCTAAAACCATGATGTATTCAGTTTTTATAATAAATTAATATAAGCCATGACACTAAGAAATATCTAAGAACAACATGAGTAACACATTTTCTTATCTTCTTCCTGGAAATTGTTTTCTTTTTTTATGCAAAGTCTTTATTGGGCAAGTGACATTTGAAGGATAAAGGAATTCCGTATATGATTTAAATATAAATTTAAATCCTATATTCTTGCTTGCTTGTGAGGAATCTCATTTTTATGTGATTAACTCAATGTCAAAAATGTATTATCAATAACCTGCATTGAATAATGTGTAGTTGATGTTATATTGTTGTTCTGGGGTCAAGTCAGGCTATATCAGTGATAAAGGTTACAAAAAACAGCAAAACTGTCTCTCTCTCCCTCTCCCTCTTTCTCTCTCACACAAACGCACGCACACACACACACATACACACACACACACACACACACACACACACACACACGTCTGAAAGAGATACTCGATGTATGTTTATGTGTTTGCAGCAAATTGGCTTGATTTTACAGAAAAGGGCAAACTCTTGACCCGCAGGCTTTTCCTGGATCACAGAATCAAATCTTATCTCATATTATTTTTTTCCATGGCATATCGCTCAAGTTAATTCCATGCCTGTTTCTTTTCTCCAACTAAATTTGATTGTGTCTTCCTAATCAGCTAGACGCAGAAATGATCTGCTAACATTTCATTTCTCCATGAATATTTGATTGTCAGAAATTGCCCCGAGGGAATGAACTGGGTCCAAGGTTTGGTTTTGATTTGCGATTAAACTATCAAGAAATCAATTTCATCTGCTTTGAATAATTCAGGATTTAATGAAATGAAAAATGGCAGAAGGGTGGTATAGGCTACGAGGTGGTTTGAAGGATGTGTATAAGTAAATTCATGTACTGGTCAGCTGGTGGCTTATATTGGGGGTTATCTGGACTCGTACATTATTGTGAACCATGGCTGATGAGAAGCTGTCATTTTACCTACACCACTGTGCAGAATGTCAATAACTGTATGTCTTCTTCTTCTCCTCCTTTCGGCTTTTCCCTTCAGGGGTCGCCACAGCAAATCAGTTGCCTCCATGTAACCCTGCCTTCTGCATCCTCTTCTCTCACACCAACTACCTTCATGTCCTCTTTCACTACATCCATAAACCTCTTTGGTCTTCCTCTAGGCCTCCTGCCTGGTAGTTCAAAACTCAGCAGCCTTCTACCAATATATTATCTATCTCTTCTCTGGACATGTCCAAATCATCTCAGTCTGGCCTCTCTGACTTTATCTCCAAAACCTCTAACATGTGCTGTCCCTCTGATGTACTCATTCCTGATCCTATCCATCCTGGTCACTCCCAAAGAGAACCTCAGCATCTTCATCTCTGCTACCTCCAGCTCTGTCTCCTGTATTTTCCTCAGTGACACTGTCTCTAGGGCCAAACAACATCGCTGGTCTCACCACAGTTTTGTACACCTTTCCTTTCATTGTAGCTGAAACTCTTCTATCACACATCGCACCTGACGCTTTCCTCCACCCGTTCCATCCCTCCTGTACCTGCTTCTTCACCTCTTTTCCACACTCTCCATTGCTCTGGATTGTTGACCCTAAGTACTTAAAATCCTCCACCTTCTTGATCTTTTCTCCCTGTAACTCTTCCACTTGGGTCCCTGTCATTCACACACATGTACTCTGTCTTACTGCGGCTAACCTTCATTCCTCTCCTGTCCAGGACAAACCTCCACCTCTAACATCATAGAGATTCCTGTCTAACCTCGTCTGTCAGCCTGTCCATCACCATAGCGAACAAGAAGGGGCTCAGAGCTGATCCCTGATGCAGTCCCACCTCCACCTTGAACTCCTCTGTCACACCTACAGCACACCTCACCACTGTCTTACAGTCCTCATACATGTCCTGCATCGCTTTAACATACTTTTCTGCCACTCCAGACTTCCTCATACAATACTACAGTTCCTCTCTGGGCACCCTGTCATAAGCTTTCTCCAGTCCTACAAAAACACAATGCAGCTCCCTCTGGCCTTCTCTCTACTTCTCTATCAACAACTCAAAGCAAATGCAGCATCTGTAGTACTCCTTTTTGGCATGAAACCATATTTCTGCTGACAAATGCTCACTTCTGCCCTTAGTCTAGCTTCAACTACTCTTTCCCATTACATCATTGTATGGCTCGTCAGCTTTATTCCTCTGTAGCTGACCCATCCAGTATGGCAGTCATAGATTTGATTCGCATGTTCGATTTGGCAAAAGTATTACGTCAGATGCCCTTCCTGACACAACCCTCTGTATTTATCCAGGCTTGGGACCAGCACAATAAGACAGTGGCTTGTGCCTTGTGCCCTCTTATGGCTACATTAGAATGTCAATAACTGTCTGTGATTTTGCTATTTACACGGACTGACTGCTATTCAATCTTTGATTGATTGCCTTTTCATCAAGGAATCATGAAAAATGCGGTGGGAACATCTTATGTTAAATCTGTGCTGTAATTGGTCTCAGATGCTTTCGTGTTCTTCAATCCACTGATCATTTCACTCCACTCCATGAATCTTAACGGGCCCTCTTAACCTCAATAGCCTCAAGGTAGTACTCTGATAATGAAAACAGGAATGACAGGCATCAGGGAGCAAATGATAGAAACAAAGGAGTTGAGTTACTTCAGGGTTTGAAAGACAGGGAGGGGGCTTGTTTTGCTCAGTTCCCCGTTGAGCATCTAATGGCAAGGGCTCAAAATTACACTCTGATGTTGCTCTGAATCCTGACAACTGTCCCACCGCAGCGTTCACTAACATGTCATCATCTGCTTCTGTCAGTTCAAAGAAGATGGTGGCACTGGTGTTACTTGACAGGACACAAATAAATGGGCTCACTGACTGCATGCAGGCAACCTGACAGTTGCTGAATTAAAGTCAAAAGGCTTATTGTCAAAAGACTAAGGCAGCTGGTACCAAACTGGAGCCAACAATCGTGTCAAAATGTTCTTCGCTTTATTTGAAAATTATAGCAAACTAACCCCACCAAGCTAACTTTGGCTGCTGTTTGTCATCTTTACATTTTTCTGATCTTGTACTCGTCTTTATTTCTGGATCATATCTCCTGGATCTTTTAATCCAGAGGACGAAGAAGAGGAAAAGATGGATTCTTTGAAAATAAGACGTTCCAAAGCAGTTTATTTTTGGGATAATCACTTGCTAACTAGATAGCATGTCAACAGAAGTTGGCATATCCTCCTGAAATATTTTGGAAATATTGTCATTAGTAGGTCTCATCTGCAATGTTGGAAATTCAGGAGTCTTCCTGAAGTTTTCAGGCTACGGTTGACTAGATGAGGCAGAAAGCAGGTCACAGTGAATATGTGGGGAAAGTATGGCAGTGGTGGTCTGCTGCAGTGAGGAATGAGTTTATAAGGATTTTTTTTTTAACTGTGTATGACTGTGACTGTGTCACTCAGGTCACCAGAGGTGAACCAGTCGGGAAAGAATATTATTCTGTAGATTCAAATTACTTTAGTCAAGAAGCCAAGAAAAGAGGGCTAACGAAGAAAGGAAGACATCTTGGCAAGTGAATATACAGTACCGTATTTGAGTGTCTGCTGCTACTCCCCGTGAAGTCTTATATACACAGTAGTGCTTTATCATGCAAACTTCAAAATGCTAAATGCTTAACTTGGATTGGTGTCCCATTAGTGTACATGCATCATGAGATACACAGCTTGTGTCATTAATGGGACTGTATTTGAACATTCACAAAAAAACTGCTATGTCTGCTATAAAATTCTAGAAATACAGATTTATTTGCCATCTCTTTTAACCATTTAAAGAATTGCATAACTGAGGTAGATGGATGTGCCATTAATTTAGTTTTATAACAATTGCCTACTTAGATTTAATTAAAACTTAGAAAAATATTAGCTGCTGATTTTAAAGAGGAATTCTCTGTAGGATCATGGTTCGGAATCCACATTTTCACCCAGTAGGATTTAGCTATTTACCGTCATTACATAACCCTAAATTCCAAGTGAAAAGGTTTAGGGGAAAATGCATTACAGTGAATTGTAACACTCCTAACCATTACTCAAAAACTTTACTAGAAAACTAACAAAAAATGTCTAAGCAAATGTGAATGAGATTTGAGCTCAGATTTTTCCATATAACCATCACATGTATGTGACATGTGTTAGTTGACTAGGGTAAAGTTCAGCATTAAGCCATTGAAGAATGATGCACCTCCTCTTAACTGATTTATGTTAAGAGAAACCAAGCCCTTAATAAGCCCTTAATAAGACATGAAAATGATCAGTCTTGTCAGCAGAAAAAATTATCCCAATGTACCACTTGCTCAAGTCATTTTTTACATTAACAACTCCCTATCCGTTTCTACCCACTTCTGATGTGTCCTTGAGCAAGACACTGAATGCTTATTCATTGACAGCTCAAGCTTCTCAATGGCTCATCTTTTATCTCAGTCTTGTGTAAAAAGTAGAAAAATGCTCTGTCATTCAGTCAAATAACATACAAGCTCATAACTCAGGTATTAACTTACATGCTGCTTCTCTTCAGTGACACAAAGGACTGCTGACGTTCAAAGATGACGATAATTTTTTTCAATGTTTGCTTGTGTTGTAAATGTAAATTGGTTGCAGAAACACTCCTTAAACCCAACAATAATGATGCTTTCTAAGTAGTTTTTGTATAATTTTAGATAAAAAGACTTAAAAAAGTAAAAAGGCATCACACTCCATTTAGAAATTTATTTTGCTGATTGACAGGTAGATTACTTTTTATCACCCATACTCTAGATCTTTAGTCCAAGGTCTTATTCATGTCTTT
Source organism: Antennarius striatus (assembly GCF_040054535.1). NCBI lineage: Eukaryota > Metazoa > Chordata > Actinopteri > Lophiiformes > Antennariidae > Antennarius > Antennarius striatus. The sequence goes on along the minus strand of NC_090790.1, from coordinate 7,216,692 downwards.
TTATCTCTCAAAAATTTTACACTGGTTTTAAATTGCTCTTCTCCTCACAAATACAGTGGTGTTATGCAGCTAAGTAGTCTATTTTGGATGTTTACTGAGGGAGGATAACTAGCAGAGTGTCTCATTTAAATTCACACTTTTGTAATATTTCATAACTCGACTTCTGACCTCTTGTCAACAGTTTCCTCGCTCTTGATTGCCGAGACTACAGTGATTAAAATTGAGGAGAGAGTGCAAGCTTTTTGTGGATGCTGTGTATGAATACAAAATTAGTGATGCAGCTCAAGAACAGTTTGGGAAATAGGATCGACAAGGAGTGTTGACATATCATCAAACTGAGACTGATTGCTTGAATAATTGGTTTGTACCTAATTATATTAGTGTGCCCTCTTGGGCGTGTGCATGATTATGTGTGCAGAGCATTCTGTGTTCCTTTAGCTATGTGCTGGGATGGGGGGCTGGCCAAGCAGACATTTGCTCCACGGAAACCTGTGGATTTGCTTTCTAGTGGGGGCTTCGATCAAATTCACAGAGCAATTTTCTGGAACCACAATTCAATTTTAGAAGTTTACAATTACGTTAGGGAGCTGTAGAGAAAGGGGGAAGCGCTAGAAGGGTGACCTGTTTTTTTTTTTTTTTTTTTTTCTGAGCCTGTGATAAGAAGGCAGCCTCTAAGTGAATTAAATGAGAAATAGCATTGGCACAGCTGTTGTTCCATTAAACGCCCCCTGAGGAGGCCTCAGAGGGGGTCCAGGAGGATCCGATGCCGGCAGTCTGCCAGCAGGTCTCTGACACAGGCATCTGTTAACAATTCTTCCTTTGGTGACAGATTCTCTTGTTTGGAGGGTGACCATGACCTTTTCACTTAAAAAAAAATTGTAAACTTCCTAAAGTTACCTGTTTATGTGGAATGATGTCACACTTGGTTTTAAATGAGAGCATTTATTCATTTTGCTACCGCCCTAGTGTCCCTAGTATCCCGCATATCTTTGGTATCTATTTTACTCAGTTTCTATTTCAGCAGATATAATACGCAAATAAGTGAGTATCGAAAGTGATAGAACTTTGTAGCAAAAGTTAAAGTCTCTGACAGATTTTTATCTGACATTTGTTGCAATGTAGCACAGGTGAATCCTGTATGAAACTGTTGATCCCACATAAGTGGAAGCTCCTGCAGGAAAATGGGGAGCTTTCCATTGCTGAAATGAGACCCACACCGCATACTGTGACCTGAATATTGATATTTTATATCTATTTCCACCTCTTATGCTATTCAGTTTTTTTACATTTAATTTCCTTAAAATTACTATTATCATTGGCTGGCAATGGCAATGTCATGTCAAATATTCGACTGAGTGAACAGTTTGCTCTGACGTCGGACTTCATGTGGCCTTTTCAGCTTTCTTGTTGGTGTGTCATCTGCGGCATTTCGTCTTTCTTGTATCCGCATTTCTGTAAACGTCGATGCAGGGAAAAACTCACAATGTATTTATGCGCATGGGAAGATTCCCGAGCATCCAGCCTGCCAACAATTTGGGTTAGGCTTAAAGTTAGAGCCAGCAATGTAGACTCTAGATTTCCTGTAAGAAAACTGTCCCAACTTTCCTGTTATTTCATTTTTGAAAAAAATAAAATAAAATAAATTGACAGGGTTGTCCCCTTTCTGACAGCTAAATGATGTAGGAACCAATGTTGGCCGGGCTAGGTTTCTGCCTGGGAGATTCACCTTGTTTTGGCATCAGGTGTGAGGCCGTCATGGAAGTCTTTTTACAAACCAGCATTTACTAAAAAGGTTGGAGATGTCCACTGGAGGATTTTAGATGGTGCTGTGGCCGTCAACAGTTTTGTTAATGTTTTTTTGTTTTTTTTAATGTGTTGGAAAACTGTCTATTTGGTTCTCACAGAGAAACTGTATGTCACTGTTTCCTGGACTGTCAGAGGCTGGAAACTCTGTTTGTTTTTTCATGAGAGAATCCTTCTTATTTGGTTAAAATTTTAACAAACAGGTATACATAATTGGTTCAAAAAATGAGTAATGGCAGTTTTTAAATTACCTTCTGGATCAAACAATGATGGCAGTATATTTAAGCAGGAAAAGAAAGGTGGAAGGCTCGTCAGACTGCAATGCTGAAGTAATTTTAAAAAAGTTGTTTTTAAATATTTTGCAGCAACAAATGATTTGGAAACTTTTAAGAACAGGTGGTGTGTCAAAGATGTGTTCTGTGTTCATTGGTTAATTTAAATATGATATATTTGTTCAGTTTGTTTATCATTTTCTCAATCATTTATTTATCTTAGTATGTGAATTATTTTTTATTGTGTGAATCTTTTTTCTTCAAATATTGCACGAGTGTGATTATTTGTTAATTTGTTTTCTGTGAATAAACATGCTTTTTAAAAATAAAATCTTTCTTTGTTTCTACTGTACTAAACAGGATATTGTCGATGAATCTTGAAAGTATCTGATTATTCAGCATGAGTCTGATAAATTCATAATTTTAATTCAGTTATCTTAAATACAAATCACAGATGTTTTACATTTCTTTTTTTATTTTGAATACCGCATCTACTTATGTTCTATACTCATGCACAGTATTCAACCCCCGGGGGGTCTATTGCGCAGAGAAAGCCTTAACTCTAGCTCTTCGTCAGAATGCTAAAGATGCCTATGCCAGATGACACATTTTTTTTCCCACATTCATATCTCGAGTGCCTGAAACCACAAAATAATTCTAGTATGTAACAAGACTCTCTCTTCATGAGAACTATATTTTCAGTGCTACTTATCTCAATTTCCTCACATCTGAAAAACAAAAACAGCACACTGAATATAGTGTATCCTGATTAGAAAATGTATAACTCTGAGAGTAATGCCCCCTCTGAAAGCCTGTTTCTGAGAGTTGTAACATTTGATCGGATTTCTCTTCTTGCTTTGTCATTATTTTTGTGCTTTGGTAGATCCTTGCTGTGTAATACCACAAAACTCAGGCCAATTTTTTCATATGTTGCAGGCAATTATAACTTATTTTCTAGCATTGGTGTAGCTTTTGAGAATGCCACAAAATTCTCATCCTTTCATCTACTGACTTGTTTTTAGCCTTGACCCCATATTTTTTTTCTTCCTCAGTATCCTTCTGCATATTTGAAAAATGAAAAAAGTGACTTTCTGAATAATTATCATTTTAATGTTTGTGTATTTTATGACAATTGTAAGTCTTGTCTATAAACTGTGTTGGATGTAGCATCCCGTGCCATAAATCCCACAATACAAGCAAACAAGTGGGGGCAGCTGTAATTTATGGCCATGTGAAAGTTCAAAAATGGAGACTAAAGACTTAATCTATGTTCAGAGATATTTGCATAGGTTTAGTGGAAATTAAATTACTCAGACTAACCATAATGCTTCCCTGAACTAGGACTGTAGAGAGTGCATGGCTGGGGATTAGAGCCTGTAATGGAGTTTTAAGGATAGTCAGGATTTCAGATCTGTAGCGATATGTCACCAGGGGTAAACACCAGACAGCAGATAGGAGGATTTAGCCACTAAAGGCTTCCCCCTCCACGTGGACTGAGTATCACTGTGTTCTAAAGTACACCCATTTCCCACGGTCATTTACTGAAGCCTGTCCGGAGGGGATACGGTTACCCTCCATAAAAGGGCACAGTAGTCTTATAATATTGCCCCTGCTCAAGTTGGGAAGAGAGACAGAGAAATAGAAAATGATTTGCTGAGACATGAACAGAAGGTCACTGAAAGACCTAGAGAGGAACAGAGAGAGTGTGTACTTGATTGTGTGCAGGGTTTTAAAACCAACCATCCTTTTTGATCAATATTGGCAACTACAACTTGTAAAATGTTGTGGCAGTTGTTATTATTTGATTCTACTTAATGCTTCTACTCTATCAGGGGGCCATTGAACAGGCTGTCTGGAGTAACAACTCCAGCAACGGCTGGCAAGCAAATTGGAATTTACTTCGGATGATGCTTGAAACTTGATGACAGAGTTGGTGAGCACATCTAAATGCATAGTGTTTTGTATGAACATGCACTGCGCCAAAGCTGTTGTGTATCACACTGTGGTGAACGCTATAATTTCAGCTTGAGCACAATGTGCAATTCTAAAAACTGTCTGAAAGAATGCTTATTATTGGTATTCAGGTGACGTACCATAAAATACTTACATAAGGTGGACGTCTAAAACTGGTTGGGCCAAAAATAGACTCTTTGTGTAGGCACATCAGTCAACTACATTTAGTTAAATTTTATATTAATTCCAGGGCACCAAAGATAATCATATTGTAGGACCACATTTGATATTGTAGTGTTTCGAATTCTGGTCTTTACTCTTATCAGTGACTCCTTATTTGTTTTTTTGGGTTCTCTTTCAGCTACAAATCTTGGCATTTTAAAATTTGGATCACATTGATGTTTTTGCACAATAATGTGTAATGATTTATTTTTTTATATAATGGGATTGTCATTGGCTGCATATCCTGGAGTAAAAACACAACCTCTTTTACCAGAGTAATCCCTCCATCATTTCTTTCAATGTAATATTTAACACGTTTTAATTCCTTGAACACTAATATTTTGCACAGGAAGAAGTGCTGTCCCTCTCATTGCCCTGGTGGTAGAGATGCTGTGTTTAATCCTCTGATTGGCCATCTTCACATAGTTCTACAGCAATACAGCATCCTGCCAAGCAGGTGTGTGTAGACAGGGATTCAGAATGCATATCAACACTGTCTTGAGATGAGTTTCACATCGGACCATAGACAGTCTGGGATTACACAGTGGAAAAGAAAGACTGTCAATTCAACTTTAACCTCTCTAACCTGGAGGCAAATGATAGTTGGGTGGCAAGACAGAAAAGAAAGAGGTTTCAAGCAACAGGTTTGCTTGAAAAGCAAATAGATACAAAGAACGGTGAGACAAGATTTACGCTGTTCTACCAACATAAAGATGAATATATACCACCACCTCTGATTCACTGAACTAATTGAGAACTTACAGGCACAGGCAAAAACAAAATGCTTTGATGCACAATACATATGTCACCCCCACTTGTAAATGATACAAGGCACAATTTCAAATAACAATGGTTATTTTTATCGGGCTTACTGATTGAATGTTGGTAAATAAAACAGCTGATTAGCTGTCACTTTGAGTCAGACATCACTCCAGATAGTATCTGCATAATAGGAAGGTGAATATTCATTGAGGTGATTTGATATTTTTAGACTAAAGAATGTTTAAATAGCAAAAAAAAGCAGCTCTTACCTCTGGCATGTGGGAGCCCAGGGGACAAGATTGATGTTTGCTGAAGAGTCTTCAATTGCACACGGACAATATAAAAGTGTTGTTGTTTCAGTAGATTTAGTACTTTTTTCAAAAAAGGATTTCTAAAATTAGGGATGAAGGCAAGAAGAAATAAATGATGAGAAAAAAAACACCAACGTAAATATAAATAGTATCAATGTACAGGTATTTCGCAGCGAAATAGCTACATTTTGTGACCCAGAACGTAAAGCATTTCTGAGTTATGGAGATTAGATTTGGGGCGTGTGTGATCAAATATTATAGGATTTTTTTTTTTTCTGTGTCCTTTTGAGACAATGTTTTGTTGATATGTAGTGAAATGTGAATTGTTCCATTCTGAATTCAAAACTGACCCACATGCAGAGCTTTTCCTCAAAGCTATTTATTTCAAGCAGTTGGATAATCAATACAGCAGCAAAGGGAATTGTTTGAAGAATGAACAGTGCACCATTCTGGTTTTCATGCCCAAACACATCAGGTCAGGTTTTTTATTAATGCAGGCTACAATCATTTTTAAGACCACCTAAAGTCACCATCAAACTGGGGACTTCTAAACCATACTATTCAAGCATCAGTCTGAAGATACCTCTTCCTTGGATAGCACTCATTTCATTAGCTCAAACACATTCTTCCATTGTACATTTAGACAATAGAAGGTGCCTGGTGACTTGCACAGCAAGTTGAAACACATTGAAACACATGCGTAAAATAAGACAATGCTCACCACCATAACAAGGCTAACGAAATTGGGCTGACTGGTCAGACCTCAAAATTGAAATCAGAATGATACCATGCTTCATATGCATTTGTTTTTGATTTTGTAAGTTCATTATTCACCATGCCCATCTTAATGTACGTTAAGGTTCAGCTGTTTTTGTTGTGGGTTCTGGGCCAACTGAGACAGAGACAACCACAGTAACAGCAAGAACTGTGGATAAATTGAAACATTCCATCCAGTTTCATGTTTTCCTTGTTGCCAATCTTTGCAACCAGTGACTTTGCTCTCAGTTTTTTTACTCTGGATTTTTTTGTAGACGTTGAAAACCAGGCACTCCTCCTGCCACACACGCACACTCACCCACCCACTCGCATGCACAAACACACGCACACACATGAACACATACACACAGTAAAATCAGTAACTGGGTTTCATGAGTAAAGACAAAAAGAGGGACAATACCAACCAATACCACAACGGATTTCTCTCAATTTTTTTCTTTTTCAGCTAACAATTACTGATACTTGTCTTTATTTCAAACAAAACTGCAATTGCGGTTGTTTTTTAAGGTACAACTGTGATTTAGGACAGAGTATGTCTGAAGCTATGCTGCATCAAGCTTTTAAGTGGATGTTTGTCTCAGAGGAGTTTTCCCTCAGGATAGTGAGCAGAGTGAAGGTCATCTTTGATCATCTCACCAGTGGTAGAAATGAATAATAAGAAATAAGCAGATTTCGGACACTTCTGATTTTTCCATCCATACGTCTTAACCCTTTGACAAAACCTCATTAGTGGATTTCAAAGAACCTCACTGTTAATTAACTACAGAATTAATAAGAACAGTAGCATTTAGGTCAAGTACTTGATTTAAGTCATCTGAGAAATACCCTTTGATTTTTTTTGAGTGATGGCTACAAAATCTCAGGCTTTTATACTTGTTGCGCACATATGGAATGGCTCACTCTCATAAGAGCAAAGTCAAGACAATGAGCTGCAGTATAACCCCCCAACCTACAGCTCCCGAACCATCTTCATCTTCTGAACCGCTTTATCCGCTGTAGTGAGTCTATCTTAGAATGTGATTCGTGTTGATGGGCATAGTGGAAAGCTGGAGACAGTTCAGGACATAGGGAGGTATACAACTGGAGCAAAGACTGTAAATTACATTCATTCAAGAGCTTTATTCATGTACACTTATTTAGTTTATCACACAGTTTGGAAATTGGAAATACATCATTCACAAACCAATAGCCCAGATATGGTCAAAAGACATTAATATTTTTTTTTTCATTTCGTGATTTAGGTTATAAATAGGATTTATTCATTCTTTCATTTTTCTTCAATGTATACAGGTTTGGGTCACAGGCAACAGTCTCAGGAGAGAAGCCCAAATGTTCCTCACATCAACCACCTCCTCTACTGTAGCTCTTCTGGGGTACCACAAGGCATTTTTAAGGCAGCTGAGAGATATTACCCTTCCAGTGTCTCATGGGTGTACCCCAGGGCCTCCTCCCACTGAAACATGCCCAGAATACTTCCCCAGCAAGGCGCTCTGGGGCATCCTAACCAAATCTCTACAGACTGTGGAGGAGGCCATTTCAGCTGATTCTATTCATGAACTTCTTTCTTTTGGTCAGTACCCGAAGCTTATTTCAGAGGTGAGGATGTAACAGTAGATTGACCATTAAATCATGAGCTTCACTCTTTAGCTTAGCTCCCTTTTCACCGCAGAATCTGCCCTGATCCATTAATTGTCCTCTCACTTCATTCTCCCTCCATTCATGAACAAGACCCCAAGATATTGAGGTCCACTCATCCCAAACATGTAGAGGACATTCCACCCTTTTCTTTCTGGGAATGATGGCCTCAGATTTTGAAGGTGCTGAATTTCATCCGGGCCGCACGGTGGCGCAGTGTGTAGCGCTGTCGCCGCACAGCAAGGCATTTCCGGGTTAGAGTCCCGCTCTGTGAGTTTGCATGTTCTCCCCGTATCTGTGTGGGTTCTCTCCAGTTTCTCTGGCTTCCTCTCACCTCCAAAAAACATGCACTTCAGGTTAATTGGCCATTCCAAATTGCCCGTAGGAGTGAGTGTGTGTTTGCGTGTTTGTATGTCTTTGTGTAGCTCTGTGGTGCGAAGCTGTCGCACGGAGTTTGCTCCGCCTCAAGCCATATTCCAGTTGGGATAGGCTCCAGCTCCTCGTGACCCGTGCAAACGGATTTAGCAGCCAGGAAAATGAACGAATGAATGAATGAATGAATGAATGAATGAATGAATGAATGAATGAATGAATGAATGAATGAATGAATTTCATGCAGGCTCTTCACACATGGCAGCAATCTTCATCCGTGTAAGATGAAGGTATAATGAAGGAGACAGGATCACATCATCTGCAGAAAGTAAAGTGACCAATTCTGTCTAAAAACGTTGTGAACAGAATTGATGGCAAAGTCGATCCCCGATGAAGCCCAGCTGTCACTGTGAGCAGTCTTTAATGTATCATAATTGATTTCCTTTTTCCTAAATCTTTTAATTGTGATACAGTTATTACTTTTATAGGTGAATGAATTAATGCTTAAGCAGTAAAGTGGTATACAACTTCCAAATTAATGCAAATTGATTTAAATATAGCAATTCATCTACTTTCCATCCAGTCCTTTTATATCTTACAGAAGTCTTGGGAATTCTAATGTTTAGTGTTCATTCTAAAATAGCAAATAGCTTGTTTGTACTTGTGCCTGGTTGGTGTACATTTCCAGTTTAACTGCTTGTTTAAGTTCTACAAACACCTCAAGATCTCATACTTTTAAGCTCACTTCTGCATGAATCAGTCTTTCACCCTTGTTCAACAATTGGCTTCAAACAGTTGGTGCTGTCACACTGAGATAAGAGAAGCCCACTTCAATACACACTCCAGTGTCTGCTTCACCATTCCTCCTGAATGATGATATTATTGAGTATATTGTTTATGCTGCTCACATAAGCCCTTTTAACAAGTAATCAGTAGATGCAATATATATATCAACAACTGCTGTTTCCCTTAAATAATCCAAGCTCAATCCTTGTGATGCAATGTTGACTAACAGATCTGCTTTAAGGCATCCGCATCCACATCCACAATTAATTTATCACTTGTCAATATTTTAATCATTTAGTCTGATCTGCTATACATCATACAGTACGCTCCAACTACTTGTAGATTTTACTTATGATAAATACTGGCAAGTACATTTTGTTTATATATTTTCATCATTTTGAATTTGTAGCATGCTTGATTGGTACATTGCTTTCACATTTTACTGTGTTATAACATGTGGGAGAAAATGGGTGACACATGAGAAAATGAAGTGAAACAGAGGAAACAGCAGGCTTCAAGGCATAGCGAGGCAACATCTGTCACCCCCTAAAAAAAGTGGGCTTAGAGAGAAATGAAGGATGAAGGTCGATGGGAGGAAAAAAGGAGAGTGCCACAGAAAATCAAAGAGAGAGTGCAAACAAGAAATCTTAGCATAGAGAGTACGAATAGGTGGAGCCAGTCAGTAATCAGTGGGACGGGGTCCTATCCCACACATGCTGTCAGCACTGTAAGGAGACAGGCCTGATGGATTTACATGATAGATATGTGGACGCACGGAACCACAGCCCCAGCTGCTGGGCTTAATGAAATGTGTCCCACTACAAGATAGAGCGCCCTGATTTAAACACATCCTGCTACACTATTTCTCTTCCCCCTAATACAACAAGAAAGAGTCGACGTCACCATTGGCCCCTCTCTGTTTGTCTTCCTATTTGAAAGTCAGCTTTTTCATTTGGAACCAATCCACCGTCTCCCCTCTCGTCCTGGAATGAATCCCACATCTCTTCTGTGCACCTGTAGATCATTGGCAAGTCAAACGTGATCTAAAATGTGCTTTGTTGTTTTTGTTTGGAACCCAAACCTAATCATCCGCTCCGGTGCACCTTTACCATGTGTCAGGTTTAAAATAGTTTATACTCAATCAGTATTATGTAAAAAAAAAAGAGGGAGAGGGAAACAAAGAAAATGGAAAACAGAGTTCCTTAAAAAAGTAGATGTCCAAATAAAAAATAAAAAGTTTTTCATTCTTCTCTCATATCTTCTACCCTTTGGTATCCATCTTTTATGTTCACTCCTTTCCATTGTTGCTCATATCCCTTGCTGTCACCTCACCCTCACTTCTCCTTCCTCTTTTTATATTTCAGTATCATGTCCCCTGAGCCTGAGCAACAATTTTTTTTTCCCCTGTAAGAGTTCAGGATGCCAAGGAGAGTCCTCATCAGCCAAGTGTTTGTGAAGCTTTGTGCCATGTCAACAAGGACGATAGCTCCTGTCTCTTAATTCACAGATCCCGAATTCCGATGTCACCGCTCACCTTTTCACTTGAAGGCCAGCTTACATCTTTACAATAAGCCGCTCTCGCTGCCTCATCTGTGTGTGTATCATTCTGTGTGTGAGAGTTTGTGTTCTACATGCGCGTGGAATGAGCTCGCCGAAAGCCCTGCTTTCCCCTAGAATAATTGATTTAACAAATTGCCGGCCATGTTTCATTCTGAGGAAGTGACAAGAGCAAAGCAGGAAGACAGAGCCAGGAGATTAATTAGGAAACAAAGTCATCTTTATGGAAATTAAATGCATCCTCTGATGATAGCCTTCCTTTCCCATCAGTCTGCTGGGATTCACCCCCATGTGTATGATTGAGGACTGGGAGGCCTCCAAAACATTGCAGTTGTTCGTCTGCCTAAGAGCCCAGTGCCTACGCAGCACCCTATAGCAATGCCAAGTCCAACTCCCTCTTTCACGGGTGATGTGTTTTGGACAATATCATTGAAAAGCACTGAACCCCCCCCCCCCAAAAAAAAAAAAAATCCGCTCCTGAAAACAATGCTGTAACCTTATTCGGGAAGAAGAAAAAGTCAGTAAAACAGAAACCTGCATAAATTCAAGCTCATATCTTGCATTGCCAGTACCGGCATTCATACATGGCTCTCTGCATACAGCACTTAGCATACCAAGCTCCCAAGAGGCAGGCCATCAACTGCATGAGTGCACATGATAAAGCTGGTATCCATAAAGTTTAGAGCATATCTTCATGTCACGCTGTGCCCTAAGGGTTGCAGGTTTAGGATTAACTCCTGAGTAGACAGCTCTTGCAGGAATATGTGTGGCCTGATCATGATGTCAGTCTGAAAACAGATCTGGTTAAAATGATTAGACATGCAGACTTTGAAACATAAATAGAGGCAATTGTGGATCTATCTGAATTAATTTGTAATGAGCTTTTCTTTGTTTTCCTTATTGGTACTGCATAATAGTACACGTCCACCCCCTTTGATTTCTAAAATAGATGACTTGAAGAAGGAGACACAATCAATACAATATGGAACATTCAGGCTCTGCTGCAAGTGTGCCTAACCTTAACCCTAACAAACCAATTTACATTAGATTTCCTGAAAAACATTGTGAAATCAAATGAAAATAAAAAGTACCGGTATAGTTCATTCCTCTTCCCCTTGTAAGAAAACAGTTTTGGGACTTTGCACTATATTTTTTTGAACTCAGTAATTTGGTTTTATGTTTGGTAAGAGTCTTCTGAGTGTAAATGAGTTCATGTGATCATGTGAAAATGTAGAAGCAAAGCACCAATTAGCATAACTATCTTTATTCCATAATCACTTTGGGGAAATTTGGATGGTGTGAAGTCAGGGGTCCTGGAGCTTCTCTGTTGTTTTTTTTGTTTTTGTTTGTTTTTTGTCTTTTTTTTGGAATTGTGACATTTCTGTTCCCATATTCTCCTCCCGAACTTGCCAACTCTTCTACCTGTATTTATTTATTTATTTATTTACTTTCCCCCTCCTCTTTTTATTTGCTCAGGCCATCATGTCATGAGCTTTTTCTTTGTTTTGGAAGGTCTTTCAGGTGCAATTTTTCCCTTTGGGATGTAACTGTGTTGTGACAGGAGAGATGTTGGAACAGTGCTCAGAGAAGAGAAAAATAACCTTAGATTCCCTCCTTTGGCTCAATTCCCTCTGTGTCTCTCACTGTGTGTCTCTTTTTCAATTTGTGTGTCTTGTTTTTTGTGCAATATTCAAATAAAAAAGCACAGAAAACAAAATCAAATGTTAATTAGTCTGATTTAAAATGTAGTCGATAACTAATGCTGCTATGATTCTCACAGAATTAGAAGAGACAAAGAATAGCACAACACAAATGGATTAAAAGTCAAGACATAAATCCATATTTTAAATTTTTTTATGATTGCTACTTATGTTCACCAGCAGTTCAGCATTTCAAAATGATCGTTATGCTGAAACAGACAAGATAGATGAAGAGGAGAGCATCCACAATGAATAATGCTTTTTCCTAAATGACCCCCTCAAAAAATAAGTTTCCAAAAGTTTGATTTCATGAAGGGAAGCCGTGTTTCACGTCCTGCATCTATAAAACAAGTACTATAATTTACATCTTAGAAATGTACGATTTTATTTAATTTTTGAATATAGTGGAAAAAGAATGCATTACATTTATAGAATGTAATTCATACTTCATGAAACCCAGTTACTGATCTAGATTTCCATGTTTCTGCTGTTGTTGGTATGAGCGGCTTATTTGATGAGGGATCTAATCAAATCTGTGTTCATTAAGGTGTGTGATATATTCTGGTGCACTTGAAAAGCTCTCGCTGACAGCCCATCATGTGGTTGTTAGGTTAACAGCTTCCAAGTTGTGAAAAGATTTCATCTGAGTCTAGATAAAAAGGAGAAATGAAGACATCTTTTGACACAAATTCAATCATATTTCTAAGTTAAGCTGTGATGTCTGATCTCAACTTTGGAGTGAAAAAGAAACATTTCAAAAGGGGGAGACACGACTTTGTAAAACAATGGGTTCCTGGAATACAACCAAGGTAAAACAAAAACCAAAAAAGAAAAAAACAAGAACACTCCATAATTTTTTAACACTTCAAATGCGCACATTATGACCTGCAATCACACAAGAAGAGAGAGGAAAACACATGTGGAGAAAGACAGCTGCTGAACCACCAAGCTAAATAAGTGATCAAATGGTCTGCTCTCACAAAAGAGTTGAAATGGAAAACGTGTACAGAACAGATTCCAGACTATACACTGAAAACACTGTCCTGTTTAGCACTATCTATTTTCATTTACTGTAAAAATTCACCGAAAGTCAGAGCAGTCTTTCTTTCTTTTTTGCTCATTGTGTTATCTGGAGAGCTTAAAAAATTCTGAGGTTGGGACAGTCTAGAAGTTAAGTCAGAAAGGAATGCAATGTTTTCTAGATGATGAAGGTCTTCTATGAATTACGCAAATTCAATCACTGTATGCAATATGCAAGCCAGTCTTCCTTGTACCCTTAAACTCTAATATACTCGCTGCACAGATGACTAGCTCACTATGAGATGCATCACTTTTCAAGTCGATACAATACGAGACAGATCCAGGTAGACTAACTACAATATTTAAAAGAAGCTTGAGAAAAAGACGAAATTGTGAAGTACAATGAGATACGATTCCATTAGTGTAAAAACATCTTGAACATTTTTATATCCCTCTTTTGCTAATGAAAAGTCTCACAGAAATATTTGGCTGCAAGACTCTATTAATTTTCGCCTGCTTCATCTATATTGGTCCTCCCACGGAACCCAAATGAAATAACCCTGTCAGATCTAATTCTAGTAAGGCATTGCTTTCCCAGCACAAAGGACATACACTTGCTACTGTGGGGTCTCACGAATGCCCCATGAGGATTAAGCAGGGATTTGAACCGATACATGGAGCAAAAACTGGAAACTTTTGGTATTTTGCCAGGAACGAAAACTTTACTTTTTAATATTCTGGAACAGAAACAACTATCAAAATAATTGTAACCGGTTAATACCATTTTTTTCTCCCCCCCCCCCCCGTTTTATCTGACCTCATGTTTCACTTCCTGTCATTCACTCGATGTGTGATGAGAGCGGAGAGAAGTTGAGGCATATCATCAGCAGTCAAGGGAATCTCAATGATATTCATTACAAGTAAAGACTTGTCTGTCAATCTTAAAAAAAAAAGAGTTTGATTTCGACATTAATTCATTCACTTCATTCACCATTTTCAGAGCAGAGTTCCCCGTACTGCCAGCTCTTTTTAGCAATCAATCTCCTTCGGTGGACTTTCTCCGATGGTCCGGATATTTATCGGTTTGTTCTTAATGTTTTTGACTGATCACAAGATGCGTCATTCAGAGCTTCACGTGTTTGCTCCCCGGTAGGCTCTGACAAACGCAAATTCTACATTCTCTGTTCTGTATATGGATCAGTGCTGTTGTACTGTTTACTGTAGGGACATATTTACAGTATGCAAACTACTGTAATTGCCTTAATTGTCAATTTTAAAGTCTTAAAGTTACTACAAAGCTATTATATTGACAAGGAAAGTTATTGACCGGTTCAGAAACTATATATTTTTTTGTTTAAACGGTCCAGGATATTCAATTCTTGGGTGATACGTAAAACTACAAATGTTTTAATACTGTTTCGGTTCAGAATGAACCAGTTGGTAGAGAATTCTGGTTTAAAGCCCAGGGATTAAGGCTCAACTTTTCTACAATGTTTCATATTACAAACAGTTAAAATGCCGCCCCTATATACATGTTGTTTTAGTGGTTTCAACAACAGTATGAAAGCACATTTGCAACATACGAGGTTATGAGGTTAGAGCTAAAAATACTCATGCGGTGGATCAAAAACAAGTGACAATAGTATTTGTGAGTGCATGCTGTAGTTGGCTCAAGTGCACTTGTTATTGACTGATTGCTGCATGCTTGTTTACCTCAGTTCCTAAGTGACCTTTAGTAAATATGGTACCTAGTTTTATGTATAAAAATTGCTTTTCTACTTCAGTCCCATCTGTCAGTGCATTTATGTTTCAGGTGTAGTTTCAGGTGTACATCTAAAGAGAAAAGCTCTTCATATGTGACTTTCCATCGGTGGATTTAAAGTGCACATGAAAGAGGTTAACTCCATAGCACAATAAGTGTTGCAATTACCAGATGACAGTAGTCACATCCTTAACTTCAATGTGTCTTTATTGGAATGAGGGCAATCTTTTTTTATTTTATTTATTTATTTATTTTTTATCAAGAACGTGCCACCTCTTTTTCTAACTCCCAGGGGTGGGTGAAAATCTCCCTGGCAGCTCTTGCTGTGGCAGGAAAGACAGGAAGGTAAGTAATGTGAGAAAGTGGTTCAGTTTCTGGAAAGATCTTTGTTTAGTTATATTTCTTGATATCTTTGCCAATTGGATCTCCTTGAGCGAGGTTTGCTGAAGTGAAATACTATTCTTCCATTCGCATTGTACTTTCTGTTAAAAAAAGAAACAATTTCCTTCATGTTTTGATATTTCTAAATACAAAAATTTATTAACTTGTTTTGCTTTATTTACTGTATAGGGTTGCCTCCCAGAGGCTCCCACCAACTTGTTTGTATGAATCAGAGACAACCAAGGTCAAACAAACCTACCATGCCTTTCCTGCTAACTGCCCAGCAGGACGTTGGCAGTGAACACCCACAGAAAAATGCTTACTGAAGTCTACCATTTTTAGTTAGACAGTGACATGAGAGAATAGTACAGCAAAAAATATTTTGAAATGGATATATAAGTCTTGTTAGATAAACAGAAACACTTTAAAGAGCTCCGTGGTTCTATCGCTCTTAATGTACAGAGTGATAGAACCACTTTTAGGTGCGCCTTATAGTGCTGAAAATACTGTAATGTGACATATCTAATTCTTATGGATTTAAAAAAAGAGAGCATTGACTTTAGTGAGTGTGTGTTAAATAATTTTCTTTTATGCAATACTTGTTAATTTATTGAGTTTTGAATATCTGGGAGATTCAAATTGTAAGTTGTTTTTAAAAAAAAATAAAAAATAAATATATATATATATATATATATATATCATATAAACTTCACAGTGTGATGCTTTGAGAGGGAAGCTTGAAATTATATGCACAGAACATTCAAGTCACTTCACAACCACATGGAATAAATGTCAAAGCTTTTCCTAGCTTGAACACTTTTCAATGGCTGTGAAATGACAGCCCTGTAAAACGTCACCTTCATTTCAAGAAATACTTATTGTAGACACAGTGTAATGGCAAACTTCAAGGGCTGGAGCACCTCAAAGAACCTGACATAAACTATTACTAGTTCCTGTGGCCCCAGAGGGACTCATATGGTTTCATATATATGAACAAACCATCTTTTTACATTATCAGTTTTTATTTCAGGATGCTATTTTTTCCAATACATTCAAAATTTAATTTACACTTTTCATGATGACATTATCGCATAATGTCTCTCACCGACTGCCAAACACATAGTTAGCTTGCATTAACTAGAGCAATGTGAAGCCACATTTATTCGTTAATATTAATAGACACGCTTGGGTCTCACAGTATATGCACATAAAGTAATTTATTATTCATATGTGTATATCTGTGTGATTATACATCAAATGGTGCATTTATCATTTACCACCATCTGATTGCACATGTTTCCTGCTCTGCAAGTTAACAGGGCCGGCTGGTTTAAACAACTGATTGACACATCATGTATTATGGAATGAAGCTTAGCCACAAAGAAGATGCCAGCGCTGGCTCAATCTGTCAGATGCATTTGAAGCAGCCTTTGAAATGGGACACGCTGGACTTTTTGGGACACTTGGTCTAGAAATGCAGACTTTAGAGAATCTAGCAGATGAAGTGGGACACAGCTTCTCTCTGAAACATTTAGACACAGTCTGTCTCTACCTCTCTGTCTCTGATAAAACATTCAAGCCAGTCAATGTTGTGTCCTAATTTCACAGAACACATTAGCTGTGAACAATTTATACTAAAAACTCAGTTAATAGATTTTAACAGAAAACGGAAAAAAAAGTTATTCTCATTCGGAGTCCAATTGCTCTATATTGCATTGCAAATAAAACGTATCCAGCTACACTTATTGATTACGATTATGATTATTGACTACGTTTGATTGGTTTTCGAAAGCAGCTATCCATCAACTTTTGAACGAACTGTCACATAATAAAAACTCAGCACGGTTAAACCATGCCTGTTGTATGATCCAACGCAACTCTTCCATTATGCACTTCTTCTTGGCATTGAAACATCTGAACCCAGTCAAGCAGTATCACAGCAGAATCTCATCATCTCCTAAAGCCATACATGCACATCCTTTTCAGCACTTCCTGTACACTTAAATAAAAGCAGCTACCAATCAACATAATGAAAAAAGCAGAAAGTCATAATCTTTATATAATAAGCACAACTTGAAAGTTCTTTTTTTTTTTTTTTTTTTTAATTGCCACACAACATCAATTCACAGCAGCTCAGTATGCTTAAGATTGTCTTGTAACTCTGGCTCTTTCCTGGTCTGTTACTTCTTTTTTCCTGGTGTTTCATTTACTAAACGCATTGGAACCAAATGCAAATGATCTCATATGTCTACCTTTCTATCCACTTGAATAAATACACAGAAAGAGCACTTGAGAGTTGTGGGTAAATCGTCTTTTCCCCCGTAAATAACTACAATATATGGCTCATTGCATTTTTACTGCAAGAAAATATAGATAATTACGAGACCACTGGAAGTTGTTTCAGTTTCTTTGCACTTTATTTTTTTAAGTCTTTGTGAATCCAATGTTAATTATATTTTGTCCATCCATCTTCTTATAAATGAGACAAATGCAATCATCTCATCGGTCATGTCCCTTTCTCAATACTATTTCAGCCTTCTATGTGCGAAAGCAGGGCTACACCCTAGATGAGATGACACCTCAGTAAGTGAAGATGAAATAAGTGAAGAGGAAGAAAAGACAAACAACTAAACATAGAAGGGACTTGAATCCAGATCTTTCTTGTTGTGAGATAAAGAGCACTACCCACTGCTCACTCTCCTGCCCAGTAATACAGTAATCCCTCGTTTGTTCGTGCTTCAACATGCATGGTTTTGCTACATTGCGGATTTTTAGTAGGTAGTCACAAGATACCGCAAACGTATATCCGTGAGGAATGAGGGGACACTGTATTGCGGAATTTCGCTTTTCACGGGTGGTCCTGGTCCGCGAGTAACCAGCGATTACTGTATATGAATAAGCCAGTGGATATAACTCTTAAAGTTATATCCATTGGTTTTCAGAGGTTGTTCATCTTTACGCACATACACATATCTTTACACTTGTTCTGGGATTGATTCTCTGACTCCAGTCTGATTCTAAGGGACGAGATTTGGAATAAAATCCATGGCTGAAAATCTGTGTTTTTGTTTCTTTCACTGCAGCTCCACAAGGAAACATATTACAACTCTAGTAATATCAGGCAACAAAGAATGAATTCCAAAATGTGAAGAAACTGCACATTTGAAAGATAATCTCTTTATAGATTGTTTAAGTCTCATTTTAGCTGTGAAAGAGGAAGCATTTTATTACAATGGAGACAGATTCACTATGTTCAGGGTCAGAATGGGAGCAATTGAAAGAGAGTGATTACAGTAATTATTGACATTACCAAGGTCCAAAAAGGAATGGCAATATACGCTTTGGGTGTTATATCAGTGGTCAAAAATGAATTAATCTTGTGCAATATCAATTTTCTTTTGAAATGTGTTAATATTACTGGAAAGTAAACTCTCACCAAAAACTCCTAACAGCTAGCAGCATTATACTATCATATCAAACTTAACTGATTTGATAGTACACTGAATCACAGTTGGGTAAATCATGTCTCTGTCTCCTCCATTTGGTTTTTTGACCTCATTTCTGCACTTTGTTGCCTAGGTGGGTTAGTAGAAACTGTGTGTAACTTGACTGCACTACATCATCCCAAGCTGACATTTCATATAGTTGTCAATGATGTTTTTATGGACTTTTGATTTCATGCAACAAATACAAGCTTATATTTTTAGGTATCTAAACAGAAAAAGTAAAGAAATTTGTGTTTAGTAGATAATTTCCTTGTTGTGACAGAGCTACTTGGAAATAAATCTTAAATTATTGGAAATAATTTTTATTCCCCCTTTTAAATGGTACCACACAAAGAAACATGGATTTGTGGGGTGAGCAGCAGCGGTAAGGACCTGCGATGCACAAATAAAAAAATTGACAAATCTGTGCCCCGTCAAATAGCTTATTCTGTTGTTGCTTTTTCAGCTTCTAGTACCCCCACATCCTCTCAAACCGGTGTCTTAATGGCACCACCTGTGAAAGGCTGTGCTACACTAGTCAGTAGTAGTGATGTCTGAATGGCCCCCATAGGGCTTCGAACTGTTTGCGACAATTGTACCAAAAACTGTTTCATTACTCGCTGCCCCATTCATTGAGAATGTGGACGCCCTCTTCGGCATGGTGTCTGGACTGCAACCACAAAACAGTCAATAACCCCAGAAAACAATGTTTTGACATTCTCTGTATTGCATATATTTTATGACTAAAAACGAATATAATCTAATTCAATGTGTTAATCCATGCTTGATATATTGTAGCCATTTATTATAGGACATTGCTTTATTATCATTGGTCCTTGCAGGGTTCAATAAAGCAATAAGAGATATAGATTACATTCCATGCGCATATATTTAATATGAATATATGCATATGTTTTCATGTGCGTGAGTTGCATAGGATGATTAGAGTCACTGGAAAAAAACAAGGTCAGTGTTGTGAGATAAAAACTAGTGTTCCACAAAACCAAGTTGCGGCATAGTCTGGATTGAGCCCTCATATAATCTGCAAACAAAAGGCCAAATTCCATATAACAAGGAATGTCTAAGACAAGCCTTGAACTTGTCCATAGATGACATCACCCCAAGAAAACTATTTCCTCAATGCCTTTCCCCGAAGAGCAAGGTTTATCATGGACTACTGTACCTCCAAAATTTTGAAGTGGAGAAGATGGAACGGCCTGCCGTCAGTCCTAACCTCAACCCCATTGAACACTTGTGGGATCAGCTTGAGCATGCTGTTTGTGTGCAATCAACTCAGCCACATTGGCTGACTTGCAAACAAAACTGGGTGACGAATGGGATGCCATCGAATCACGTGAACAATATGGCATAAGGCATCGGGCCACGAGGCTTTTTGTCGCGGTTACACTGCTAATATAATGTTTGCATACATTCCTCTCTAACATGAATGAATTTGAACACATACACATGACTTTCATGCTTGAAATGCCAGCCTTTGTAAAACCTGCACTGATCACAATGGGTATTCACTGAAACCCACTGTAGCTCATAGCAGCTGTAGGATGTATCGGTCTTGTGGTCTCATCAGTAACCTCTCATGGTCCAGATAGAGGCCACTAATTGTTGACCCATGATCCAGAAGAATAAATTAAATGGAGATAAAATAATTAATCCAGGAATGCTCCACAGAAATGCAAAATTAATAGATTCAAGCAGAGGGATTTTTTTCTCTAATTGCTTTAAATGACAAGAGACGCTGTATGCCTTTCATTACCATAATGATACAAACAGATTCAAATCTGAAGGTAGCATTCAAATTTGTCTGCACTTGGGTTTCTCTGTGTGTGTGTGTGTGTGTGTGTGTGTGTGTGTGTGTGTGTGTGTGTGTGTGTGTGTGTGCGTGTGTGTAAAAGCATACAATTATTTGATAAGTGATTGTGATGGGGAGAGGGGGCAGAAGCATAATGGTAGTGAAACACTACTCACATGAAAATATTTTAGATTATGAAAATCCTAATCCTTCAGGTTCTTAAATCATTTCCAATATTAGTAATTAGTTGCTACATATTTTTAACATATACGTTTTTTTCAGAATCTTGTGGATATTATTAGTGGAAAGGTTTGGGAAAATGAAGGAGATAGATAAGCTCATTAGATTGATCTCAATTGTTTTCAATTAACAAAGTCACACACTACAATTATGCAACAAATGAGGACAAGTTATTTTTGAAATGATACATACAGTATGCGCAAGTCATTTCTCTGTAGATGTGTGATAAAAAAGGTCTGACAGCACAAATGGCAGGCGCCACGCAAGCAGGGTATAGGAATGCTTGTGATGTGCATCAGTAATACCTCTGGATGAAAGTAGCTTTATCTTGTATGTTTCATCTCAGGAAAGTAACCATGTCAGCTAAGTTTGCCAACTGTGATCAAAACCCTTAGTGCAAGGATGAAAGAGACACAGAAGAGTTGGGGGAGTGTTGGTGCAATAGGAGGATGTGAGAGCCTCCCCCATTCTGAGCTGTTGAGTGTCAGACACTAATGCCTCTGGATAGAAGCTCTACTCTACGGTATTAACTCAAACATGGACGACTAATGCCATGGGATAAAGCGTTCAGCCTCACTTACAGGGGCATAGCCACTCCCGTAGGATCATAGGGCCTGGGCGGCAAGCATTAAATTATCACAGGCTTGCTTGTGCCTGCGTAGAGGGATAGACTGGAGGCAGAGGTGCACAGCCTGAACCAGTATCCAACCGCTTGGAGAATTTGATTTTCTGATATGTACAATGGGCAAGGTGCCAATACAAATATGTAACAGATGGGACAGAATACATTGTGTTTTTCATGATCGTGAGCTCAGCAGATTTAGGAGAGAGACAGTTAATCACCAACGTCATCTTTACACATTCAACTGTGCAAGCCTTAGTGGACGGTGTCCCTTTAGCTCTTACAGTATGATACCAGTCTGCATGTTAAATATAAAGCATGCCAAGAAGACACCCAACAATTTCACTGTGTTTAAAAGCAAGCAGTTAACATTCAGCATGTAATTTTATTTACTGTATTTTGTAACTTTTTGTGGGTGACTGGATGAACAACATTTGCATTCTTGAGGTTTGAACAATCAGAAAAGACAAAAAAAATGAAGCTCTGCAGATGTTCATGTTGTGTTTTCAGGTACAGGTTAACACGGTGGAATTTGAGAAGAAAATGTTTGGGAGACAATGTGCCTATGGGGGTTGAAAATGTATTTACAGGTGGAGGGTTGTTTATATAGCAAGTGGCAATTCACTGACCCCAATGTGTCAATTTCAAAGGAAGTCAGTGGGTAAACATCTGAAGCAACATCAAGTCTTGTAAAATGCTAATCTGTTTTTTAGGATGGGCTTGAATGACTGTATACGACCAAATGCTGTAACAATTATGAGAGTAACACTCTCAAAGTGCTCTCCATACTGAGAAATGGTTCATCACACTGTGTCCCTAATTCATGTTTCTTCAGAGAATAAGAACCTCTCATTTTAGCAGGAAGAATTTCCCTGATAGGTGGCATTTCAAAAGCTATTTTCTTACAGCACATTTTAGCCCGTCAAGGGTAAGCATCCATGCAAACATGACATTATGATGTCGAACAAGTCTCAAAATGTGAGGTAAAGGTCTAAAGAGTTCAGTTCCTGATACTGATGCTTAAATATTACAGGAGCTGGGGAATTTATCACCTGAACATCAACATGTTGATCAGGGGATTGTAATGGAAGGGCTAATTTATTTATTTTTAAATAATTTAATTATTTGGCTAAATTTGAAGGATTGCCACTGTCACCTCTTGTCTCAACCTGTATGATTGATGAACCTATGAGGTTTTAGAAATTAAAGCATCAAAATATTAATATGTCAGAATTATTTTCTTAATAAAAGACATATGTGCCATATCTGTAATTAAACATCTGAGTAGAACTATATTGACATTTTTGTATGTGTCTAATATTTTTACAATGTTGATATCCACAGTAGTCATAAATCCTGTATAAAAAGATGTCCTTTATTAAAGTCAACAGCACTTGATTTTGGTCTTCTGGTGTTATAATTTCCCAGATAGAGGCAACTGTCAAAAGAGTATGGATATAAAGTCAGCAAAGCTTTAAACATGAGCATATTTGCGAATTAATTACATTTCAGCTAGGCGGATCTGTCACAGTGATGAATACCATAACCCCAACCTGTTTTGAATAGATAATCCAAAGGAGCAGAGACTACACACCACACATTCACATAAATACTTATTTCTAGATCAAAGATTTGTTCACCTTTATATGAGCCACTCGGTTTGTTTTTTAGTAGACGCATTAGAAAACACTAAGACCTTGGAAGAAGTAGTAATTAATATGCTGCATTCTTTTCTGTTTACACAATTCTGATCATCAAAAGATTGCAAAGACACACAGCACACGGGGCAATGTTTGCATGATTGTTTTTTAGGTTGTTGTTGTATTATAAGTTAAAGTTATCTTTTGTCTGTACAGAACTGGTATTTAAATAGACAGATAAATGGACAGGTGGATAAACAGATGGATGGACAGACAGACAGACAGATAGACAGTCAATTGAATTCTCCATAATGTCTCTTGCTTTACACATCCTGTATTTTATTATGATCTAATTTAGCCCTTTTATTCCTCTGTCAGTGTTTAACCAATCTGTTTTCAGTTCACATTTGCTCTTCTCTGTCTGTTTACTCTCTCATTTTAGTTTATTATTGCATCCGCCGTATGTTTTCCCCTTTCAGTTTTTGTTACTTACTTCCCTTCACTGTGATTATTTGATCATCCCCCCCTGTCTTTGACTCTTTCCTCCCTGTGTCACCTGTTCAGATATCCTCTCTTTATCTTTCTGTATTCAGTCTAAAGTGTTTTTTGACATTGTTTGCTAGTACTGCTCTGTGATCTCTATTTCTCCATTCGTTGAGGAGGGATGCTGTTAGAATGGGGTGTGACAACCAGACCTCCACTTTCAACATCTGCACACAACTGAATTCCAAAACAATTGAAAAACAATAATCAACAAAGAAATCAGAGACTACAACATCCCGCGACACCCCTGAATTCAAAATTTTATCCTGACCTGCCTTCATAACGGTTGCAGCAATGAATTCTATATTCTACTATCGAGTATGACATTGACCTAGTTTTCCAAAGGTGAAGGCCATTATAACATCTTTGTGCCTATGGCTTCCTGAAAATGTTGCTTTTCGTTTTGTTATATATCCCATCAGGTTTCAGAGATGTGTACCTAAAAAGATATAAAAGTGAAAATTTTACCTTGACCTAGTTTTTAAAGGTCAAGGTTGTGATCAAATTTTCATACCCTTACCTCCCTGAATGTATCACCTATTGTTTCGTCTTTCTAACATACATACAGTATGTGCAAAAAAAAGTACAAAAGTTGAAATTTGAGCTTCACCTAGTTTTCTTAAGGTCAAGGTCATCATCTCATTTTCATCCCCTTTGCCCCCCGTAGTAATGTGCTTTCTCTTTCATCCTCTATCTGCAACGGTTGTGAAGATATTTGGTCGACGGACAGACGGGCTGACTGACGAACACACAAACACTGACAATTACAATACATAACTGCTTTGCGGTATCAATTGACATCTGTGTTATAAGGTGGGGATGGGGGAGATTTTCCCCCCACTATTACATACAAGTAAGAATTGTTACTACATTGGTTTTTGAAACACTGACTACTGGCATTTTTCAGTTGGCATTAGGGACAGGTCCCTGGGTGACATTCTGCTTTCCTGAAAGGTTCAGTTTCTTATTCTTATTCTCTGTGTACATGGTAAAACTTGGACTTTCACTAACTCACTATAAATTTTCATTATTATGCTGACAACGGGGTTATGTGTGCCTATAAAATCTCAAGGCTCCAGCCAGCTTGTGACTCTGAGGAATTGCACCTCAGATAAAAAGTAATGGATGTTACAAAGTTTTCTGCAACTACATGAGACCATATGATTTTCCTTTTCTTTTATGACTCTCAACTGCATTTAATTTCTGTCTGCTGAAGAGAAGCCAGCAGTGTTTTCTACAGGTGCAATTTGTGAACCAATTTAAGCTCTAATGTTTCTTTCTTTGTTTGTTTGTTTCAACTGTGGATTGTTTATATATCATTTTACATCCAAAACATTTTAGGAAAGGTCATTGAGGCTTAGATTTCCTTCCTTTCACAGATGACTAATGTTCAAGTCTTGTTTCTGTCTAAGGGACAGAAAAAAACAAACAAATTCTTCTCGTCATCTTAATATGGGTTCTCTCTGTCATGTTATATTTTATTGTTGGGATTTTCTTTCTAAGTTCAGAAGACATAGACAGGCTACTC
Source organism: Antennarius striatus (assembly GCF_040054535.1). Lineage (NCBI taxonomy): Eukaryota > Metazoa > Chordata > Actinopteri > Lophiiformes > Antennariidae > Antennarius > Antennarius striatus. Next base: position 7,191,511 of record NC_090790.1, on the reverse strand, counting down.
TAGCACAGCAACAGAATTCTAGTACAGCCAGAATGATAATAAAACACTGATATTTCGTGATATGCATCGGAGGCTTTCTTATTTTTAACTGTATGGGCTTAAAACTAATTATATGAGGATCAGTGCAGTAATTATGGAGACTGTTACCCATTCTGAAAAAAAATGTGTGTGGTGCTGTTATGACTTATTTTTAATACTATTTTGGCTTCAGATTGAATTTGAAATCCAGAGGCATAGTTAATAAGATATGAATATTCACCAGGCAGAGAAATGTGGAAATCAAGCACTGTACTACTGAGTTGCATCATGGGATCAATGTAGTGCAACCAAGAGGGGAGTAAAAATTTGGATCTCTGACATCTATTAAAGTCTACAGAATCATCTATCTAGGTTTTATTATATGGATTATTTGTTTTTTTCTACGCTTGTTTAATGTCAGTGAGGTAAAAACAAAATAAATAGTAACAAGCCTTTTCACAGCAAATAAAAATTCACAAAAATATAAGTAGACAGGCGGCTGTCTTTCTCACTAGCTCTCTGCGCTGTCTTGCTGTACTTTTTTTTTCACATCACATTTTCGTTGAAATTGAAATTTAGTTTCATTAATGCAATTTAAAAGCCGATTCTAGTATGTAGGGACAAGACTCTGTATAATCAATGCTGCTGTCCATTGCTTTAAAGACCCCCTCAGGTTTTAACAGTTGCCTTATTCTTCAGTCAATGGGACTAATAAAACTAAAATGATACCATCAGTGATGAATGAACCCAGAAAAAATAATTTAGGGAATGGATACATTTGGCTTTGCTCCTGGAGAGCGGTGCTTCAGTCTTTCTTAAAATGCAGTTAATCGATTGTCCAAATCGGACTTTGCAAGGTTAAATGTTGCAAATTAGACAGAATTTGGGCTTATTTTTAATTATAAGCTCTTTTTCCCTTCAGGTAATAATACTTCGGAAGTATTGGTATTGATCTGAAGCAAAATATCAGGTCCTGACAGAAAGGGAGGAATGTAAGTACATAGCATACCAATAGGTATGTTCTATTCATGCCCCGTGATGAGGTAGCATCTTGTCTGGAATACACCCTGCCTTTTGCCCTTGACCTGTTCAGCTAGACCTAAACAAACCATAACCCACAAGGCAGATAATTGGCTGTAGACGAGGCAATTGCAATTGTCTGGTCTACAAGAAGATGTATGGGTGTATGGATGGATGTGTGTATGTATGTATGTATGTATGTATGTATGGATGGATGGATGGATGGATGGATGGATGGATGGATGGATGGATGGATGGATGGATGGAAGGATGGCAGCTCCATCAATCAAGAATTGTTTCCTTCGGGATGCTGCCAAATAATGCTTAAGCAACTCTGACTATTTGTGGTTCACTAAGTTGACCACCTATCAGAAAAGATACGTTTTAATCAGGAAATTACTTTTTATTCTTAATTTCAAGAAATATGTTGAGTGTATTGTTTTTATTATCACTGAGAGATAACAGTGTCCTTCCAGCAAACTTGTTTTGTCATAAGCAAAAAAAACCCCAAACACTCAATGTACAAATTGTATCATGGCAGCTGCAGGGTCAAATCATCCTAACTGCGAGCATTTTCTTAAAGTCGTTTGAGATTATTAGATGATGATTGACAGCCAGAAACACTTGAGAAACACATTGTACCCTCTCTCGTTAGAATTTTTCCACTTCACTGCTCTGTAAGTGATATCAGTGATAGCCATATGCATGGATATTTGGTATTTTAAAAAAACTGGTTTTTATTAGGATGTATTTTAAGATGTGACTCTTGACCATTTTAATCTCTTAAAGTGATATTTTCTTTATTTTGTTTAACAAATGTTGTTTTTGAGATGAAATACAATACAGTTCATGGCTGTTATTGTTCTGAGCCTCCGATGGAAATTCAGTTCATTTCTTATTTAGACCCCTTCAGTCATGCAGCAATTCTCATTCTGAAAGTGACTCCTTAATGGCACTTGACAAGCCTTTTTATTTGCTGTCTGGTTATTATTCATTCCCCTCACCTCACCCTGTGACTGATATCTGAAATAGCCATCATCATCAGCAAGAGCTTGTCTACTGTTCCTTAGTGCTGACAGTACTGTCAAAGGATGGCTGTGCAAGGACCTTCATCCAATCACTGCTTCATGGTAAGTGAAAAATGTATGTTAAAGAATTACTGCTGATAATGTTCCCCAGAAAGTGTCCTCGTATGAGCATGTTTGAAAAAACAAAAAAAAAAAAAAAAGGTCAATAACTGATCAAAACAATGGAAACAATAATGTGTTTTGCCCTCCTTTTGCTCAGAATGAGGGAGAAAAGGAAGTCAATGATCTTTTGAATGAATGTGTGAAATCAAACAAGCTGCCTAAATGAAATGAACATCTATAGAGCTTGTTAACAGGGAACTGTATTCTCACAAATTCCTTTTATCATTCATCTACATTCATTGTTCACTGCATATGTTGTTTTACAGATACAGTACTTTAAAACCTTGAACTAATGTTTGATAATATTATCTTAAGGGTTAATATAGAATCTTAACCCTGGCTTAAGTTAGCCAGGGTTACTATTTCACATGCCATGAATTCATTAGCGAGTAAATAAATAGTTAACAACATCATAAATAATTTATATGAACCTTTAAACACTCTGCTTTATTTAGGTCATATGGCAATCATCCTAGGGTGGACTGATAATCAGCACCCAGTCAGTTTTATTGTGTGCCTATATGAAGTGGTGATGAAAAAGCTATGCTTTTAATGAACAAGATAGTTGTGCCGCCCCTTTAAGCATGTTGGGGATTGTTTAAATCATTACATCCCGCAAGACTGAACAGACTTTTATTTAAGTGCCAAGATCAATATGTATACTGTGCAGGTAAGCAATGCAATTGCATAAGGCTTGCAGAGATTTTTTCTTATGCTGATGACAACACATTGTACAGTATATCATCATTACCAGATTTTAGTGTCATTTTATCGACTGTATTATTACTTTTCATTAGGTATATTTTCAATATTTAATTGGTTTATAGGTTGTCCCACCAAATTCATGGAAACATCTTACTCAAAAATCAATGAATTAGCATCCTACCACCTTCCTACCTACCTAACAATCTGACATTTTTCCATAGCAATGTGTATTTCTATATTTTTGTTTTGACACATCATATTTATATCACAGAATATCCACTGGGATATACAGTGATGCAAAATCTAATTATTTTTATAGATTGGTATACTGTAGCAGAACTAACCATGTCAGATATCTCGAATAGCTTTGACATTTAAGATTGATCTTGCTTCTCTTTCTCTCTCCCACAGTGAGAAAACATCATCTTTAACTGTATGACACAGGGATGGTGTGTGCTGGAGAGACCCAGTAGAGCACAATCCTTGGCAGGCTAATACATGGCAATACCCTACCTTGCTAGGCAGAGAGCAGCCAGATACAGTGAGTCATAGCATGCAGACAGGAGGGCCTGTGCCTAGTTTTCTTCCTTGCACAACCATTTGGGTTACTGCATAAATCACCTCTAAGTCTCCTTAAGTCCAAATCCTCCCGAGCTTTGAATGGCGTCTAGCTGTAGGACTGTGGGATTGCTGAAAATTGAATTTTAGTTCTGCAGATTTACTTATTGTTGGGGGTAATCACTCATGGATTTAGGTTTGGTCTCAGTTGCTTTTTTATTTGCAGCAGAGATAAGGCAATTTTATATATGCAAGCCATTAGAGAGTTATAATGAGCCACAGAACGAAGGTTTAACAATTTGAATGTGACTTGTAGTACTCTTCCATTTCAGACAATAATAAACATTAAGAATAATCACCAGGGGTTACCATCTGAATAGGTACAAGGATCATTTGTGTATTCCGTAAATTAAAGGAGGAATCTTGGAGTTTCAAGCATTTTAAGAATAATGAAAAAATATAGCAAAATATAACATGGGGAAAATACTTGTAAATTCCCTGATGATCCATTAATAAGTAGGGTTTACTATAGCATCAAATACCTCCACAAAAAAACAAAAAAACAACGATGATATGCTTTTCTTTTTAAAGTCAGCACTGTCAGGAAAACACATTGCCATTTGCATAATAATTCAATAAGGTGTCATTCAGGAGCCAGGGGGATTGTTTCGGCAGGTATCTGTCCATTGCATGGTGTTTTTCCAATGGAGAGGACTTTAAACTGACTGGGACAGGGTAATCATCAATAATTTAATGGGTGTGCTGAGCAAAGGCAAACACAGTGTCTGTAATTAGGAGGGTCAACACTGCGGACAGGGAGATTAATGAAAGGGCAATCATCTCCTTTGGTGTTCAGAAACATGAGGTCTTTCATAATGACAGATCTTCCAAAGTAGACCTACTGTATATATACTTGTATACTGTATGTTTAATGGCATAGTTCATAAGAATTTATTCCAAACTGATAACCTCCATTACATACAGTATATAGATGCCACAGCCTTTTGATTATTAATACACATTGATTTATGGAAAGTTTCACAATAATTAACTCAAACATGAAAATACAAATTTATCTAAACATGATGAACTATTGAGACCTCAATGGTACAAAAAGCAATATGCAGAACTAATTTGTCATGCTGCAAAAAATGCACGTAACAAGTTCAATTTAATTAAATTTGGCTATTTTAATTCTATGATAGATGTAACTTAAAATGTAAAAAAAAATATTGACAGTACTTTTCTACTCTAATCTTACTACTCCTGTATACTCCCATCCAAGGTCACCACCAAGTGTTGCACCATGTGAGCAAACTTTCAAAGAAAAAATTGCGATGGCAAGTTATTATTTCTAACTGGGTATCATTTAATCTGCAAACTCTGCGAATATAATTTGAATCTGATTGTACTGTATCTCCTAGTAAAATTGAAATTAACTTTGGATGATTAAATTTTACTTGAAATGTTAGAATAATGTATATAAGTTATCTCATATTTACTCTTTTATATTCCTTTATTCTTTGTATTACACCCCATGACCATAAAAATGTTTATATCTGTGTGTAAGTGTTTTGCTATGTATTGAGTTATTTTTTCAGGGAGACGACAGTAGCAATGGGATCGCTGGAGTGATAGTAGAGGTCCCTTGAGCAGGGCATGACCTCTGAACTGCTAGTCAGGAATGTGCCTGGTTGTTTTCTTTTAAGGAGAGGATGTCGTAAAAAGAAGAATTATTAACTCTTTAATGGCATCATTCCACAGGTGTTGTTTTACTGTTGTTTCTCTGCCCCCATTCCTTAGAAAAATAATGTAAACAGGGAGTTTTAGTTTCAATTGCAGTTCTCACTGCAATTATGATTTTGTGTGGATGTTGTTGTATACCTTGTCTGTGTTCTCTTGTTAACCGTTTGATCACCACAGCTATTCCGCCTATGGAAGACAGCATGGCTCAAATGTACCCTTTACTCGCTCCTGATGGCTACAACGGCGATGACAGGAGATCTGTAATTGAGCACATCTCTGTCCGTTCTCCTCACGAGTAAAAAATATAAACTGTTGTCTTCTCCTTTTTGTGGGTGTGTTTTAAATGTTCTAGGTTGGTTGAATCTGACAGAAAACCTAACTTTTTTAAAAAAAAAGAAAGAACTAAGACACGTTTTAGAAAATCAGATTAAACGTCATGTTATAATGTAAAGTTATATGCCCGTATCACATGTTTTAATATGGCTGAAGAATTTTGGCTCAAAATTTTTGAGGATATTGCTATTTTGTTTTACTTTTGCAAATTTTAAAAATTTCTGCAGTTATTTCTTCAGCCCTCCAGTACTATAATCTTCTGCCAACAAATATTTTATTGATGCACTTTGATTTTCTACTCACATTCTTTCATTTCTGGCTCAGATTGTTTTTCATCTTTCATTTCATTCTGTGATTTCAAGGCAAATGGTTTATCATTCTTTTGTAAAAATGCATTGTTGAAAAAAGATTAGCAGATTTCATAGGATTTATTGACATGTCAGTATTGTCAGTCCTTTCACTAATTTTTCTAAAGTTTTCATTTTAGATCATCTCATCTTCAAAAAGATGAATGACCATGAACCATAGTGTTATTGGAGAACATTTAATTTTTCAATATTATAAAATGTTATTTTCAAAAAAACAATTTCCAAAAATATTCACTTGCCCGATAAATGGTTAAGATGTTCAGCAAGAAGTAAATTCAAAGTAAGAGAACCTTTTTCAGGATCATTATGATCCATGTGGGGTTGTCAGCTGAATATGTACTGTATATGGTAAATACATAAATCTCCAGAAAACTCAACGTTGAACCTCCAGCAAGTTCATTTGCAGACATTAAAATCTAATTGTATAATCTCATTAGAACTTGTGCAATACATACTCCTGGATGGCTTTGATTAAATGTTCACATTTACTCTATTGACTTGTGATGACTACTGACTCTTTTATGGTCTTGTATAGCCTGAGAACTACATATTACCTTGATTGATTCACATCAATAATTTGTATTCTATTTACTTTCTCTGTTCTCCCTGTTGGTCTTAGAAGGTATGTGTATGTATAAAGCTACAGCTTCCTTTACACAAATGGTGCACAGCAAGACAATATCATCTGTGTCATTGTTTTCATTTTTCATGCAAATGCATCAAAACAAGACAGAAGTTATTTTTTATTTATTCATTCATTCATTCATTCATTCACTAATCACCGCTGTATCAGCTGTAGCGGGTCATGAGGAGCTGGAGCCTATCCCAGCTGGCTTAAGGCGTGAGGCGGGGAAAACTCCGGGCGCGACGCCAGCGCGCCATAAGTTTCCTTTACTCTGATTAACATTTTGAAACTCGGCATCGTCTGTATGAATCACAATAATCCCGGTTTAGTTGAAGCTTCATTCACATTCTGATGAAATACATAACATAATTTAAGATTTAGATTTAGATTGGATTTTGGTTGCTTGGTGTAAATATTCTATATTTCAGTGTTTGTACGCAGATTACAAGGATTAAACACTACTAAGTGAGTTGAGTATCTAAAGCATATTGAATTCCCCCACAACAAATGAAGCAGCAAGCACATGAGTACTACTTTGGGAAATGTAACAAACATTTAAGACTGTTTGGACTTACCCACTTTGAATTAATTGCTGTATAACAAGTCTGGTGAGTTGTGTATTGGATTCTTGATGAGCCATCTTCGCCAGAGCACAGGCAATAAATGTTCCAGGTGCTGGTCTCATCTCTAATAGATACAATAGAGATAGAAGCTGCTCCTTGAATAAAGATTATGATTTAGCATACTAGCATTATGTGGAATTCTCAGCCTAAACGTTTTCACTTCATGTTTTCACACTTTTCTGAGCTCTATTAGCATTTTGTTTTTCCTGAAACCTATGCATGTGTGGCACTGCTTCGTGTTGATGACATATTCAAAGTTCAAACACCTGTGTTTCTTTTACACACAACTACAAGCATATGTGTGTAAAAACCGTTACATACTGTATGCGACTGGGGTGAGTGAGTTGAAAGTTATTTTAAGATATTGTAAAAGTCATAGTAGAGCTCAGAGTTTATAGGCATTTAGTTTCTGTTAACAGTGGAATGCTATCACACTCAGCTGCTCCCAGAGAGCGATTTGGTTATAAGCCCTGTGTACACGTGTGTCTCTCTTAATGTTCCTATGAAGTCCACTAGTACTGGTTTATGTAGAATCTAAAATGTACAATGTAAAAAACAAAAATAAAAAAAAAACAATGCACTGAAAACTGCCACCTGTCAAATGTCCCACTGGAGCCAGAGAACTGGGGAAGACAAAAATGGAAAGAGACCAATGTCCAATGGAAGTACGTGTATATCCCATGATTCCTTCATGTCAGAATTGCTCTGGCTGCATCTCCCCGACTCCCCCCTTTGGCGATCATTCATCATGCCGTCACATGCCAGGCGAGTAGGAGAGCAGAGCTCCTGTATCTCTGCTGTACACTGACTTCTTGCAAGAGGCAATGGGGCCACTGCATAATCAGCTGGTTCTTTTATGCTCAAAATACCTCATCTGCATTAACTTCATCTCAGCTGCTCCATCTTATCTCTCCTGAATTGATTTGGTGTGAATCACCAGGATTGCACTGCAGATATAATCGGGTTCATGTTTACAAAATAAGCCACAGGACACAATGCCTGAAGTGAAACAATGAGTGGATTGCGAGAGTAATTCAGCAGATTGTTTTAATGGACTAACATCCTGCCCGCTGGCAGCATTTGTTCATAAAATCTAGCTTTGCATATTCCATAATCTAATATTTAGGTCACCTGAATTTAGAGTGTTTATCTGGTGCTGATGAATTGTTATAATAAACATAGAAATCTAAATAAATCACAATCCCATATTTTAATTGTGAAGGAGTGTGTATTTTATATTTAAAACTGACTTACTGACTTGGAAGCAGTATGTTTGTTAAAATAAACTGTGTCGCAAAAATAAACCTCCCAGTCATTGTAGCTAATGTAACACACACACACACACACACACACACACACACACACACACACACACACACACACACACACACACACACACACACATATATATATATATTTATTTATTTGCATCAAGCCAAAAGGTTTGGTTTGGAATTTCTGTAATGTTTGTGTGTTTGTATGTGCGCGCGCGTGTGAGTGTGTGTGTGTGTGTGTGTGTGTGTGTGTGTGTGTGTGTGCGTGTGTGTGTGTGCGTGCGTGTTTCAGACCTACATGTTTGTAGAAACTGTTGAGTGAAAAAGGATTTCCTCTTTGAAAGATGAATGTTATTCTTCTTTACTTTTTCTTTCTTTAAATTGTGTTGCTATTCAGACACCCTTTTTTTCTTTTAGCAGTTCCAGTCATTGTACTCTTATTTGCTGGTTTATACTATTAGTCTGATGCTCTGTAACCCCTTCTTTGATATTTTCAACTGCATATCTTCCTGAAGCTGTAGCTGCTAAAGCAATGTGTCAGACATCGTTCCCACACCCAGCAGGTTGTTGTTCTTTTTGATAGCTCACCAACAGGCATATTACCAGCCTTGGTTGTTATTGTCACTGATGTGCTGCCCCAAGACATTGCTTTTCTCTGTTCACAGTTCCTCCGAGTCTTATATGTCATGTAATAAGAGTGTACATCTTTTGTCCAAGTTGGGTCTGCAGGGACCCTGGAGGTAAAAAGTGGGGCTGACATGAGATTGAAGCGGCACGTCTGGTCACTGTCCCTGGGAGACAAATGGGCTATGGTCACCCCCTTGATATCCCCAGACATCCACAGATGTTCCTGGACCTCATGTGGCCAAAGAAGTTGACAGGCCCAAGAGACGCAGAGTAACAGCGTGATTAATGACCACACACACTGTAGCATGCAGCTCAGCTCCCCTGGCACCCTACTGAATAACTAGCCACTGTGCTGCAAACCATCTCCTTCTACAAAGAGGAATATTGACTAATGGAAAGACATTTGCTAGTACAAAACAAAAGGATCTGGCAGGCAGGAAAGCAAAGTTTTCTCAAAGCTAGAATAAACATCAGGCTTCTAACATTTGTTAAACAGCTTGAAATAAGCCCTAAAAGCTTTTTTTTATGGTTAACTATATTATTTTTTATGGTTAACTCACACAAACACTTACAATAAATGATACAGGACTCTGAACAAACTGTTATCCATCATAGATAACCTCGATCACCCTCTCCACCACACACTGAACGGACAGCAGAGCTCCTTCTTCAACAGACTGCTACTGATCTGCTGTCTAAGGGACAGGTGCAGGAAGTCATTCCTGCCACAAGCCATCGCTCTGTACAACAGCTCTAACATATCAGGTAGAGTTCCACCACACTTTGATGTTTAGATATGGCTTATCATTAAGTCCTGCGTATTCGGAGTTCCACACTTATTGATCTTATCTCCGTTTGCTAACCCTTTGTCCCAGTGAGAATATGCTGAGGACACACACACACACACACACACACACACACACACACACAACCACACACACACACACACACACCCACACACACACACACACACACACACACACACACACACACACACACACACACACACATACACACAATAAACAATAGATTTGTTTGTAATCTGTTGTTTATTAAATGAATATATAGAATAGCACAGTCTTTACTGTCACTATACAGTACAACCTCTATTGCACTAGTACTCAGTGCAGTATCAAGAAAGCAGTGATAGAGCAAGTCGTCCATTGTTCCAAGATTGGCGGTTTGATTCCCGCTCCCACCCGGAGTGTGAGCTGACAGTGGGAAGTGTCAGCTCACCTCCGGAGCACTGCCGAGGTGCCCTTTAGCAAGACGCTGTCCCCCTCACAAGTTGTTTATTTGGGGCGCACCAATAAGGAGCTGCCCGCCACTCTACCTTCCATTCCATGCTTATAGGCCCCCTTGTTTGTGTTTGTGTGTATTACTGGGTCCTGTACACACTAATATGCATGTGTGTGATTGATTGACTAACATACTAGAGTGTGCATTATTAATTTCCCTTTGGGGATTATAACAGAGAATTACAGAAGTATAAGGGCATCTTGAATTTAATATAGAATACCATATGAATGAAAAGTAGCATCAGTCAAAAAATAGCCATTCTAGTTTAAAAATAAGTTGCACTGTATGATAATTGCAAAAATAGTAGACGGCACCAATTTATCAGTAACTGTTCTATTTTAAAAGTCAGTTTAAATGTAGCATCATATAATAGTAGCAACATCTGCACCAACTGTGATATCAGATTAGTAACCCTTAGCATAGGTTTGAAGTAGGTATGCCAGTGTAGCAGACCTTACAGATTCCATAGAGTAACCATAAATCATAGCATGCATGAATGTGAGTAAATGCAGCCAACATACATGCTGTGGTTGGGGGTGTATTAGTTCAGAGCATCCATAGCTCTGGGGAAGTGGCTGTTTCTCAGTCTGGAGTTGCAGGCATAAAAGGCCTTGTAACATCTGCTAGATGGGAGGAGTTCAAACAGGTGATGGTATGGGTGTGTGCAGTCTTTACAAATGCAGATGTCTTTCTGGAGGCAGTGTGAGCTGTGGATATCCTTCAGAGCTGGAGCTGTGTCCCACTGATCTCCTGCATGCTGGAGACAAACTGTTGAACTACCTTCTTGTCAGCCATTGGGTAGCTAAGACACCACACACAGATAGAGTATGTTAATGAACTCTCTGTGGAACAGCAATAGTAAGTCACCAGCATTTGTTGGGTAGAGGTGTCAGTGGACCATGTGAGGCCTTAAAGACTACGTATGCTCAGAAACTTGAAGCTGGGCACCCTGCATTGTTTTAAAAGGGTGGAGCATGAACACTATCCTGTCTGTTTCCACAGTTGATAGCTAGCTCCACAGTTTTTTCCTACGTTGAGTTTTGCTGACTTCAGTCACTTCTCTGTCATCTGCATATTTAATATTGGTGTTTGGGAGGAAAATAGTTGTGAGTTTATAGGAAGCAGAATGTAAAGATCACAAAGACAGGTGAGGTCCCAGCTTCCACACCCTCTGGGATGCAGTTGCACAACATGGAATCATCACTTATCTGGTGGAGCTGATGGACCATACGGAGAATTATAATTTGTAAGTAAAATTAAAATCTGCAAATACTGCCCCGATTCACACCATTGTGAAAGTCAACACACAGCAGTATCGAAGATATATGTGTATAGCCTTATCTCATCCATATTTTTAAGGAGAGACTGGATGTTTGGAAGAAAACCACTAGGAAACTAGATCTCTGTGGAGTACTTCGTAGCTGGCCTCTCCTCCGTCTGCCACCCATGCTTTTTGTTTGTTTTATGATCCCTTCTTCATCCCCTTGGGACCAGCATGGCAATCCACAGGGGTACTGGTGCTCGACATTTTAGCAGAAAATATTATTCAAAATAGCACTGTTTTGTGTGTGTGAACAGGTGTAAACTAAGCATTGTGCTCATATTAAAAGAAGCTGTAGCTATGTATAGCCAGGAAGACTTCACCTTTGTACACTGGCTGTGCTTTATTTCTTATGATGTCAACCACACCTCTCACTAGCTCAATTTTATTTTCCTGTATCGTGGTGAGGAAGAGCCCAGGTGACATGTTTTGGAGATAGAGTTAAAGAGAGCACACTTAGATAATATGGGTAGGTCCAGAGGAGTGGCCATGAGTATATTGGTAAAGGGATAGAGGGATAGTAAAATTTTGTTTCTTTCTTTCTCAAAGAAATGGATGGATGGAGTAAGGAAAAACGTTCAGTTGGTGTTAGAGAGGAGGATGCAGATAGAGATAGACTGACATGAAAAAGGATGACACGCTGTGGCCACCCCTAATGGGACAAGCAGTCATCTTTCTACCTTCCTACAAATACATGCGACTTTCTGCATATCTCCAGTTCTTTCATGATGCTGTTAATGCATCCCCCATCTCCCCATCACTATCGAGTGCTCAAAGTTTCATCACTTTTTAGCTTGGACAGTGTTTAAACTGAAGGAAAATATGTATCTTGCTGCTGCTCACAATAGATGGACTACTAGCACAAAAGACTTCCTGAGAACAAAGTCCTTCAACAAACAATCATATTTCATTGGATGGAATCAACCATTTTATTTATCTGAACCACTAGTCTTTCCACATTGTAAAATACAATTGACTCTCCATTTGCATAACCTCGAGGCATGTCTCTTTCCTGCAGAAGCAGCATGATTCTCTCAGTTCAAACACTACTTACAAAGCCACTGTACATACAGTGTTCTCTAGAGAACAGTAATACCTGAAGTATTTGCAGATGATAGCACATTGACTAACAAAAGAAATCAGCTGCAGAGAACATGACTATACCTGTAATTGACATTTCAGTGATGGCTCATTATCCCTTTATTGCATTACACAAGAAGATGAGAGTAGTTTTGCTGTATATCAAAGGACTTCTGTGGCTATTTGTTCCACCAGCTTAGACTACAATCACTCAAATGCAAATGTTTTCTACCACAGGATAGTGCTTTCAATGTAATGCTTCTCTTTTTCATCTTCGAAGGGTCATTCTGTAGCCACGGCTTTGTAGAATACAAACCCAGATGACCAATTAAATGAAAAATTGAGTGCTTTTCCTTTTTTTAAAATTGATTATATATATATATATATATATATATATATATATATATATAATGATAGAGCTTTTCCAGGCTTGTAACGAGGTAAAGGAAGTATCACTTGCCATCCTGAAGCTCTATGATATATCAAAGATGTATGTATTTGCAGAGATCTAATTCAACCTCCCTAAGTCCTCCTTTTTTCGTCCTCTCATCCACCATCGAAGTGGGGCCTGAAATGACAAAAAAAAAAGAAAAAGATTAGTGACCAAGTTTTCCATGACTTCTTTAAATAATTTTACATGGGAAATGGTAAACAAATAGAAAAAAATAAGTCTAGCCTGGTTTAGAAAGAAATGCACCAGTTGGTACAAATGTTCAAATACCCCGTCATTTTTTATTTGTGTTGTGTTTTGTTTTTTTTTTAAATGTTATTCACATAAACGGTGAAACTGACCCCATTACTGTCTGGGCTGTGGGAATGGGAGTGGTACAGTTAAAGGTGAATTTTTTTTTTTAAATTGTGTCATTCACCTGCTAGATATCCAACTACACTGTGTTTGAAATGTCTTGCCCCAAACTGATCCTTGGTTCTCAATATCTTTGATTGAATACTGATAAAATCACTTCTGGTACAGATGCTTTGTTTAACAGGGGCGGGCCTCCCTCTGTCAACACCCCGCCCCCCTGCATTCACGTGTCACTGTTAACATACTCCACGTGAACGCACGTGCGCTACCATCCACAGGTGTACATGTGTTTAAAATTTCACTGACTTTGTTACTACGCATTTCCCTCTTATTTTTCTTAATTATTTTTTACTCTTGTGTTTCAAGATATAACTGTTAATTTTTCTGTGGTAAGCATAGATCTACTTTCTCTGTCAGCCAAACTTGACTCGTGGCTCAATGTGTAAACACAAGATGGCTGATCGAAAAGAAACCGGCTGGTAAGCATCGCGGAGGATTTTTGGAGAAAACAACACAGTGTTTGCAAATGGGTCAGAAATCAATGGAAAGACAACAGATAATTACGGACAGGAGCTATTTAAAGCTGTGTTTCCCGACAATCATCACAGACAATGAGAGACCGCTCGCAAATGCAGTCTAATGAAACATGAGATGTTAGTGGAGGTAATGTGCAGGTTTTTTCTTGCATTTGTGAAGTATATTGAACTGTTGGCTCTTGAGCATCGTCCCTACATTATCTCCGTTTGCTAACCCTTCGTCCCAGTGAGAATATGCTGAGGACACACACACACACACACACACACACACACACACACACACACACACACACACACACACACACACACACACACACACACACACATACACACACACAATAGAAGCGGAGCTCTCTAGTTAGCCCAGTGCATCTCAATTATTTTCTATTGCGCCCCCCCATCAACAAGAAAACAATTTGCGACCCCAACTCTCTGCTGTGACTTTAAAATACATAATTTTTCAATAAAATTGTTATAAGTAAACCTCTGCATAACATTGTATCCTTATTAAGATTAAAGAAAAAAAAATGCAGTTCAGTTTATAACAAAGAATAATTTTATTAACATTATTTTTTTAGTCTATAACAAAAAAGTTTTAAGTTCATCAATTTCCCTGAAATTTAAAAGCAAAACCTTGCTTAAACTTTAAAAAATTTTTGACCAACTAATTGCACCGTTTGATGCTGAAAGATAAAATTAAGTAAAATCAATAAATAAGAAAAATCAAATTCACCTCAGCAACATTAACTGAGGAGCACAATATATAAAACACCTTAACCTACAAAACAAAAACAACACTTCTTCATAGTTCCTTGAGCTACTACACCCTGCACGCACATGACAATGAGAGCGCCACTGCTAACTGCTGTAGGGAATGTCCAATTACACTTTATTCTAGTGCGGCAAAAAAGGCACGTTCCCCAGGGTCACACACACCCCCTGTGGCATCGCACCGCGCCCCCCTAGGGGGGCATGCCCTACTATTTGAGAAACTCTGAGTTAACTCAATGCCGGCTGACTTTAACAGCTTGTGAGGAACTTTCAGTGTCTAGCTCTGCGCCAGGTAATTTAGGACTAAAGACAAACCTCACTGTGGAGATGACCACGCCCTTATCCGGGGAGGGGACACGTCAATCAATCAAATATGGCTCTGGATATGTCAATCACTGTCAATCACTCCTGTTGTTGATTCAAGATGGGAGCTGTGACCAAACGGATCACTTTGACGCTCTCCAGCCAAAAATTCCAAAAGATTCCAAATATTTATTGATGCAGGAATCATTTTCTCTTCCAGATTCTAGGAGTTGGTAGGGTTAAAGAGGACCACTATGTATATGTGGAGACCTGAAAAAAAAAAAGTTTTTCATAATAAGACCCCTTTAACACTCAGGGAAAAAAATAGTAGAGAGTAGATGAAAACTTGAGAAGGAGAAAAGGAAGCAATGGGATACTTGGTGTCAGCATGGAAAATATCCCTGGGTGACATCAGACCTAGACACCAGCCCCAGTCCGATCAATTTGTTACAGAAGTGATGGCAGGTTGTTTGTAAAACCTTTAACGTTCCATACCAATGATTAAGGAGATGAATATCTTTTACGCAAGCTGGGTGCAGCTGTGATATGTGGGCAGTATACAGCATGAACTGAATGCTTAAAGCTCTGAAAGACTATCTGTCAGAGACATTGCTGGAGCTTCCTGTTCCACTTACTCCCCACCCTCCCGCTCACACCCTCCTGCTCAGTCAACCAGCACTGACCAGCCTTTTCCCTCCACCACTCTAGACTCACCCTCTGCCACACCTTCAAGTTTTGTCTGTCAGCTAATCACCTACATGCCTGCTCATTCTGCCACCCACATGTGCTTTATTTTGATTTGCCTGAATATTTACTTCCCCGATGCGCTGGTACCGTGTCTGGAGTGTCTCCCCCACCTAATGCCTGTAAGTCCACTGGGATAGGATCAAACAACCCCCATGACCTGTGAAAGCATTTCAGAAATGAATGGGTGAATGCATGAGTGGATGAATGAATGAATGAATGAATGAATGAATGATTATCAATACCATCCTGCTTGCACTTTATCTTTGTAACATTTTTGTTTGAGCTCCTATCTATTTCTAATGGTACCTTTGTATGTTTTTGTTTTTTTGTTTTTT
This sequence comes from Antennarius striatus, assembly GCF_040054535.1. NCBI lineage: Eukaryota > Metazoa > Chordata > Actinopteri > Lophiiformes > Antennariidae > Antennarius > Antennarius striatus. The sequence goes on along the minus strand of NC_090790.1, from coordinate 7,175,227 downwards.
TTTATTTTGACCTGTGCTTGTTCCAGATTTTGCCTTATGTCTCTGCACTCGCTCCTATATCTGATCAGTCATAATTGAACTCTGGAAAGGGATAACTTTGCTGATTTTGGATTAAACCATGCATCTGCCCAGTAATTATGCCTGTGCTTCTTCCTACTTCATGACAGCTATCAATTCACCTGACTCTAAAGACCGATGCTAATTGAAGTCTTATGTCAATGAAAGAAATTTGTATTGAAGAAGAAACAACAACAAAAATGAATAGATATTCTCCCTAGGTGTTACTTGATATGTTCTCTAATAAAAAAATATTTTCCCCTATATATATATGTGTGTGTGTGTGTGTGTGTGTGTGTGTGTGTGTGTGTGTGTGTGTGTGTGTGTGTGTGTGTGTGTGTGTGTGTGTGTGTATACAGACCCTGAAACACACACACACAAGGGGCCTGTAGGCACCCAGGTATATAGTGAGAGACAGAGTGGCGAGTAGCTCCTTCGTAGTACACACTATGAGCAACTTGTAAGGGGACTGTGCCTTGCTCAAGGTCGCCTCGGCGGTGCTCAAGAAGTGAACTGGCACCTCACTTCTGCCGGTTCACACTCCAGATGAGTGTAAATTTTATTTTGCAGGTTCTTAGAACCAATAGGTTGTTTATTATAGACTGAGTGAAATAAATGACAAGACACCATGTATTTATTGTAAAGACAGTTAGTTGGTCCACAACAAAGGAAAGTTTATTGATAAAAAAAAACAAAACAATCAAACAAATATACTTTAGTCTCCATTTTACAATCTGCAAGCATGTTGTTGTGGCAATTATCCTTATTTCCCTTTCCATGTGACATACCACTCACATTTACTGTAACATCTTTTCTGGGACCTTGATCAATTTCACGCTAGTCTGCTGAGTTCCCAGAGAGGAAGTGAGTTTGAGAGGCTCTGATAGCATCAGGCGTCCCCTTCCTCACCCATGCTTGGGTTGTCTAATCGGCCCTCCAGCTGCATTCAGCAAGATGAAGGGAACCCCGTTGAGTCCTAATCTGTACCGCCCATGAACCATTCCCTTACCTCAGTGGCACTTGCTCTATTGGGTGCAGGAGAGATGCGGGAAGTATCCGTTTGTCATTGTGGAAGATAATGAAAGCACAGGCATGAATGCTTGAGGAAACATGACACAGAATGTTTGGTTTGACTTTTTTAGGCTTCTTTTCTCTCATCATATCCATCTTCTCTTACACTATTTCTCTTTGTCTATTTTGGCCTCTCACTGTTTCATTACTGAATAAAATTTTTCATGACTCCACTTTTTATTTTTTTCCAACATTGACAGAAAATACAAAAACAAAATAAAACAAGTTCCTTCAAAGAAGCCTGTTAAAATGATTCAGAAGTTATTTTTGAAGGAAGTCTTACTCCCGTATCCACTGAGGCTCCAGCAAGAGGGTGCATGGAAGGATTGACGGTATTTTCTTTAACAAATATTTTAATGAATGTGTCATAATCAGTTTCACTTAGCTGCACTAATTCACAAAGCATGTTTCTAAGGTTTTGCGGCTATGTAATGAACAGCTTGGCTTCCCAATTTTCTAGACTTGCTCTGCATATTAATTACTTAATCATGAATTAAGAATAACTGTATAACATGGAAGACATTACAACAATTTTAAAAATGCTTCATTTGCTTAATGCTTTTTCATTCGCACTAAGCTCATTGGCTTTGTGTTCCTCTATTTATTCCCTCATTATTTGAATTATTTCTTTTCCACGTCTAACACAGCTCCATTTTATCACCACATGGTGCCATTCTCCTTTCTGTGCAAGACTAAGCAGAACCAAATACTTTCACTTTGCATGATTTTTGTACATTGTTTAATAATTTTTTTGCTATTACGCAAATTTATATCAAGTTTAAGGATGACACTTTACGGGAGAAGCTTGAACCTGAAAGAGCAAAACAGTACCACAACATGTTTCTTACCTTGAAAAAATAATCAATTACTGCATTCCAATTAGTGAAATTCTTTTGTTTGATTAGATCTGAGGTCAACATAAACAAACAAATATGTAAAGAAAAATAGAGTCAAGATCTGTTCTGCATTCAGACTTTACCTTGAAGCACTTGAAAAGTAGATTAATATAGTTGAATTATTTGATCAAAGCATTAAGAATCACACCTTTGTTAATTAATCATTATTCTTGATGTGAATGGCTGCTAATTACACCCCAAGTAAAACAATGGGATGTGAGGGGAAACCCAATTCCCCTCAGAATCCTAAAACTTCCAGGGCTTGCAAAGTTATCCACATCTGAGCTCATTAAATTTTACGATAGCTCAACATCTTATATTACATCTCTCTCATCTATTTATTTTTTGTCAGATTTTGTTCCCTAGTATATACTATTCCTTTTATTTTCTGCTTTTTAAGAAAGAGTTGATGGAAAAATGTCCCACAGTTATCATTCATTGGCCGAAGGGATAGCACCCCGTTTGGTGCATCTTCAAACAATCTGAAGATGGACATTCATAAGTCAATAAATGGGGAATTATATAACACGTCCAGCTACTTGTGACAATCAGAAAATGTTGTGTCTAACAGGATGGCTGAGTCTTTGGATAACAGCACAGCAGCATTGTCTCAAAGGCCTCAACTCTCAGAATTGCTGATAGTTTTCTAAAAAAAAAAACAGTATAGCATGAGCTAACAACGACAACGGCAATAACAACAACAGCAAAATTACAATAATAAAATGAAAAAAAAATCTAAAATATGTGTAAAATAGAAATATTACATATAACCTTTGAGCCATTGTGTCCTCAATTATAATTAATAGATTATCCATTTATCCATCTACTTTCCTGAAGACAAGATTACTGCAGTTTTCTGCTCAGCTGCGTTTTTTCACTTTATGGGTCATGGGTGTTACTGGAGTTTATCCCAGCTTGCTATGGACGAGAGGCAGATTATGCTTCGGATGTTCCACCAGCACATCCCATGGCACTAATAGCTATCCTAAAATTATATGCAAATTCATTGCTTTTTGCTGATATCTCTGATTTGAGTGGATGGCACAAACTGCTGGCAAAAAGACGCTGTAAAAGACATGACTCAAACACAGGATGATCATTTATTAATTATTTTTGATGGATACTCAATTTAAAGTTAAATAGAACATCTCAATTTTCAGAATGTCTTCGAAAAAAGATTTCATAGAATTCAAGTATTTTGATCTAAATTGAAAAAGTATATTGAAAATGCAATACAAGCACAGAGTAGAACATTTTGCATTGTCTCATATGAGAGGTATGTTCACCAGCCAATCACACACATCACTTCAACGTGTTATTTACAATTTACACTTACCAAAACAACAGTGCTAACATTGATGTTACACATCATCCTCTGGTGGACTTTGCTATCATTTCCTGCAGCAATCCAAAGCAGCAGAAGTTTAAATAGACCAGAGTAGGCTTCAAAGGAAACATGCATTGTACTGAAGTGTTCCAGAATAAAATTGATTGATTCATTCATTCATTTTCTATATCCACTATATCCACTACAGCAGGTCACAGGGTGCTGGAGCCTATCCCAGCCGACTGGGGATGTGAGGGAGGGGACACTCTGGGCACGACACCAGTGCGCCATAAAGCCACATGTAGACAGACTGGCAAGCACACACACACTCACACCTACGGGAAATTTGAAGCCAGCCAATTGATCTGAAGTGCATGTTTTGGGAGGTGGGAGGAAGCCGGAGAATCCGGGGAGAACCTCAACCTTCGCATAGAGTGGAACTCGAACCGGGAACCGCCTTGCTGTGCAGGGACATCGCTACCCACTGCACCACCATACCGCCCAGAATAAAATTGTAAATCTTAAAATTTGTAGCTAGTGATTGAGATCCAAACAAAACCTACAGAATGAGAATCTTAAAAGACCAAACCCAGATCCCTGTAATATTTCACCCATCAGCTGGATAATCAAGGCACATCAAGGCACACACTGACTGTACCACATTCAAACTGTTTCCATGTAAACACATTTAATGAATAGAGGGACAAGGTGTGATCTTGCATAGTAATCAATCAAGGTTCTCATAAAAAAATGTTCCTGTGTTGATTTATAGTAAATAAGATCATAGGCTAAATCACAATTTTGAAAAATAAAGAATTCAAAAGACAGTAGTAGACTGATGATAATTATCCCTTTTGTCAGGACGCTTTTATCTAGAAAAGTGAGGCAGTGTCTAAAATGTCTGTCGATGTCAATTGTCTTCCTTTAAATGATGCAATTAATATAATACTCGAAATTAATGCATTGACCTATTCAGTGACTGACAGTGGATTGGTATTGGAGAGACCATTTTTGGGCATGAGAAATGTAGCAAATGAAAAGTAACAGCTTGACAACACAGTGAGGAACTAGAACATTCACTAAACCGTTCCTTTCTGTCTCAGCTAAGAAAAGCATCTGTTAGTTTCTTAATGATGCTTTCATCTAAGCCCTATCCTAAACAATGTATGACTAATCACAATGCATTTATTTGCATGAAATTAGGTTAAATTAACTCATCCAACTGCTGATCTGCAGCCATTAAGTGTTTCAACCAAAAGTGATGGATTCAAAGAAGAATGACTCTATTGACGGGATAAAGCGATGCAGAGAGTTAATTTTTGTCATCTAGCAGACAACTCACACAGTATAACATTTTGTTGATTTGCAGTGGGTTGTCTTGTCAAGGTGCCAGAGTCAACCCAATGAAAAATGAGAAATTCACCATAGAAAACACATTCTTCAAAGATGATATCATTAATTTATTTTTGATGTGAAATATTAAACATCAACATCCAATAAATACTCAAACAATATGAATAAGACTACAATATTAATTATAGGTAGGTATCTGCAGAAGAAATACTGATTTACAGACAATTTCTAAATCAGCAATATTAGAGACAATATGTTAGGGAGACATATTGTCTTTTGTGGCGCAGTGGGTAGCGCTGTTGCCACACAGCAAGGCAGTTCCGGGCTCCAGTCCTGCTCTGTACGGAGTTTGCATGTACTCCTTGTGTCTGTGTGGGTTCTCTCTGGGTTCTCCAGCTTCCTCCCACCTCCAAAAACATGCACTTCAAGTTAAATGACCGGTCCCAAATTGAGCATATGAGTGAGTGTGTGTGTGTGCGTGTTTGTGTGTCTGTGTGTAGGTCTTCGGTGCACTGGCGTCACGCCCAGAGTTTTCCCAACTCACGGCCTTAGATAAACTGGAATAGGCTTTGGCGTCCCACGACTTGTGCAGGTGGTTGAAGTGGGTTGAGAAAATGAATGAATGAATGAATGAATGAATGAATGAATGTTAGGGAGACAATTGCTGTTAACCATTTTGATGCATAGGCCATAAGTTTTTTTTATTATTATTTTAATAAATTTTAAGAAATTATTCTTGTATCACTACCCCACTCTTCCACCGGTGGGTGGTCATGGCTAGAACACCCTGAAGAGCCATGACCAACCAGGAGGAGGTCTCCTAGAAGACTTAGGATATGCTGGAAAGAAAATGTCTCCTGGCTGTTCTGGGAACACCTTGGGATACGCCGAGAAGACCTAGAGGGGGTGTCTGGGGACAGGGAACTCTGGGTATTAGCAGGACATATAATCCAACTGTAAAGTGATGTGATTCAGCAAATCCATCACATATCCTCAACATTAATTACACAAATAAGAAATCAAAAGTCATAGTTTTAGGCAGTGCATAGCTTTTCAAAGTTTGAAGCATAATACTGCATTCTCAGCTCCTGCTCAGTGTTTCAGCTCCTCTGCTATGGTGTTTTTTTGTTGTTGTTGTTTTTTTCACAGAGCAATTAGGTACGCCATCTTATATGATGCTGATAGAGTTCGCTGGTTTACTGAAGTAGCATTCACAAAGCGGGATGATTGTTAAATTTTCGGCACGTTCTGCTTATCAGCGTGATTGGGGTGTAACGTCTTTAAGTGGAGCCTTAATTTATTAGAGCTAATATACTCCCCGTGCACACCTGACAATTAAAGCGCCAATGCTAATTACTGTAGCGGATATGAAATTACACTTTATTCTCGTAAGGCAAAATAAAAAGCATGTTCCCTCCCTGTCATTGCACCGACAAGGGGCCCCACTATTTGAGAAGAGCTACTCTAAATTGTTATATTCTTAAACACCTGTTATATACAGTGGTACCTCTACTTACAAAATTAATTGGTTCCGGAAGAAATTACGTAAGCAGAAAATTAAGTAAGTAGAGACGCGTTTTCCATGCAAATGCCCTAATCTGTTCCAAGCCCACAAAAATTCCGACATAAATGTTTTATAATGCATAAAAATGAATCAAAACATGTAACAAATACATGTTACAATTAGATTATTACACAATAAATGAGAGTTGTGCATAACGTAAAAAACAAAGAACAGAGTAAAGAACAATAATGACGGTCATTTACCTTTTAACAGCTGTCCCCATTGTTTTTTGCCCTCTTTGGTTCATGCGCTCCTATCTCACCAATCCTAACAACAGAGTGAATTCCATTCCTCATTTTGAATTTCTCCAACCACCCACGCAATGCCTTAAACTCCTTAAACTTCCTTTTGTTTTAATAACGTGTCAATCGTAGATTTTTGGCCATATTCTTTGGCGAGATCAACCTAATGCATCCGTTTCTCATGCTTTTCTATTATCTCTTGCTTTGTTTGTATGGACAAAAAAACTCTTTTCTTCGTCTTTTCTTTTCCTCTTTTCTCCTTCACTTTTTTGGGGTCCATAGCGAATACGTACTGACAAAGTTATTATATTTGCGCAAAACTATCAGATTACTTCACGGGTCGAGTGCCAAATGCCGAGACACTTCATAAGCACCGTTCTAGCTCCACACAGACCTGGAGTGACATCCCTCTTACCAATGGGATGCGAGGAAGATACGTAATAGTAAATAGTCAATGGCAGAGCAGCTATGAGAATGTTGCATTCATGAACCTGTGGGAGATTTGAGTATCAGCCGATACTGTGTTTTTATTAAATATTACCTCTACTTACGAAATTTCATCGTAAGTTGAGGTAATATTTTCCTGCTGAGAAATCTCGTAAGTAGAAAATTTCGTAAGTAGAGGCACTCGTAAGTAGAGGTATCACTGTGCTAGTATTTGGCACTGATATAAGAAACATAATCCCCTTGTGGAGCTGGTTAATACAAATGTCCAAAGTTGATCGTCAGTTTTAAGACTTCTGTACTTTATGGACATTTATAGACTGTCAAAATAAATAGAAGTGTATGCAGGGGCCACTTGAACTAGTGGTTTGTAGAAACTCTCATTTAGCACAGTGCTGAGTACAAGGTAGTCAATCATGAAAATAATTGCAATGACTAAGTAGGGTGCACCAGGCTTCAAACTTGTTTCATCTGGATTGCTCCAGAATCTGGAGACAGACAGAATAACAAAGCATTATTTATTCAGTTTGTTGTCTTCTGCTTCATGGATGCATCAGTTCTCAAATCGTATATAAATAAACTGAAAAGCAATTATGAAGACATACATTAACATATAAAACAAAATATAAATCTCCATTTTATTTGGTGAATGCTAGCATTTGACAATTCAGCAATGTTTCACACTACATCTCTTTCGATAATTGAATCTGCTTTAGAGTAAAAGCACATGAAGATGCATCTAATAGAATTAGTGTAATTAGAACCTAATTAAATTATTTGCCTCGTGAATTTCTTTTACTCATTCAAATGTTTACTTTGCAAGAAATTTTCTCAATCTTGTCACCGTTGTCCTTGTTTAAACTCTTCATGTGTTGGAATTAAGATGTTAAAAGATGTTACTCAGAAAAATGCAGCAATGACATAGTCATTTTTTAAAGAGTGTGGCAGCTGGCAGCACTGCTAGGCAACCACTGTCTCACAGTTTCATTATTAAGAACAGAGTGTGTCCTGTGATTGTTTCGTGATGTGAACATGCTCATTTTGTTTGAGAAGTTAGTTATTTTTCCACAGGGACTTGTTCATTATTTCCGCATTCAAGCCTTTTCAGATAACTACAGATTCATGAAGTGGTATACAGGTACTAATTAAAATTGGTATTACTTGGTTGGAACTTGTACTTTAGCCTTTGAGGTGAAGCACATTGGGTATAAAAAGGAAAGAAAGGAAAGAGAAGAGGTCCTGGATGTCCATGTCAGATATTCTATCAAATACAGAGACAAGAGAAAAGAAGATGGGTGGGGAGAAGGACAGCTGGGGACAAAATCCATTTGTTGAAAGAGAGCAGAGCAGGATATCTGGGCAGGGAATCAATAGGATAAGAGGTTATTAGCTGAGAAATGTCACTTAAAACATCAATCATCTACATTGACTGCAGGGACATGTAGAGACAGAGGGTCAAAGCTGCTTATCAGTCAGCTTTGATGGGAAACTATACTGTGAAGAATAGACAAAGAAGATGAGAGGTTTACACAACCTCATAAACGTATGAAAAATGGTTGCATGTACTCATATGACAAGTTATATGATTGTCAATATTTCTGATAAGATAAAACTTTTATCACAGTGGAATGAATAAAAAATGGGCGGCAGTGGCTCAGTGGTAGAGCGGGTCATCCAGTGTTCATAAGATCGGCGGTTCGATGTGCGTGCTTACAGGCCCCCTTGTGTGTGTATGTGTGTTTGTGTGTGTGTAGGTATGTGTGTGTTACAGGTGCTTCTAAATACTAATATACATATATGCATGCGTTTCTTTGAATTAATAGAGTGCTCTCTAAATCTCCCATTGTGGACCAAAACAGTATTCATTCATTCATTCATCTTCATGTACCGCCGCCGTATCCGCCGTAGCGGGTCACGGGGAGCTGGAGCCTATCCCAGCTGGCATAGGGCGTGAGGCGGGGGACACTCCGAGCACGACACTCCGGGCACAACGCCAGTGCACCGCGGAGCAACATACAAAGACATACAAACACACACACTCACTCCTACGGGCAATTTCGGACCGGCCAGTCAACCTGAAGCGCATGCTTTTGAAGGTGGGAGGAAGCCGGAGAACCCGGAGAGAACCCACGCAGACATGGGGAGAGCATGCGAACTCCGCACAGAGCGGGACTCGAACCCGGACCCGCTGTGTTGTGAGCGCCGCCGTGCTGCCCTCAAAACAGTATACAAAATAAAAATAAAATAAAATTTAAAAAAGGTGGCGCAGTGGGTAGCGCTGTCACCGCACAGCAACGCGGTTCGAGGCCCACTCTGTCCGGAGTTTGCATGTTCTCGCCACTTCTGCGTGGGTTCTCTCCGGGTTCTCCGGCTTCCTGTCACCTCCAAAAACATGCACTTCAGGTTAATTGGCCTGTCCCAAATAGCCCGTAGGTGTGAGTGTGAGCGTGCCTGTTTGTCTGTGTCTCTGTGTGGCTCTGCGGTGCACTGGCGTTGCGCTCGGAGTTTCTCCCGCCTCACTTCCTTAGTCAGCTGGGATAGGCCCCAGCTCCCCGCAACAAGGACAAGCGGATGAAGCTGTTAGAGAAAATTAAAAAAAGGAATCCAAGGAATGAAAGAATATAGTATATTATTTTAGAACATAACAAAGATACTAATAGTAACTCATTTGTTGGGCTGAAATAAAAAATAACATGTTTGCATCCATTCAGTCATCTTCTGCGTGAGGTAGGGGACACTCTGAGTGCGACACCAATGCACCGCAGAACCACATGTAGATGGCGAAGGAGTCAAACCCGGAACTGTCTTGCTGTACAGCGACAGTGCTATCCACTGTGCCACCAAGAATAGAATCATGAATTTTAAAATTTATATCTAGTGTTTGAGACCAGAACAAAACATATAGAACGAGAATTGAAGGAGACCAAACACGGATCCTTGCAGTGCTTCACCCATCAGTTGGATAATCAAGGCACATCAAGGCACACATTCACTCTACCACAATCAAGACTGTTTCCATGTAAAGACATATGAATAGAGGGACAAAGTTTGATATTTCATAGTAATCAATCAAGGTTCTCATAAAGGACATGTTCCAATGGAGATTTATAGTAAATAAGATCATAGGCTGAATCACAACTTTGAAAAATAATTTTAAAACACAGCAGTAGACTGATGATACATGCTATAACATTTAAAAAAAAAAAGTTAAATTACATCTCAAAGAAAGACAAGAAAGAAAAAGAAAACATCAAGTTACTCTCGATCCTCAAGCACATTACTGTTTAAAAAGTGTAAAAAAAAAACCATCATGTAATGTTCATGCAAAAAATATGCACCTTTGCTCATTTATTACAATTAATTTCCTGCTAATGTGCTTTAAATATCCCAGCAGGTTTTTAAGCATAGACAGTAAATGTTTCATTCCCACATGCTAATTTCATTGGCTTTAAATTGCATATATTTAAATATTTTAACTAGAAACTGGTGTTTTGTCCTTCAGCTTGCATAGGCAGTAATGCTGAGCTCAACCCATGGACAAACAGAATACATATCCACCATAAAGCCATCAAATTAACATGTCTTCACTTTTCTGTCCAGTCAGTCAGTGCCAGAATGCATCTGTCTCTGCTGTTACACATTTGTTTCTGATATATTATCTAGCCAATATGCAAGTGGTGGCCTGTAATCCTATTCAAAAGTCAGGCTTGTTGTTTTCTTGAACATGAAGTCAAATGTGTAGCTCATTCTCTAAATAGCGCCTGCAATACAGTCTTGCAGAGACATTAGCGGCATCCTTGGGGCATCCATCTCATCCATTCAACAAAACTAGAGGGAGCGTATGGAGAGAAAATGCGAGGAGCAGAGATAAGAACATGACAGCAGGAAAGTGTTGCAAGCACAATACATTTCTATGTTACCAAAATGAAAGAATGCATTAGATAAATGGAAAGGACTTGGGAGATAGTGATAAGAGAGAGACAGGAGTGGAGCTTTTCCTGAGGATCATTAGAGAGAAGAACGTGTACAAGGATTCATTAGCATGAGGCATGGAGGGGGAGTCCCTGTCTTGATAAATGTTCCTGAGGAGTTCCCAGAATACAACAAGCTTTACAAGACATGAAGGGAGATAACCAAAGCACAACTCGTAGTCTTTAAACAAATTACACACACACACACACACACATGCGCACGTGTACCCCCCCACACACACACACACAGACACACACATACAGTAGTAGACTATGAGAGGTCTTTCTTCAAGGCTCACTCAATCCATCAGAGGTGGAAGTGTGCCATGGAATGGGGCACAGCTGTCACCTTGGACACGGGTGTGGGCTGGTTTCACGGGACACTAGACATTAATGCTCCTCCCCGGATAGAGGTCAATAACTCAGCACACTCAATCACATCCTTGAGCACATATGCATACACGCACACACTCATTTGACGCAGACAAAACAACAAACTCACCTTTACATACAGAAAAAAGAGGGAAGGAGTGAAATGAATGGCTGGAGTAAGAAAATTGCCTTTTAATGGTCAGCACTGATTGTAATGTCCGCAATTTAATCAGACGGTAGCATTTTGCCATGAGCTTTTCCCTTGCCTTTGCTTTCTCTGTTGCTAAATATTGTGACCCACATTACTGTAGTGTAATCCATTCTTAGATTATGATGTGCAAAGCCAGGCAAGTGGGGAGCTTTAATCAAAGCAAGTGATCCATTTCTTGCACCATCCATCTGATGTGCCAAAAAAATCATGCTTCGTCACCTCCCCCCCAAAATGCTGTAAGACATGGTAAATGTGATAGTGAAAAGGAGTTCTCTGGGAATTCAAAAAGGATCTGAAACCAAAACTAATCAGGGCAATGTTATATAGCCATACAACTCAAAAAAGTCAGTAAAGTTTTCCTTTCCAAATTTTATTGTTGCTTTGTTGACAGAGTGTAACCCTTTTCAAAGATGAATTAAACAAATTAATGTGTGAGTCAGACAAGAGAACTTTTTAAAAAATATAGCTTCGAATTTCAATACAGAGAAGACTGTGCTTTATATACGACAATTATTTAATTATTAAGATTTTATAAGATTTATAAGATGGTGTTAGATTTCATTTAACATTTCTCTCACAAGTATAAAATGAATAAGTTCTGCCAGGTTTAGAAAAGGCCAAATCATGAACTAAAAAATACTTGTATCAGTGACATTATCCATTAATGTGCATACTTTAAAGGTGTCCTATAATGAAAAACACATTTTTTCAGGTCTCTACATATACATAGAAGTCCTCCCTAACTCAACCAAATCCTAGACTCTGGAAAACAAGTGCTTCCTGCATCAATAGATATTTGGAATCTTTTGGATTCATGGCTGGACAGAATCAAAAAACAAATGGATTTATGAAGTGCCGAACCTTTCGTCATCTCCGGGATGATTGATAAATTGACCTATCCCGAGACATAGTTGGTTGTCTACCTGGACATGGGCGTGGTCATCACTGAGGGGGAGTTCATTTAGGGTATTCCAGCCTGTTCCAGTCGTGTGTGTGTGTTTGTGTGTTTATGTCAGTGTGTGTGTGTTTGTGTCCGCCCAAGGCTATCCCGGCATCACAGCGAACACATAACCAGTTACAGATAACTTACTAATTCAGAACAATTGTCTGTTTTTTGGTGAATGAAAGCAACTTTAGCTTGTCTAAGTGAACGGAGAGCTGCATCTATCCACGCGCGAGCACACACACACACACGCACACACACACGCACGCACACACACACACACACACACACACACACACACACACACAAGAATACAGGAGAAAAACTTGGTCTTACCGGTAAAATCCCATGTTTCATTAATTTGCAATAGCTTAGCTCCCATGTTATTCACGATCTCTAGTTGTTCATTAAGTTTGTTGGAAAATACAACTTTAATTATCTCACTGTCCGGTCTCATTATGTTTACACGAGCAACGAGTCTTTGTTCAGTAGACTGAGTAAGCACAGAAAAGCAGAGTACCACGTTTAGCACAGACAAATCAACCTTTATATCATGAAAAACAAGAGTGCAAAACACGAGAAGAATTAGAGAAATTACATAGCAGTGAAGTTACTGAAAGGTAAAAAAGTTCCAGACGATGGTGAACTATCAATCTGTAATGCGGGCGCACATTAAGAAAAGACACGTGAACGCGAGGGGGAGGGAAATGTTGATAGAGGCAGCTCAGAGGGGGGAGGGGAGTGGTGACAGAGATCTCGCAGGCACCCCCCATTAACACAGCACATCTCAGAAAAAAGTGATTTTAACCATTTTCAATCAAAGATATTGAGGACCAGGGATCACTTTGGGGCAGGACATTTCAAATTCAGTACACCCCGCGTTCCTCGCGGGTAATGTGTTCCAGGAGCGACTGTTTAAAGCACTTTTGTGTCTCATGTAAGTCTGAGACTCATGGAACATAGCGCACTTCCGGATCATGTCAGCCATACCGTATTACGTGACTGCCTTTTCAAAAATCCTATGATGAGGTGAAGTTGCAAGCGTTGATGCGCGAATGTGCGATGGCGCACTGTACGGCGTAGTTGGACATCTGGCGGCTGAATGATATGAATTTTAAAAAATCATAATATGGATAACCTTGCGGTTATTGACTTTTAAGTCCTCACGGTTATTGGCCCATTTCTTCAAATGTAGGAGTAGTAAATTGAATTTGTTTTCCTTGAAAATGGAAATTTTTTGTGTTTTGTGTTGAACATTTTATTCATTTGACATTTGAATTGATGGAAACAATGAAATCCAATTATGTGGTATGTTCACCAGACCCATGACCACTGGCTGAGATACAAGCATGAAGTAAGAACTGCAAGACTTTCTAATAACAAGCACCACAAACATCAGTCTGTGGAATTTATTCAAGTGAAGAACAACAGTTACAACACAACTTAAAGTTTCCTTTCTTATCAACTGTATCTCTCTATTCATTTACATAACTCCATCCATCCATTTTCTGTACCCACTCTTGTCTGCTGTTGTGGGTAGCGAGGTGCTGGAGCCTATCCCAGCCCACTGGGGTCGTGAGGCAGGGGAAACTCCGGGCACAATGCCAGTGCACCGCGGAGCAACACACTCACACTCAACCTCACACCTATGGGCAATTTCACAGTGGCCAATTCACCTGAAGCGTGTGTTTTTGGAGGTGGGAGGAGGCGGCACAACTCAGAGAGAACCTGCACAGACACGGGGAGAATGTGCAAACTCCGCACAGAGCAGGACTCAAACTGAGGACCGCCTTGTTGTGCTTCGACAGCACTACCCACTGTGCCACAGTGCCGCCCCATTTACATAACTCCTTTCTATATTATCTACAACACCTTAGGGAGCAGAGCTGTCAAAGAACTCTAAAAACCCTCACCATTGCATACTTATTTGATCCCTCGGTTCAAAGAGGACAGTCCACAATGGATGGGCGGATGAGGGGTGGAACAGTATGGTGACATGGAGGTTTAGTGGCAAAAGGAGAGAATTGTCAGGCACATTGTCTCCTCCGTTCAAGCAAGTCATACATGAGGCTGGGTCCCCCAGGCCAGCTATGGCATGGGTGGGTCCCTGTCTCATAGGGAGTACCCTCTCTGTGTTGTTGTTTAATGTAAACTATGAATTTTGAAAGGATGTTATATTGGAAGTTAAAAATGTTCCAATGGAGTGATGTGCTTCTATAAGCAACCCGTTGCATTAAACACTTCTATCTCCTTCCTAATGTATATTAAGGACCCCTCTTTTACAGGCATGCCCTTTTTTTAATTAAGCGCACATTATACTCCAGAGCTTCTCAAACTTGTTCCTCAGGGTCAGAGAGACAGAGAGAGAGAGAAACTAAGGAAATAACCAAAGACAGGGAATCAATAATACACAACCAAGTGAAGGTAAAGATGTGTCTACTTTTTGGATGAATTTTTTTGGGGTAAAATACAGCAGATTGTGTCATAATTACATTTACCAGTTGTTGCTGTGCTAACACAGAGAGGTGCTGATTTGATGGCAAAGTGACTGTACCTATGTATTGTTTTACCACACAGAGGTCATCAGGCTTTATTATTATAATCCTTGCTTATTTTAGGAGGGCTTGTGCGTATCCGATATGAGGTGTGATTGTCCATCTTTCAATTTTCAAAAAGTACATTGAGCTTTTTTCTCAATTGGGGTCAAATTCATGGTGGCAATGCACACAGGCTATATATACACCAGCACACAACTGACATGTAATGTTGTCCATGAAATGGGTTTTAGTTCAGCCCTGTTTCTCTCGTCACTCGTTCCTTAGTTAACTGTTCATAACCTGCAGTATACAAATCCTCAATCCAACAGTAATACCAAGGCTGCTGTTTTTAAAATCATCAATGAACTGCTGTTAAATCAGGCCACGATAGCATCTTCATCCTCCTGGACAAGCCATCATCTCCTACAGCATCCTCCTAGATTTTCTGAATACCATGTCATTGTGGGTCCTCCTGCTTCCATTCATTCTTCTTTACAGTTCTATCCCTTCCCCAGTCAACCAAGGTATGCCTTAGGGCTCTGTTCTTGGTTCCAATCCCTCTTCACCATTTAAATGATGGATCTCTTTTCAGTACTTAACAATCCATTAATCTCATACATTTTTTGTTTTGTTAATTGTCTCTATTAAATACAGACATAATTTTTTCAAACCTACCAAAACTCAATGCAGCTAAATGGAGCTCATTGTTGTTGCTCCATAGTGTTAGTGACCTCCTTTCCATGGTTGGCTGTTTCACCCACTCCTCCACTGAAGTCCTCAGATGTCATTCTGGACTCCATACTCTCCTTTCAATCCAACATCAAATCCATCACAAATTTTTCTTTCTTCCACCTCAACAACATTTCAGACTAACCCACTCTTTGATCATCTCCAATTTGTATTAGTGATATGGAGCCCTGTAAACCATGTGAATGTACTGAACATCCTCCTTTTGCAATGTCTTGCAGCTATTAAGCATTTAACATGAGATACACAGCCTCAGTGTAAGCCTCTAGCCTGCAGGCTCTCATCTGTTGCACCAAGCCATGCTCCTTATAGTTTTCCAATAGTGAATAAAGCCTGTCCTTGTTCTGTTGTTCTCTCCAATAAAAGGCAGTAATCTATAAACCCAATAGCCTGGATCTAGAAAAAGGTGCCATCCTGAGACAGATTATATGGTCGTAACAGGATTGGCATATTGGTGGATTAGACCACAGAAGAAAATAATAAAGGAGAGGGACCCTGTATTGATTGTGTTCCTTTCAGATAGGCTATACTTTTCACTAGGGCTCTTAAGTGCTTGTTAGTGGTGTATTTTCAGCATAGCTCGCTCCTGTCTTCTTTTGTCTAAAGCAACAAATGCATCAAACCACTATATTCTCCTGGGTGTGGGAGTATATATTAATTTTACATTGAAAAATCAATAAAAAGCAGCAGCCACCTGGAACACACCGAGTGGTCCAATTTACACGCTATGAATAACTATAGCAGATCCGTGAATCTCAGAACGCAGCGCTCTTTCGGATGCGGTCAGCCAATAGAATGCACGTATAGCATCACGTGACTACCTACTTAAAATCAGCGATGAGGTGAGGCATCTTGAAGAGCGAATGGGCAAGGTATTACTGTATATGTGTGTGTGTGTTTGTTTGTATGTGTGGGTATACATACATAATATGTACATATATATGTATGTGCATTGATGTGACCATATGTATAAATACATAAAGTACATTATAATAAATATGTCAATTAAATTGATACAAAAAACAATTTATTCATTTCCTTAAAGGGTGTGTGGCTTCGGATATTTACAGTAGCATCTCAAGAGAGATAAAAAGATTATAGTGGAAGAAAACTCATGCTTGATTCACTCTACTTTCATTGTCATAATTAAAAATCAACCGTGAGAAACACCTAAATGCCATTTGTGCAGGAACTCACCAGTACTGTACTTGAGAAGAAAAAAAAAAAGATCTTAGCTGAACCCAAGTCATCTTCTAAAAAACTGTTGACTTGCTATTGCAAATATGTTTTTTTCTATTAATCACTGTCTGAAAAAAAGAAAGAAAGAAATGTCTTTAAAACCAGATTGATTTTTTTTCCTTTATTTGAATAATTTAATAAGCAATCAAGCCAGCTTTGACCATTAAGCCATTGGCTAAGACAGGGACTTTTTTTGGCAAGAATCACTCTCTTATTGATGCATTGCTACGAGCTGTCACTCAAGTCACTGCTAATTCAATTCTCACTGGCTTAATTTAATGTGAGGGAGTCTTTATGGCCACTTACATTTAAAGTCTCATCAGACCCCTCCGAGGTGCTAACATAGAGAGAAACACTGCAAACTGTGTGTGAGGACAACTCTAGTTCTCATTGATTTAGCGGATGTTTTATCTGAGGGGCTTATTTGCAGTCAGAGGTTGACAGTTAACTAGAATAAAATGCATGTGTGTCTTTCAGCACCCTCAAGAGTCACACTGAGTTACTTTGAGTTTTAAGTTTTTTCCGTAACAAGTAAAAACATGAGCCTTTGATTTTTGTGGAAATTGCCAGCTGGAAGACAAGTCAATAATTGCTATGAAAAACCAGGACTGGATTTTTTTTTCTTTTCTTCTTCTCTTTTTATACTTTTTTATTGCAGAAATCATCCACATTCTTGTTTGGACATTAGTTTTCCATTTGTGCCTTCAGAACAAGAAACAAGCTGCATATCCACCCACCGGGAACGCAGTGAATTTGAAGAGTCAGACATTTGTCTGTGACTACTCCTTAGATTTGGTTCAAAATTCATGACCATACAGAGAGGTCTAAAAACATGGTTAAAAAAAGGCAATACATTAATGTAAGTAATATTTCAGCTATGAAATACCTGTGAGTAGTAAATCAATTTCATATTTTTTGTCTATAATTTGTATTTAGAGGATACAGATCATCTATGTAGTTCACTGATCTTTAGGGCGAAAAAAGACTCCGTCAAGCAATTCATAAAAGCAATACTTGATTCATTCAATTTTCCACTAGTATCTTCTAATTTGGGATGTGTCTTTTCTAAAAACAGCTTCTTTACTTAGTTTTGGCATAAAGGGAAGTCAGATCAAGGTGTTCCATTAAATGGCAGCAATTTATAAAAGTGGACTGAGTCTGGGTTCTGATAGCCCACGAGGCAGGAAAGAGTTACAGGGAAAGTGGTTGAGCCTGAGATTCTTGCAGAGGTCACCTTCACCACCACCTCATAGTACGGATTGAATGCTGCCAAGAAAATTCCCCTCTCAAGAGAATTGAACTGCTTCATGCGACAGGATGCTATTGAATTGAGAGATAATATTTTTACATAGTTATGGTAAACATTTTAAGTGGGAAAACTCTCAGTGGGATGGATTGTGTAATCCTTGAATATTGATAAAAGAACAAATCAGCATACATCCCACTAAGAAAAAAGAAAAAAAATAGCTATTTTACTTTTTGTATCACAAATTTTAGTTCCTACATTCTGTGATAAAGAAAAAGATTGTTCTCTTTATTCTGCTTTTATTTCTTCCCATTTTACACACAATTTTTTTTTTAAATTGCCCAGATTACTAACTTCTCCTACATACTTGACAATTATACATCAAGGAGCGCTTTTTGTGTGAGTACCGACCATTACGTCCCATTTTCCAAGAGTGATACAAACATGTGAAAAACAAATAGTAGAGGGTTAGTCAGTAACTGCTAAGCAGTGCCTGTCTTGGGGGTGTAAAAATGCTACAACCCCTATGAAACTCAAGCAATTTTAGATTGAACCTTAACCTGAAAGCAGGCAAAACCTTTTTGTGCAGCAGGTACTATATTACTAGACCTGTGCTCCCTAGACAATTTCAGTAAATTTAATTAGAACACATGGTGTTATCCAGACTGACCTTTTAGAACTTGTGAGGACAGAGGCACAACAGTTATGGTTTCATATAAAACCATGTGCTTTCAGATAGCCTTTGAAAATGAAAAAAAGAAGTAAAGGCTGGTTTGGAAATGTCATGATGGCTTAAACCAGATTGTTTGCTTTTATGACATTAAGTAACTATTCCTCAGATATAATCCTGGATCAAGGTATGGTTTTAATTAATTTTATACATTAAAAATCCATTGGACTATCCACTTAAGTGAGACCTATCAGTAGAGACTCAATCAATACCATCCCAACAATGGAAGAGTGAAGATAAATCTAATAGTAGTGGGATTATGGAAACCTATGTTCCATTAAAATCAATATAAAAAGAGAAGAAAATCACCAACAAAGCAAAATTGTATGATGTCCGGCAACTACACGCTTGCAATGCTTCTAAGAAAATCCATTTAGGGACCTTGGGACACATAATAATTCAAAACTGGGGGGGTGGGGTTATTTCCTGCTTGCTGTTGCGGCTGAGATATACAGTCCTGGGGCCACGCATAGGTCAATATCGGTTTTTTAACTACCATTCGGGGAGGGGGCTGAGGTTGCTGGTAAGCTTACTAGGCCTTCATTTTCACCATGGAGAGAAAGGTTGGTGCCATTTACTGATAGCAGATGCCAGTTTGAGGATACAGGGAAGAAAATATGTCTGAATACACAGCAGGCGAGATAGAAAATTGTATTCAGTGTTGATTCATCTGGTCTCATGCTAAAATGCCCGGGGTAAATGAATGCAGAATGATAATCTCATTGGTCACTTGAGTATTATGAGCATTTCTGTATGGGCAATGGATGAAGTTAGGCTGCATATTGCTTGAGTTTATGTGCTCACTGAAAGCAGCATTTCTAGTTAATCACATCTTCTAATTAATGCTGAGGCAGGGGATTATGATAAATGGCATTCCTTAAAGCTTGCATGTTCAAAGGTTATTTAAGTATGTTTTGGGTTTGTGGGTAAATTGCAGTACAGTAAATTGTAGAGGTGCTGTGTCATGCCGAGATGTTGCAGGCATGCAGCAGCAACCGATTCTCCTTCACAGAGGAAACACACCTGCAATCTATCTGATTTAACAGTGTCTGACAGGGAGAGAGAAGATGGGATACAGGGAGCTGGGGGACAGAGCATGGGGGAGAGGTGACACATAGACAGAAAGACAAAGGTACATTGAGTGAAAGCGTAAAAGAGAGTCCTCTTGGAAGATGGTTGACAGCTTTCTTGTTCATGAGAGAAGTCACTGGAGCGAACAAGACACCATCCCCTTTCCTGTCCTGATGACATGATTCCTCAAAGAAAGGCCATCCTCTCTTTTCCATCTTCCCAACTAACTGACCATCAGTCATATATATATTCTTTAACTATCACAGTTAAGGAAGATAACTGTGACAGTTTGCCAAATCCTGCATACAATTACTCAAATTTAAGCTGATCTTGAAAAAATAGATTCATCCAAATTTTTTGATTCTATCTTAGGATGGACAAGTTCCTTGTTTTACAAGAAAACCACTACTGAAAAAAGCAGAGAGGGAAAAAGGTAATAGTGTTGAACTTAAGATGGCTTTAAGCCTTTCTAAACTGAAGACAATTATCTTTCCCCACAGCTATCACAACTATAATGTCTGTAAAATATTCTGTTTTCTTCTGTTCTTGTCACTAGCTTGAAAATGGAAGAAACTGATTTTGTGTGCCATCCTGCTATATTCTGTATTTCTGGGAATATTGTAGTTATTATGTGTGTGTAAAAGGTTTTTCCAAAAGCAGAAATAACAAAAATAAATCTGTCATACCAGCAGAGATCTACTGTATGTCTGAAATATATGTGCAGGTCAATTTTCCATCCTGATTTTAGGCTATGCAGAACATTAGTCAATAGAGCTGTCCACCAACACCGTGTCACCTACCAATGTCATTTATTGTCCAAAGACAGATGGCCTTGTCTTTCCCCTTGGGAACCAAATGTAGAGATACACTTCTGAGAAATGTATATTTTCTCTGTGTCAATGTAAAATGATGTGAAAAATTGCAAGTTTCATCTGCTTGGTTTTTCATCTGGAAGGTTTATGCATTGATTACTCAAACAGTAAGTGTACTTTGTTATTACAAGTGAAAATTAAATTAATTGCAATGAAAGAAGGTTCCACAATGTGTTGACTGAATACTGAATACTTTATCCCACTGCAAAACTTAAAATCATGTAGAATTTTCTTTGTACCTCACAATTGTGTGCCACAATGTTGGTATTTCACATAAAATTACAATAAAATATGTACATTTGTGGACAGAACTTGACAAAATGTGGAAAACTTCAAGGTGTATGAATAGGTTTGCACTGTGTATGCACAGTGTGGCTTTGAGCTTAACACTGTTATGGTGATATGCTCCTACTGACATGGTTAGGAAACTGATATTGAGCAGGTGTGATATTCACCATCTAAATCATGTGAGATTGTGAACAATTTCTAAGACATTCAACAGAATGAAGCTAAATAAGATTAGCATCCATTATGCATGAGAGGATTTAGTCTTGGGGCGACATATTGGGGAAATCAAAAATTGGTCCTGGTGAACACAATCAAGGAATCCCATGTGACTGTTTTTCATCCTGAGGGTAGCATGAATGTTTCAAATTTAATGGCATCCCATCCAATATTCTGCCCAATGTGTTCATGTATTTCAGAGCAAAATATAAATGTGATGCTGCAGGAAAGGTCATAAAAGTTCATAGAGTCTAATCATCTGAGAACCATATCTGTGGAAAATGTTCTAATGTACCATCTTAAATATGTAGATATATCTGACAGTATTAGTATAAAACTGTAAATTGTAAATTGTAAAACTAAAAATTGTAAACAAGCTTTTAGTCAGTGAAGTCAAAGCAGACCTCAAAAGTTTCCTAATTTTGTATTCACGATTATTAAGTATTATGCTTTGAACGAGCCCCTGTGAGGATATATATTAAGCAAGATCAAGCAGAAGTGTGAATGAAACACTAACCCAAACCTTTTACACTTCTTTACAATACTGCATTACTTGTTTGTATTTATTCTTTCAATTTCAGTTCATAATTATATGAAGACTATGCACACATGCATTTTTTGTGTAAATTTTGCCAGTCAACAATGGAGTTCTGGAGCACCGGATCTAATTAGATTTGTTTTACTTATCATGCAACCTTTTGCTGGGACGATTTGTCATAATGTTTTCTACACCATGGAGCCAGATTCCTTCACAAGCACAGGCGGTGCACATGCTGGATCAGGAATGAGCAATCTGTTCATTCACTGACAGAATGCTGGTCCCTGCAGCCAAATTCAGCCAAATTGGTCCCAATTAAATGACAATATTGAATTCATGTTGGCCTTAGTGAAGTTTTGTTTTCTCTTCATAAATCTCAAATCCTAATCTTTGTATTTTATTTGGAGCTCAATCTCTGTAAGTACAAATAAAATTATAACAAAACCACATAAGAGGTATTTTAGTTTGACATCATAACCCTTTAAAAATAAATTTACAGTAAAATGTCAAATTAATTTCATGTCTGATAGGAAAAAGAACATGGTTGGGTTATTTGTTGACAAGCAACATAGACTGACATAGGTGTAAATCAAGTTGCAACCCACACCCATGAATAAATGTGAGAACCATGATAACAGAACTATTTATTTGTTACACATAATTGTAATCCTTCACAGACGTTGTGCATAGAGGTCATCAAACAAATGGATATATTTATTATTTTGTGGCAGCTGTTATTGCCTATTTATTTTCTTAGAATAGGAGTCATGAAACCTGTTGAAATGGGTGTTCCTGACAAAAATATATTTCACCTTTGTTTCATTTGTCATGTCAAACTTAAATGATGTTCAGATGGGGAGCAAAGCAGTAGGCATGTTCTCTTCTTGTTAAATTCTAGGATGATGTGACATTATTTATTTATGGGGAAGCTGGAGCCACCCTATCTTACAGTGTCATTTTTGTCTGAATAACAGCACAAAACAGTAGGCACACACAGAGAGGAAACTGGTCTGGGTGAATGTGGTAGAACAGAGGTCACCAATTAGCAGACTGTGGGGCTAATCTTCTCTTATTGCTAAGTGTTTTGACCCAAAATAATAATATAATACTTCTTGTTTTTAACTTGTGAATTTTAGATGTGGTTCTGTTTAAGCTGCAAAACCGTTTGGGTTGAAGAAATTAACATGTTACTATGATATCTGGCTGGTGAAAAGCACTGCGTTCAGAAATTTGGTGGTTCGACAATCACAGCCGAAAGTTCTGAAGTAGGGATTTTTTTTTCTTTAATACTGTATATGGAATAACAGGAATCTGCAGCTGCCAGTGTTTTTTTTAGATATTGATTCATAATCAGCAATAGCAGAGTAATATGTATCAGAAGTAATGCTGGTGATTATTTATCTCAGGTCAAATGGAACTCAAATCCTGAACAGAGCTATGCCAAGATCAAATAATCTACACATCAGCTTGATTTGCTGCACTGTTAAAGAAAGCACATCTGTCTCTGAAATTGGATTCTTTATGCTTTAATTGTCTGGAGACTTTGTTTTTTGTGTATGTGAAATTGTATAGTTTATACAAAACAATGAACAAATAGACATTTGAGAAAACAAATGCAGTTATTACAAATTACATAGCACACATGATGTACTGATGTGCTTTAATGTTTTTTTGGGTACAGATTTTGAAAAATAACACATGATGTTTTCATATTACTGAATGAAAAATGCAAAAAATGTTGTTGTTTTTTCATTTTTTCTCAAACCCTGCTGGTAACTAAACTAAAAAAATGTGACGCAAACAAATAACAGAAATAATTGAATTTTGAATCTTATTCTAACAACCACATTTTTGACAATGAAACATTGCCCTGTATAAATGTTAATTTCATTTATACAGGATCATTAATAAAAAATTAAATATCAAATATGAAAACACTACACTTGGCTCCATTTGTTTGTTAACATTGTATGTGCATCCAGTGTGTAGGAGCAACTCTATGTTAAATATATTATTGGTCTGTTAGTACATGCTTAAAATGTGTTGATGTTCTGTTTGTGTCCATGTCTGCATTTGTGATGTTATGTTGTAAATCTTTACTGAAGAAAGTAAAATCAACCAGATGGCAGATGAATTGTTAGAATACAGGTGTTGCTTTTCCATGTCCAAACTCCGTTTTTTTCCCCTAATGTACAGCATGCATATGTATTTGCCAGAATCTGTTCATGTGTTTGTTCGAATGCAAAAGCAGCATTGGCTCCTCAGCCTACACCTTTCCCTCTCCCTGTCATCTCTTCAGGCGTGCAGGTGCTGAAGCGTGAAGGCGGGCGCTGCTTCCCTCTTCATTGACGATGCCAGTCGCCTCTTCTTGTGTCCTGCAGGCACAGCGGCAGCCAACAGATGCCAAAGAGAGGGGACAGAGGAAGACATTGAACTTAAAACAACAGCGGTCACAAAATTGAGAATTTGGGGAACATGTTTGCCCATCGGAATCATTCCATCACGTACTTTAACAATATTAAGGAGAGGAGACATCTGTTTCTGTCTGCGTGGGAAAGAAAGATGGTAACAGCAAAAAAAAAAAAGACCAAAAAAACAAGACATATGAGACAAAAGGGAAAGGAAAATAAGAACAGAGGAGTTCAGAGCCGGTGTCAGTACTCACATAGGGTATAGAATTCCAGCACTTCTTCCCTCCTTTTATTAGACTTCCTCCAACCCTTAGAGAACTGGAATGACTAATGGAATTAGGCATGAATCTCGGGCTGATCTATTTGGTGTGATGAACCAGAAAAGAGCATCACAGCTGCAGTATGCACTTTGATAAGAAATCCAAAGGAATAATGAAGTGTCAAAAAATCATTCCGCTGCATGTAGGATATATGTGCAAGAGGGGCTGACTCCCATTTAACATGGTAATACCAGCTTCTAACACACGGTTACAGCATGTTTCACCTCGCTTTCATGATCCTGTATTTCATAGATGATACTTCCATGAAAAATACATCACAACATGTGGCAATTTTTGTAAGACTATATCAGCAAGGGAAAGACTGAAAAGTAGAAGGCAATTTATGTTCTTGCAGGATGCACAATTAAATAGAAGGGGCCTATTCCCCAGGGTTGATGGCCTAACCCTGTTTTGACTTCAAAAGCACTTCTTTTTGTCTGATGAGCTGATAGACTGACGACATTCTGTGCCACAGGCAACTGGAATTATTTTAAACTTTTACCGGCATACATGTACAGAAGTGGTGCTTTTTCAAACAAGATAGCAATGAAGTAGACATGATGATGCCTTCTCTTTCTATACCATCTCATCTTTTCATTCTTTTCCTTTCAGGTTTTTCCCGTCTGCCACTGAAGCTAGATGTATTGCCACTTTCCTGTCTGCCAAAGGCTAATCAGATACATGCATGATTTGGGAAGCGTATCCCTTTAGTCTTCTCCTCCTAGCTGACATTATCTCAAGTATGCACAAGCTCAGAAAAAGGTAATAGCAGGGAGGGATTGCATTTATTTCTTCACTACCAGATTTTCATTTCCCTGTAATTGTACTCCACATCCAACTTCTCGTCTCGGCATTTAGATGGATCAGTACAACAAGCTAAAACAATTGCTCTGCATTGTCTTTGGTTTCTGACTTTGTCCCGTCAATCTAAGGGCTGAGAGTTAAGCACTGTGGATGAGCTGGGGAGTTTTCCTGGTCCAGGACTACAATCACTACAACACAGATTCAGCAGAGTCCATTTGTTTGAATCAGATTCAGTCACTTCAACAAAATTCTTCATGTGTATAAGTTGAAAGCCCCTGTCTCTGGAAATATTGTTGCAGGTTCAGGTGCGCCCAACTTTTAAAGGTAATTAGAGATGACAATTTGGTTTGATTTATGTTATGTCTCCAAACAATTACTAAAGGGACCAAAATATGACCTCATTGACCCTTGTCTCTTACTCTTTGTCTCTAATGAGACAAAGAGTAAGAGACAGAGTACAAGTCGTCAGTTTGTCACAGGGCCAAATGACAGACACATTCATCCCTGTGGATGATTTGGAGTCATCAGTCTACCTCTTTTTAGTGATGGGAGGAACCTGGAGAACCCATGCCTATATGGGAATAATTGAAAAGTCCGCAGCAGAGTTGAATTGAACCCAGGACTTTCTTGTACAATGACTGTGCTACCCATCTCAAGACTGTAATGCTAATTATGATTTTTTTTTTTTTGATATTTTTTAATCTAGTGATGCCACTAAGTGATCAGGTTGGACACTGGTCAATATGTAGTGACTGTTTCCTCTTTTCTCAACATCTTTACAATGGTGGATTTACAGTAACCTGGAAGCTTAAAACAGCAAAAGTCTTGTGTGTAATGTAATTACTTATGGATACATGGAAGTTCTAATGCTATCAGAAACATTATCAGAGCAGGGACATAATACAATATCTTAGGCACTATCCAAATCATGTACCTGCTATTTTATTTTTAAATGTTAAGCTCTTATATTAAGTGACTGTTGACAAACTCGTTATGTTAATTATTTGTGAGGCCAGCTTGTTTGCATCATCGCCTTTGCATTGGCTAGTCCTTAAATGACCTTTTGCTCTTCAGTAAATATGTGTGTTGGTGAAGGTAGATGCATCTTCCTGTTTACACACTCATGTGTTTGTCTATCCATAAATGTGTTTGCCATTTTTTGCTTGTTTTCCCTTTTTTTCCCCCATTTTTTTGGTGACCTTTTTCTCACAATTGCTCCCTGGTTGATTAATATTAATATTGACATTGTTGATAAAAGGATTGTTTTTCCAAGTAATTTTCATCTGCCCTTCAACTGGCGAGACAGTGAGCAGCCAACGCAGCGGCTAATCCCCTCATCTCTCAGCTGAGTCCTGCTTGTTCAGGTGATGACATTATTTAGGCCATCTGACATGGCTTACACAGTCTGCTTCCAGATTGTACATAATGAAGAGGTTATTCCAAGGTTAGACTGATGCTTGTGGGGGATGCTAGAGGGCTGGAAGGGGAGGGTGCCACTGACCCTATGGAGTGTTATCACAGTTTGTTACATAGATGCAGCAGCATACTCTTTTTTTCTGTTCAAGTAAGCTATAAAAGCAATTAAGTTATTCATAAACCACTTCAATAAACCACACATTTGGAGACATCTGACACACCTCTAAAACTAAGTATTGCCAAGCACGAGGGGCCATGTGGGCATAAGAAGAGAATAGGTATCATCTGTCATCCTGTCAAATGGATTGAGTGTCCAGCAGGTCAGGATATTGACCTTAATGTTATGTCTAATTGTTACTTTTGGCACATAGACATCTTTTCTACAGCTACTGTTACAAAAGAAGTTTTGTTCTCCCAAAGACAATATGTGTGTGAGCAGAAGGTCCAAAGGTGTGTGCACTCAGCTATATGGTACAAAATCAAATGTCTACACTCTAACTCACACACACACGCACGCACGCACGCACGCATACACACACACACACTATATATATATATATATATATATATATATATATATATATATATATATATATATATATATATATATATATATATATATATATATATATTAGTGCTGTCAGACAATTACAAAAATTAAGTAATTAATTATATAATTTCAGGATTCATAATTAATTAATCTAATTAATCACATTTTAATCTCATACCTGCTAAAGGTCCCTAAATAAAGAATTTGAATTCTAGGACATTACAAAATTGTAATGCATGTCTAATCATTAGAATGCACCAAGAAGAGAAGATTTGAAATCCACATTTTTATTGGTTAAGTGTGGTTTATGAATTAAATTCAAAAGAAAAAAAGCCAGGTGTAACCCTGTCAGGGAAACCATCATTGAAAGACTGAGCATGAAAGATTGTGTGTGTGTGTGTGTGTGTGTGTTTTGTTTATTATTTTTTTTTGATTTTCGGGCCCATTTTCTTTCATTGTATAATGTTATACTTTATGATGTTAATGTTGTTCTGAATTATTAGTAAAGATGACCGTTTATTTTTTATAAAGTTTCAAAACATATAATCTAACCAAACTTACTGAGTTGTCTCATTTATCACACCTCCTGCTCCAGTAGTCGAACCTCCGCATTGGACCAACATCCAGTTAATTCTCAGACTTTAACTCACTAAATTCTGAATGGGTGTTACACAAGCACATCAGTAAACCAGTTAGGCCAGGTGCATTTCTCAAAAATGCAATACAAATACAGTTAAATAAAATAAGTAAAATTCAGAAATAAAATAAGGCTGAGTCTCAAATAAGCACATAAGCAGACTTTCAATCAAAATGAATACTAAAGCTGACTCAATACAGCAATTCAAAGTGAATAGTATAACATGCCTCTAAATAAGGCAACATCAAAAGCAAGATGCCAACAAGCTTTTTTCCTTTAAAAGGGTAAGGTAACATTCAACTCTGTGTCCTTGACATGTTTTGCATTTAAATGGTACATTAGAATGGAGCTGCTTTGGTGATATGAAAATTCTCCTTTACAAAAGATAATAATAATAATAATAATAATAATAATAATAATAATGGATTACATTTATATAGCACTTTTCTGGTCACTCATAATAATAGCCACAGCTGCCAGAAGGGGGGCAGAAGATGGAGGCATCTACAGCGCAGAATCACTGCGTTTTTGTTGATAGTCCCGTCTTTGTTCTTTTTATAAATAAACTTTCTGGCCAAAGGTCCGAGTGGGCTTGCCTCACTCTCCTGTGTCGCGTCCATCTCTGTTGTCAGTCACTCTGCTTTTGACTAGTGGCACAGGTAGGAAGTGATGTCACTGCAGCCCAAGGGTCCCTCAATGGGCCGAATTTAAAGTGGTTGCTTGCACATTGACTTGCCACTTGCGATTAATTGCGTTAATTTTTACAGCGCATTAATTTGCAGCGTAATTAATTAATCGAATTAACGCGTTAAAGTGACAGACCTAATATATTTATAATAACTAGTACCTGGAAGTCTGTCAAAAGCTCTGTCGAAACGTGACTGAAGTTTACCACTTTTGTCCAGGTTTTACTTGAAGATCTACAGAATGCTTCCCAATACTGGTCGTTTTAACCCCACGTGTTTTTTATTTTTTTATTTTTTTTGTTATAATCAATGGTATTAACGATCAGTAGTTTTTATCTGGAGTTTTAAGTCACCGTCCACAGACAGCTCTGCTGCCAGCATACCACATTAGCATTGTAGCTAAGTGAGCCAACCGGCAAACTACCACCACTGCTGGGAGAAGCCTAACAGCTACAGCCATGCCTCCACTTACCTCACCATCTGGATGTGATGGCTGCGTCCGCCTGATTCAGACCATCTCCGAGTTGGAAAATATCTATCCTGTACCAGATCTGAGAAGAGGAACAGATTCTGGGCTCCCTGGTCACTGTGAGCTGTGCTGCCACCACCACAGAAGCCGCTGAGTTGACTCGACCGTCCCATGGCTTGAGACTGATCAACCTCCAGACTTCTGGACTTCTGGGTTAACAACAAGCGGTCCATTGGTCCAGCACTCACTACGCATCCAGCCCAGCCGTCCGAGCCAACTTCACCTGTCACACTGGTCATTGGTGACTAAATCATGAGACACATCATATCCACATCGTCACTAACTTACTGTTTTCCCAGTGCGAAGGTCCTGGACATGGTCAGACAGATTCCTGCTCTCCTGAATGACCATCCCACCGCCAGAAACGTGGGGATTCACATCGTATCCTCTATCATATTGCATCACAGAGCAGCTTCATCATGAAAGATCTAGTTTAAACAATGCTCTTTTAGACATCAAGTATAGGAAAGACAATCTGTGTTCATTTCTGTGCAAAGAATTCATTTATTTTGAGGTCAACTTCAATGGCTACTGGGGTAAACCAAAATAATAAACAGTTGACCAAATAATGAAACTGTGATAAGAAAACAGATGAGACGGAAAATGAAAAACATCCTCTGCTAAAATGCACCTGTACCTGCCGCCAGGTGTAATCATTGTGTGGGACCACCATCTGAGAGTGACAAAATGCACACACGCACGCACGCACACGCACGCACGCACGCACGCACGCACACACACACACACACACACACACACACACAGCTACACTTACAGACAGCAAACAGTGTAGATGTGCAAGAGCAGGTAGCAGGACACTGCCTGTCACTGCCTGAAATTGTGAGTACATTTCATGTCACATTCTCTTGATCTTTCCTGGTCCACAATTGTAACCCAGCTCTAATTCTATTTCTATGAGAGGTTCAGTTTATATATATATATATATATATATATATATATATATATATATATATATATATATATATATATATATATATATATATATATATATATAAAAAATTGTCCCTCTCTCCCTTGTGGGGTGGTATCTGTGTGTCATCCTCAAGCTCGGGTCCTCTACCAGAGGCCTGGGAGTCGGAGGGTTCTGCGCAGTATCTTAGCTGTTCCTAGGACTTCACTCTTCTGGACTGAGGCTTCAGATGTTGTTCCAGGAATCTGCTGGAGCCGCTCTTCCAGTTTGGGGGTCACTGCTCCAAGTGCTCCTACTACCAGGGGGATCACATTAACCTTGACCTTCCACAACTGTTCCAGCTGTTCTTTCAACCCTTGATATTTCTCAATATTTTCATGTTCCTTCTTCCTGATGTTGGCGTCAGCTGGAATCGCCACATCTATCACCACTGCTCTCTTCTGCTCTTTGTCCATCACCACTATGTCCGGTTTGTTAGCCAGCAGCTGTTTGTCGGTCTGGAAGCTGAAGTCCCACAGGATCTTAGCCCTGTCGTTCTCAACCACCTTTGGTGGTATGTCCCATTGAGATTTGGGTACTTCTAGTCCTTACTGGGTGCAGATGTTCCTGTACACTATCACAGCTACTTGGTTGTGCCTTTCCATGTATGCTGAGCTGGCGAGCATCTTACACCCTGCTACCACATGCTGGACTGACTCTGGGGCTTCTTTACATAGCCTGCACCTTGGGTCAGATCTACTGACCCAAGGTGGTATATATCTATATGTGTTTGTGTGTGTGTGTGTGTGTGTGTGTGTGTGTGTGTTTAGGTGTGTGTGTGTGTGTGTGTGTGCGTGCGTGCGTGCATGCGTGTGTGTGTGTGTGTGTGTGTGTGTGTGTGTATGCACTTCTGTCCCCGCTCCATTCATTTTCTGCTGTGAATGTTTCCTCATGGTGGTGTGGGTGTTGATGCGCTCCGCTGACTGCTCAGATTATTGCTATCCATCATTTGTTTATATTCTCATTTAGTAAATGAGGGCACTTCTATTATTGCAATATAATTTCCTACAGAGGTTACAGAAGGCCAGAGCTAACTTAAGTTGTGCTCTCCCCATTCTCCCACACACTTCCACTTCATAGCATATCACAAATACTCACATGGCAACTCCTCCATATGAAGAGAAGCCACCGCTACTCAAGACCATTGCTACAATTTATTTATTTATTTATTTTTATTTTATTTTATATACTGATTTAATCCCTGAAGGGAAATTAGAGGCACACTCAAGTTAGTTGAATGAATCATGCATATATAATGTATGTGTGTACAGGCCCTGAATACACAGTGGCGGGCAGCTCCTTCGTGGTACGACCAAATGAGCAACTTGGAAGGGGGACGGTGCCTTGCTCAAGAATGCCTTGGCAGTCGTCCGGAGGTGAACTGACACCCCCCACTGTCAGCTCATAATCTGGGTGTATTTTTTGGGTGGGAGCGGGAATCGAATCGCCGATCTTGGAACACTGGACGACCCGCTCTACCACCCGCTCTACCACTGATCCACTGCCACGGCAGAGATTAATTATAGAGATTAATGTTCAAGTTTTAATACGTAACTTCAAACTACAGGTGCCTTGGGTCTTAACCAATGAGAACTCAATAAGTATAGATATGAGACCACTACAAAAACACTTACTTACATCCTGTTGTTTTTTGTACACATAGTTATACCACTTCAATCATTTTGCTGATTAACGGCATCAAAGATTTGTTTTAAGACTATTTATAATTTCATCAGTGTTTTGACAAGCAGCTCTAATTCGCTACCCCAAAGGCCATATTAAAGGCTCTAAAACATTTTCTTTATCCCTAAAAGACCACTTCTCTCAAATACTGTTCACAATGCACATTTTAACCATCATAAAGGTACTCCAAAGAAAATCTGAACTCACATTAATTCATGGGTTCCGCTAAGGGATTGTTTCATAAACTTTTCACGTTCTGTGTAGTCCTGATCCTGAGAAACAGCACCATGTTGTGCTCTACAGGTGAATACCGTATATGTCCTATTATCGTATGATACAAGAAATGGGGTGCTAGAAGGCTAGTTTCCTCTCAGTTGAGGAATGTGGTCTGAATGTGTCAGGAATGTGTTCCTGAGCAGTGGGGTCCTTTTATTAAGACATCCTAACCATGACTACTGGGTTTATGCATTGGAAAAATAATGCTGTCAGGTGATGCACAAGCAGAGCAGGATCATGACATCATCTTGCTGCATCTACACCTCCACTTAAGGTATTTTCCGATGTATTCCGGAAACACTGCAAGGAAACAAGGGGCGTCCAGGTGCTTAATTTGTCTTTCCTCCCCTCTGTCCTCTCATTAAGCAGCCTCTGGTGAGAATCCTCTGGTCTGCTCTCCTCTAGAGCGCAACAATTATGTTGATCCTCTAGGCTTTTAGCCAAAGCCAGACAACCTTCTATATGCAGTAAGACCATCATAAGTATATCTGCAATAACATTATCAATGCAGCAATGACAGATAAAGCTGGGGAAAGGTTTTACTCAAGCTTAGCAGAGTAGTAAGTATCTGCTGTCTGATCTATCTCAGGGCGATATCATAACAGAACAATGAGGACTGATATACACCAGCTTTGGAGAGTGCAAAGCAATCTTTGAATAAATCCACTTTTACATAGATTTTGTTAAGGGGTTCGCCGAAGACAATTTCATGTCTCCATATGAAGAATAACTCATGTACACTGGGCATTTTTGACTGTTATGTAATAACTAACTACTTGAAATAAATCCACTGAAATGTGTAGTACTGAAAACCGTAAAAAGGTTTTAGCAGATTAGTTTGAAACTTTGTCATTCAGTAAAAATTGAGACCAAACATGGGAGACTACGGAGATACGATGCTTGAAGGGAAACAAAGTTTTAGTAGATCAGAAGATCAGAAGAAGAATTCATGGATATTATTGCCTTTAAGTGAACATCGATATGTTGTTAATCACAAATAAGGCCTTAAAGTGATATTGAATCTAACAAATGTTGCACATTGCATGTACTCTTATTTCATCTGTGGTTTCAGTTTTTTGACATAATTATTTAGAATATTTCCATGATTTTGTTAATTCATATTGTAGATCTGGACTTTCAAATATCAGCAATTCTATAACAACTTGCAATTATACTTGGGTTATTGTACAATATGTTAAAGACCAACATCAGCATCACAGAGGACTCTCACATGTATACCTACAGGAGGAACCGTTCCACAGCAGATCTCATCTCTGGTGTGGGCCACCAGCGCTCACTCATCTGGAGAACAAGATGAAAGAAGAGAGAAAATCACCTTTATTCATCTCCAATGGGGAAATTATCTTTACACTCTTAACATGCATATATGTATCAGAACATGCATACGTGTACATGCATATGTGTACAGGCCCCTTAACAAACAACATACACTAGGGGCCTGTAGGCATGCAATTAGTACAACAAACAGTTCATGGGGAAGCAGAGTGACGGGTCATGATTTCGGGGTGTGCCTGAGCAGCTTGTAGGGGGGACGGCGCTTTGCTCAAGGGTGCCTCAACAGTAGCCGGGAGGTGAGCTGACGCCTCCTTCTAACCGCTCACACTCCAAGGATGGCTGGTGGGAGGATGGCTACCACTGAGCCACTGCTGCCCCAAACACGTGCTCCTACAGTATATAAGGCTGCTGGTTCTGGACTACAATTCTGCCTTTAATAACATCATCTCATACAAACTGCTGGCCAATTGGCAGAAATGGGACCCCTCATCCCTTTGTAACTTCGTTCTGAATTTCGTCATTTAGAGACCACAGGCTTCAGGATCAATAATAGCTCATCCTCCACCATCATCCTGAACACTTGCTCCCCCAAAGGTTGTATGCTCAGTCTACTATTGTTCACACTGACAAGTGACTGCAGAGCCCATCACCACAACAATCTGCATATGACACAGCAGTGGTCAGTCTCTAGAGGCTAGAGGCGCTGGAGTCCACTTCCCCAACTCATTCACCTAGCACACCAAAACCATATAAGCAGTTTTAAAGGAAGCCCACCAATGCCTATGTTTTCTTTTGAGGCTGAAAAGGCCCGGTATGGGGACAGATATCCTACTGTAACTTCACAGCTGTGTGGTGAAGATCATCCTGACCTCATGCTGTACAGTGTGGTATGTTGGCTACACTCTGGCAAAGAAGAAGGTGTATAACAACATCATTACAAAATATCATCAAGGACTAATAAAGTAAATATCTATCTAACAAAGAACAAAGGACCATTGGGTTCAGCTTGCCACCCAGCAGGGACATATCTACACCAACAGTTGCAAGCAAGCACCACCTGCATCCTCAATGATCCCAACCACCTATTAAATGGGCATTTTGAACTTATGCCCTCTTGAAGGAGGCTGTACTGCATCGAGGCTAAAACATCCTGACAACAAAAAACAGCTTTTACCCAGATAGAGTCAGACTACTTATGTGTTCTCATTGCATTTACAGTTGCACCTTGAACGTGTCTCATTCTCTTTAACCATAATGCTGCTGTTGTTAAATTTATCTGCTGTATCTGCAATACTGATCATTTGGCTATAAAGGCACATGTGACATTCATAAAATTTTAACATTATCATAATTGCGCTTTCTTTCTTTCTACTTTTTCTTCATTTTTCTGTCTAAACCTCCAGTTACCTTGTTATAGTTATCCACTCCATTTTATTATGCTTTTACAATACTTTCCATTTATTAATTAATTTGCAATTTAAATGTGCACTGAGGCTTTGAGAACACTGTTTTGTTCAAATTATGCAAGTGGTCTGAATGACAATAAAGTAAGTCTGAGTCCAGGTCTGAGACTTGTTTTCTAATTTTGAAACATTCCTTAGGATTTGTTGGCATGTAGCAGAGAGTAAAAAGTGGTCAGATGGCACTATATCAGTAAAGTCGCCTTTTTATTAAAATGTTAAATAATTACGCATTCACATCATTTCCTGAACCTGAGCTACACACTGTCGCACAGTTTAGGCTTTATCATTGCAGAGTTGATCTCTGTGAATGTGTGCTACAATATGAATTTTATGCAACACATTCTTGAAAGCAGGCCTGCATGCTCAGCAAACCTCCCCTGAATAAATAAAGCTTAAAATAGAGAGGAGATATGTGACAAAGGTCATGAGACAAAATCCATGATCTTGCAAGTTCACATTTTGCGCCTACACCTGCTGAGACACCAACATGGACCAATAAACAGAATTTAATATAAAAAGAGAAACAGTATTTCAGGAGCATAAGCCATTGCTTTGGCAGGTAGGGACTGCATTTCACAGAGTGCTGTGCAACTTTGTCAGGTAAACGTGACTGCTAGGGACAGGTGAAGATTGATGGAATCTTTTTTTCCCTTGGCTCAGCAGTCTTTGATTCCCACAGCACATGGGAAGTAGACAGAGAGAGACTGAAGGAGAAATGATAGATATTAATTCATATCATTTATATCCCTAGGTCAGTCTATCCTGCAATTGGCTGGGGAGGAAACAAGCTAGAGAGAAGGAAAGATGGAAAGGCATAACTACCATCTTTGAATATTGGAAACATCTGTGTCATGGCAACTAGAATTTGAGGATTGTGCTTGAAATGGCATAAGGGCTCAGAAGTTTTTAAAAACCGTTATTCACGCTGTCTCAATTAGCATCTGGATGCTTTTTTCTGATTGAATGAAAATTCTTTCACAGTCCTTGAAGCATAGCTGTGCAGTGCTTTTCAATTTCCACCTACTGCTGCCTTGCCATTTAACATTTACTGAGAGGCAATGCATGAAGATGATTTGGGTTTACAGCGAATGTGCCTCTTTTTATAATTGCTTCTGCAGACATTTATTAATAAATGCCTTCAGGGTCTCCGGCAGATATTGAATGACAGGCTTTGCAAAAACCAGGGACATGGCAACCTTTGAAAAACATCAATGCTAATTCTATTACATTTCATTTTTGTTGGCTACTCCTATGAGCCTGTTTCTGGTAGTGCTGTCATGTGACGGTAGATTCCTTGCTGGTCTTTTTTTTTTTTTCTGTGTGCTGAATGCATGTTTCCCATGACCACACAAATCAGTGTTTTTGTCATCAAATGCTGTGCTCTGTGTGTCTCCCAAGATATCAAGGTTATTTTTTGTGACTGTTGTCACAACAAACACAATTAATTGTCTAGTAAAAAAGAATGAAATGAAATTTGTAAATTATTAAGTTTCATCTATATAATTCAATAAATATATTTCATAAATAAATCTGATAAAACTCTTCTGAGCTGTCAGTCAGGTTTAGTCATTTCCCATGTGCATGAATTAGAATGAGATACTGTCCTGCAAAAAAGAGTGATGTATTGTAAAACATTGTTATTCTACAAGGGTTATGTGATACTCATATAAATTCTGGAGGGTCAAGCCTCATCCTTAAAATCTATCAGCCACCAGTAAGCTGTCACCACATTCCTATTTAGTGGGTTTTATATTCTGTGTTTGTATTTTGTACTTGCATAAATCACCATTTATGCAGCAATTAATTTAAGAGAAAACATTGCGCTAAAATGCATCTTGCTGCCGATGCTGGCCCATCTTCTTGGCAATTACTCTCTGACTCATCCGTCTCTCCAACCCCCTCATCCATCTCTCAGTGCTAACAGTTTTTAACGTTCTCAATAGTCCCATTTTCCTTCATTTTTTTCTCCCTTCCAAACCTTGGAAGTACTTTTCTGAAGAAATCAAATTGTGAACAGCATCATTCTTTTTTTTTTTTTTAAATTTCCTCTGTACTCATATTGTGACACTCCATTTTCCTCTCTTGCTCTCTGTCTCACCTCTTGTCACCCTCCCCCTTGCCCCCAGTTCTAAACCCGTTTGAGTTTCTCTGTTGAATGAAATGCCTCTTGGTTTCTGAAGGGTTTTCTTTGCTTTCTGTCCCTATTTCCTTTGTGTTTGTGTGTGTGTGTGTGTGTGTGTGTGTGTGTGTGTGTGTGTGTGTGTGTGTGTGTGTGTGTGTGTGTGTGTGTGGGTGTGCGTGCGTGCGTGCGTGTGTGCGTGTGTCCTAATAGCAAGGATTGCACACCCTAGAGATTCTCTACATACTGTACATATCATTCTAACAATGTATATGCTACCCACCCAATTAATTGTGTATTTCCTCTACGGTTTGTTCAAACACATTTGCAGTTCAATATGAGAATACTTAGGTTCATATTTACACTGGCAAACAATTACCATTTTAACCAACAACATTGCAGCAGCATGTTAAATGGCCTGCCATTTGGTCTGTGTAGCCAAATCCTATACTTCTAGAGCCAGGCTAATTCTATGTAAGCCATTCAATTGGATCCTACTGTGAAGAGAACCCATGAGCTATTTCTGCACATGCTCATCCCCAAGATCCATTACTCATCTTAGTGCTCATGCATAGACTGCAGGCACCCAGCATCCCCCATAAGTGAACAGTTTTTTATATGCAAATACACCCCTTCTAATCCTCTATTATTCTGTATTTGCATCCCCCACCTGCCTTTCATCGTACAAAACAAAGGTGTTTACACAAATCAGTGCTGAAACTGCAGCA
Organism: Antennarius striatus; assembly: GCF_040054535.1. Taxonomy (NCBI): domain Eukaryota; kingdom Metazoa; phylum Chordata; class Actinopteri; order Lophiiformes; family Antennariidae; genus Antennarius; species Antennarius striatus. The sequence continues at coordinate 7,137,404 of NC_090790.1, read as the reverse complement.
AAGATGTTCGAGGCACTGCAGAGATGCAAATTAGACACCACTAAAATCTGTGTAGCCACTAATCCATTTTCATGCATATTCACTCTGTGCCATCTCTTTCAGAAATCAAAATAAAATGTCAAGATGTGATGAGGCCTGCAAAATGATGTCTTCAGCAAAGCAAATACCTATAAAATCAAAGAGCAAGTACAGTATAAATGATAAGAAATGATTAAACACAATAATTTATATTGAGACACATTGGTTTTCATGTAGAATATTGACATTTCTGGGAGCTAGAGTTTTGAACTACTAGCTAAATACTTGCAGACCTTTTTTTAATTTTTATTTTCTTATTACATTTGCAACCCAAAATATGTGAAGCAAGTGAGCAGTCTTTAGACTCTGGTGCTGAGGAGCAGTGTTTTAATATTCAAATGTTTTGTCCCCATATTGTTGTGGTGTGTGTCAATGTTCATCACCTTTAAAGATTTTAAACTAAACTAAGGACAGTCCTTTGCCAAATTATCCTCAATATTATGGAGCTTAATTTTTTTAGTCAATAGAAGAGAAGATAAGTAGAGGCGTGCATTTTTTTTATTATGTAAGTTCAATATTCACTTTCTGTTATATCTCTAGGCTCTTTCATTTAAACCAAGTAGAAGAAGTGTGAGGATTTTGAATTGGATCATGAAAATACAATCATGCAGAAGATAAGAATTTAAAGTTTTATTCATGTCATGTTCACTAACTTTTTCATTTTCAATTTTTTTGTAGGAAGCTACAGTGATAGGTGACAAATAGTATGCTACCTTGAGTAAAAATATAAATTCCTACAAAGAAAGAACTAAGTTCAAAGTACACAGTTCAACAAAACACAAAGCAAGGAAATGTGAATTCAATTAACCCTATAAAGAAATATGCGTTTTACCTGTTCAGTGCCTTTTTGCTATGTACTGTAATTTATTTCAGCACTATAAAGCTATTTGCTTTTATAGTGCTTTATCTGCTTTATCTTCATTGAATTAACAAAACAGACATCTTTGAAATACAAACTTTCCTTTGCTGGTTTCTTAAATTAAAAATACTGCACGATTCACTTTTATTCAAGAAACAAACGTAACCAAAAAATAAATTTGTGTTATGGGTCAGAGAGAATAAAATAAACTTACAGCAGTCTTACAGCACTGTTTGGCCTTGGTAGAGACATGCCCTCTACAACACACTTTTTTAGTTTCAATGCGGCCACATTACAAATAATAGTAGTCATTGAAAGTTTTACTGGAAAGCTTTATCAGCAGAGAGTGAAAAGTACTTTTGATCATGACTTTGACGTTATTTAAGTTCGCAAATGATAATGTATGAATGTGTACAGCATTTCCATAGCCATAGCTGGCTAAGATGGATTCAAGCGTATTAAAGTAAAGAGAGGTTCCCAACAGTATCAAGCTCCTTTCTTATGATCAAAATGAGGTGGGGAGCAAGTCGAATTGCAAAGGAGGTCGCCAACCAAGGTGTGGACTAAACCACTGAAAAATGACCTATAGACAATTTAAATAAGGACTTTTTATGGACTTTTGTACAAACATGGTTACAGACCTTCTTTCCACCAGACCACCTTGTCTTCTGTATGCTGTATGTTATTTGTCAGCAAGATGACAAAACACAGTATCTTCTTCTTTTCCTTCAGGGGTCGCCACAGTGAATCAATTGCCTCCATCTAACCCTGTCTTCTGCATCCTCTTCTCTCACACCAACTACCTACATGTCCTCTTTCACTACATCCATAAAACTTCTCTTTGGTCTTCCCCTAGGCCTCCTGCCTGGCAGTTCAAAACTCAGCATCCTTCTACCAATATATTCACTATCTCTCCTCTGGACATGTCCAAATCATCTCAGTCTGGCCTCTCTGACTTTATCTCCAAAACCTCTAACATGTGCTGTCCCTCTGATGTACTCATTCCTGATCCTATCCATTCTGGTCACTCCCAAAGATAAACTCAGCATCTTCATCTCTGCTACCTCCATCTCTTCTCCTGTCTTTTCCTGAGTGACACTGTCTCTAGACCTAACAACATCGCTGGTCTCACCAGTTTTTTACACCTTTCCTTTCATTTTAGCTGAAACTCTTCTATCACACATCACACCTGACACTTTCCTCCACACATTCCATCCTGTCTGTACACACTTCTTCACCTCTTTTCCACACTCTCCATTGCTCTGGATTGTTGACCCTAAGTACTTAAAATCCTCCACCTTCTTGATCTCTTCTCCCTGTAACCTCACTCTTCCACTTGGGTCCTTCTCATTCACACGCATGTACTCTGTGTTACTGCGGCTTACCTTCATTCCTCTCCTTTCCAGGACAAACCTCCACCTCTCTAGCTTCTCCCCCACATGTTCCCTGCTCTCACTGCAGATCACAATGTCATCTGCAAACATCATAGTCCATGGAGATTCCTGTCTAACCTCATCTGTCAACCTGTCCATCACCATATCGAACAAGAAGGTGCTCAGAGCTTATCCCTGATGCAGTCCCACCTCCACCTTGAACTCTGTCACACCTACAGCACACCTCACTTACTGTCTTACTGTCCTCATACATGTCCTGCACCATTCTAACATACTTCTCTGCCACTCCAGACTTCCTCATACAATACCACAGTTCCTCTCTGGGCACCCTGTCATAAGCTTTCTCCAGATCTACAAAAACACAATGCAGCTCTGTTTGGCCTTCTCTGTACTTCTCTATCAACATCCTCAAAGCAAATACTGCATCTGTAGTACTCTTTTTTGGCATGAAACCATACTGCTGATCACAAATTATCACTTCTGTCCTTAGTCTAGCTTTAACTACTCTTTCCCATAACTTCATTGTATGGCTCATCCGCTTTATTCCTCTGTAGTTGCCACAACTCTGCACACACCCCTTGTTCTTAAAAATGGGCACCAGCACACTTCTCCTCCATTCCTCAGGCATTTTCTCACTATCTAAGATCCTGTTGAACAACCCAGTCAGAAACTCTACTGACACTTCTCCTAGACAATTCCAAACTTCTACAGGTATATCATCAGGACCAACTGCCTTTCCACTCTTCATCCTCTTCAATGCCCTCCTCACTTCATCCTGACTAATCTTTGCTACATCCTGGTCCACAACAGTCACCTCTTCTAGTCTTTGTTCTCTCTCATTTTCCACGTTCATCAACTCTTCAAAGTACTCTTTCCATCTTCCAATCACACACTGGCACCTGTCAATAGGCTTCCGTCCCTATCCTTAATCACCCTAACCTGCTGCACGTCCTTGCCATCTCTGTCTCTCTGTCTTGCCAACATGTATAGATCATACTCTCCCTCCTTACTGTCCAACCTAGCATACAGGTCATCATAAGCTCCTTGTTTGGCCTTTGCTACCTCTACCTTCACCTTACGCTGCATCTCCCTGTACTCCTGTTTACTCTCCTCAGTCCTCTTGGTGTCCCACTTTTTCTTTGCTAACCTCTTTCTCTGTATACACTCCTGTACCTCCTCATTCTACCACCAAGTCTCCTTATCTACTTTCCTTCCAGATGACACACCAAGTACTCTCCTACCTGTCTCCCTGATCGCATTAGCTGTAGTTGTCCAGTCATCTGGAAGCACACCCTGACCCCCCCCCCCAGAGCCTGTCTGAACTCCTTCCTTAAAGTCATGCAGCACTCTTCCTTTTTCAGTTTCCACCATTTCCTGTTTGGCTACACTCTCCCCTACCACTGCTTTGCAGTCACTGATCTCCTTCAGATTACACAGTCTACACAAGATGTAGTCTACCTGTGTGCTCCTACCACCACTATTATAGGTCACCCTATGTTCCTGACTCTTCTGGAAGAAAGTATTCACTATAGCCATTTCCGTCCTTTTTGCAAAGTCAACTACCATCTGTCCTTCTGCGTTCCTCTCCTGGATACCAAACCTGCCCATCACCTCCTCATCACCTCTGTTTCCTGCACCAACATGTCCATTGAAGTCTGCACCAATGACAACTCTCTCACTTCTCGGTATGCTCTGCATTTCTTCATCAAAGTCCAACCAGAATTTCTCCTTCTCCTCCAGCTCACATCCTACCTGTGGAGCATACCCACTAACAACGTTGAACATCACACCTTCGATTTCTAACTTCAGACTCATCACTCTATCTGACACTCGTTTTACATCCAGGACATTCCTAACAAACTCCTCCTTCAAGATAACTCCTACTCCATTTCTGTCTACACCATGATAGAACAACTTTAACCCTACTCTTAAACTTCTAGCCTTGCTACCTTTCCACCTGGTCTCCTGGACACATAGTGTATCTACCTTCCTTCTGTGCATCATGTAAACCAACTCTCTACCTTTTCCTGTCATAGTTCCAACATTCAACGTCCCTACTCTCAGTCCTATACTCTTGGCGTTCCTCTTCTCTCTCTTCCTACAATCACACTTTCCTCCTCTCTTTCGTCGATGAACAGTAGTCCAATTTCCACCGGCACCCTGTAGGTCAACAGCGCCTATGGCAGTCGTTGTTAACCCGGGCCTCGACCGATCCGATATGTAAGTCATAGGTTTGATTTGCATGTTTGATTTGGCAAAAGTTTTACGCCAGATGCCCTTCCTGACGCAACCCTCTATATTTATCCGGGCTTGGGACCGGCACAATAAGACACTGGCTTGTGTCCTCTTGTGTCTATATTGTTGCCACAATAATGTGTAACATTATTTAAATATTATTTAAATATTATTTAGATGTTGTGATTATATCATTGCTGTTGTATGTACCCACAATTTGCATTTAGTAAAGACATGACTTGACAGCTCTAGTTGGCAACCCATTGCATATCATCTCATGCAATGTGTGCATATACATCAGCTCATGAGGACCCTGGCAGTAAACAAACACCTAATTAGCATAATATGGCAATTGATTGGCATAAATTACTCCTCATTTCTAGTGCTGACACATTTGGATTTGATGATGCATTTAATGGCTCTCAAAAACATGTGTATTTATTGCATAATTAGAAAATGTAGCCTGATTATTGCCGACTTCAAGCTCAGGGACAATTTCTTGCTGAATTGTCTATTCTCCCATCATTTACATAATACCTACAATGAAATGACAACAAGAAGATTTCATTCAGTTTTATCTAAACAGACAGAAAACTCTTTCCGCTTTGTTTTCCATATATTCTCTTCAAGCCCTCCACAGCGGGTGTTGGTTTGCATATTGGTACTACAGACTCCTGTCAGACAGCTGAATGGAGAACACAGAAAATATTCACTCTGCTGATTTGTCATCCTTCTTGTTCTACTCATCCGACTGGGAAGGGAAGGGAAGGGGGTAACAAGGGGGATATCTTTGGAAAATCTGTTTAACATCCTAATTGGAAATGACAAGCACAGTGGCGCATTCAGCCCTGCAGGGGAGATCAAAGAGCTAGAGCTCTTTGAGACACAGCAGTATGGATCGGAACCAAACCAATCCTGGCCCGCATTGGCTAATTAACACCTGACTCCCGCTAATTATCTAAATCCAGTGACATTCCAGAAACAGCACAGAGAGACAAACAACAAAACTAACACAGGATTTACAGCCCTGCATTGGATGTCAGTTATCTCCCTAGGGCTTCTACCTGTCTAGAACAAAATGCAGGAACAGGTGTTCTCCCTGTGCTGCACTGCATGGAACGCAACTGAAATAAGAGTTAGAGGTTTTATATTTCCAGCCAGGTGTAGTTTATTGCCAATATTCCCTGTGAGGTGGTCCCATTAGTGTTTGACTTGGCATTCCTGTGACAAATCAAGTCAAACATTCTCTCAGAATCCAACATTTATTTTTGAATGGAAAAAAAAAAAGTAGTAGGTCTGGACAATAGGTTCAATTCTGTTCTCTAAATAAATTCAAGTTTGGTTTTCATGAATTACATTTCAAATACCCTGCTATTGATACAAATACCTGCTTTGATCATCAGCTTGCAGTGATGATCAAAGATGATCTATAGAAGACAGAATGAGGGTTTTCAATGTAGAAACACATATTTGTTGGACTACAACAATATGATAATAATTATATAACAAATACATACAGTGATTGTATGGAAACCACATCATATGATAAATACGAAAACAATGATACCATATCAGGTTATCATTAGTGTGGACAAACAGCATCATTAAACCAATCGTCTACCCATTCTTTTTTCTTTCACAGGTGCTGATTGAGGTGAAATCCCACATTTGATAGGCAATTGACTGCTGGAGAAAAAAAAAAAATCTTCTGTAATCGGAGAGTTTTTGTGACACTCACTCTGTTGCCTGATTGCAGACAGCAATTAAGACACAGAGAGTGTAAACTAGCCAGCATAGGTATAATATTTTCCTTTCCAGCAGTTTCTGTCTCCATTTCTTTCATTTCTCGTAAGGGAGACACACATCAATATCGGAATGAAGCACATCCTATAGGTTATCAACTTTGAAAGCAATTCTCTCTCCCCTTTGTCATGGCAAGATTATAAATTTGGACTAAGTCACAGTCACTATCCATCCCTTCTTCCCCAGTCAATGTGTTGTTGAGCTGTTTGTTTGTGTGTCTTACTTTTTTCAATCTCAATCTCCCACTAATCCTCCTCTGTCCGCCTCACTATATCCTTCCTTCTCACTGTCTCTTCCTCTGTGTCCAAGACAACCTGACCTGGCTTCAGGGACTACTTACAGAGGCTATTCTTCAAGTTTACCTCTAAATTTGCTGAGGGGGGGAGGGGGGAGACTACTTTTCATTCAGTCATGTTTCTAATAATTTCTCTCTCTACCAGTGCAGGGGCAAAACCTCAGTGTATCATGACTCAACTTGGGAGCATTGTTATGATACCAGCTTCTCCTACATCTTTTTTTTCCAGTGCTCCTGCCTTCACCTACCCTTTTTTCTTGTGTAAGTGTCCTTGTGTGTTCCCAGGCATGGCTGACCATGGAAGTGCGGCCTTGCAGCAGACACAACTAGCTCGCTTCTGCAAATCAAGCCTCCTGCAGTATTTACACCCCTGTTTTAGCCTTTATCTCTGCCTTCAGGCCTCATCTTTGGTGATGTTTCTCACCAGAGTTCTTACCTGTGGTGATATCATATTTTGCATTTTCAATAAAATGTTAAACACTTCTCCTGTGTCTGAGTTCACCTTTCTAGTCTTGTTATTTGAGCAAAAACAACATTTATATACTGTATTATAATATAATAAGACTTCTATATTATATTTACGACTTACTCTCAACGGTGGCTCTCACAACTCCAGAAAGAGAAAAAAAAACACAATTAAGACATTGCTATAGCTGTATCTGAAGCACAATCTAATTATATGGTTAATCTGGTGTGCATTTGACATTATGTATTATTAAACACAGCGCTTGCTCTTTGTTGTGTTTATTTATTCTTGAAATAGCGAAACAGAACTGACTAGACATGAAACAATGGTATAGTCACATTATCAGACATTAATTAACCATTGTAATACAAAACTAATTCATCCTAAAACACACTGAAAATAGCATACATTTATTTATAAATAATTTGAAACAGTATAACCAGCTTTTATAAAACGAACAATTACAATGTCTCAGTGTAATGATAAAAATGTTATTATCTATCATATAGGAATTATGTTGCAAATGTGATAACAGAAAATGTCAGTGAAAAGTCTCCAGAGTAAACCTGTGACTCGGATTTGGATAAGTGGCTGAAATTGAGATGGTTAGTGATTGCTTCTCCTTCAAGAAAGTGAATGAATGAGTGAATGAATGAATATCTGTCATAACCTGCTTAGGTGGCCTTTGGTTCCCTTGTGTGTAAGTATTGTTCCCAAAAGGTGATTGTCAGTTGTACTTTTTGTAATTATATTTATATTCATTTCTTGTCTGCATCTGGGTCCTGGCTTTCTGTATACTCATTGTAACAATATTGGTAAAATACTGACATACAAGTGTGAGTCCCGCATTTTTTTATGCACATCATCCTCCCCCTTATTCCTCCTTGAATCTCCAATCTGATATTTACATGCTCTTAAGTCAGCAAAATAAACAGTATTAAAATACCCTAATCTTTCCAACGTAAACTTAAACTTAACCCTGAGTAAACCTTGCAACCAATCTCATCTTTTTTGGTTTTGTTTGTAGGATACTTCTTTTTTAAGGGTCGTGAGTGAGCTACATTTTACACAGAGGGGCTAATTTTATGTTCAACATGCATGTGCATTTCATTATTCAATGAGATCAATAAACATTGTTAATATATTGTTTACCATTGGCTCCATAGATTCTTGAAAAGACACATAGTCTCAGTGAGGTGCAGAAATCATACATTTAAAAAATCCAAATATATACCACACTAAAACAAGTACATATACAATCACTGTCAGCATCTTAATGATACTTTTGAAATGCAGATTTTAATCTGCTGAGGTTTCCTCTTCTGACCATCAATGGAGACTGAAGGGGACAATGTGTCACAAAAAAATTCTGAACTATTCTTTGCATTTGATGAAATGAATGGGTCACACATGACTACTATTCATCTACAGATGAAATGTCTGCAATCAATTTGATGGAGTTCACATGATAAATAGTTATTTTGATATAATTAGATTTTTTTTTTTCTGCAATCGTGTCCTTTGAGGTGGTTTTCAGTGTAAAGGCCAAGGCTTTCATTGGCATGTTTCCGTCTACTGTGCACAAGAGGCTCTTAAGACAGAAAGCATTTTGGAAAGGTCTATCAGCAATCTGGGAGATGCCTGATTAATGGTCTTTCCTCTCCAGCCATACAAAATATGGCTTAATTAACTCTGATGCACTGTTGGTTTTAGTTAATTTCCCTATAATGAACAAATTGGAAGGCATTGCCAGACAGTTACAATCACATGGCAGTGAAAACCACACATTCAGCAGCTGAGAGGAGCTGAGTAATCCATCCATCCATTCATTCAATGCTGTGGGGGGGAGCAGATTCAAGCTGATACTGGGTGAAAGACAATGCATAACCTGGACAAGTCAGAAAATTACTAATTAAAACTTTATTGATGAAACGTTTAAAATTAGTTATCAAAAACCTTGTGGACTTGCTAATAATAAAATAAGATAATACAAAATATAACTTATTAACATTACAAGACTGAAGATCAAAGTTTATAAGACAGTGTATATAATGGCTGGTCTCACCAGCCATGATCTACAGACTAAAGACAGTGCTGCTGAAAGGAAGATAGTAAGATGAGCTGGTGGCAAAAATGATGTTGAGGTTCTCTCTAGGATTGACCAGGTTGGATTGGATCAGAAGTGAGTTCATCAGAGGAACAGCCAAGGTGAGATGTTTCTGAGACAAAATTAGAGAGGGCAGACTTGAATGTTTTGGACACATCCAAAAGAAAGATTGTGAGTATATTGGTAAACATGTGTTGAGGATGGTGCTACCAGGCAAGAAGGCAAGAGGAAGACCAAAGAGAAGGTGTATGAATGGAGGGAGGGAAGACATGAGGGCAATTGGTGTGAGAAGGGAGGATGCAGAAGATAGCCTGACATAAATATGATGACTCACTGTTGCAACCTCGAATGGGACAAGCCAAAAGAAAGAGAAGAAGAAAACCATAAGCCATAGAAATTATAGAAAACTCTGTCAGGCCAAAAGCAGAACAATCAGTATGGGGGTGTTTTACATTGCTGCTGTTTGTCAATTACAGGGAATTATGGGTTTCTATTCAGTGTTGGCCATCAGGCCTAGGTAAATGCTGTGAAAGTCCAGCTGCAGAGAAGAAGGCAAGACGTAATGTGAACTTATAATTCAAAACAGTGGTACCGCTACTTACAGAATTAATTGGTTCTGGAAGAAATTTCGTAAGTAGAACATTTTGTAAGTAAAGATGTGTTTTCCATGCAAATGCCCTAATCCGTTCCAAGACCCCCAAAATTCCGACATGTTTTATAAAGCATAAAAATGCATCAAAACAATGTTACAAAAACATGTTACAATTAGATTATTACACAATAAATGAGACTTGTGCGTAATGTAAAAAACAAAGAATAGAGTAAAGAATAAAAATTATGGTCATTTACCTTTTACCTGCTGTCCTCATTGTTTTTTGCCCTCTTTGGTTCATGTGCTCATGCCTCACCATGCCAAACAACAGAGTGAATTCCAGTCCTCTTTTGAACTTCTCCAACCACCCACGCAATGCCTTAAACTCCATAAACTTCCTTTTGTTTTAATTACGGTCATTTTTTGCCCTCTTTGGGTCATGCGCTCTTGCCTCACCATGCCGAACAACAGAGTGAATTCCAGTCCTCCTTTTGAACTTCTCCAACCACCCACGCAATGCCTTAAACTCCATAAACTTCCTTTTGTTTTAATTACGGTCATATTCTTTGGCGAGATCAACCAAACGCATCCCTTACTCATGCTTTTTTCATGCATTATCTCTTGCTTTTTTTGTATGGACAAGAACATATTTTTCTTCTTTTCTTTTCCTCTTTTCTCCATCACTTTCTTGGGGTCCATAGTGAATACTCTAAAAGTTAATATATTTATGTAAAACTATCAGAACACGTCATGGATGGAGAGCCGAATGACGAGGACGCTGCAGACACCTATCTAGCTACACAGAGGTCCCTCTTAGCCAATGGGATGCCAGGATGCTAGCTAATAGCCAATGGCAGAGCAGCTATTTGAATGTTGCATTCAGGAACCTGTGGGAGCTGCGACTAGCAGCCCACACTGTATTTTTACCTTTAGTAACTCAAAATGTCGTTCATAGCTAGAGGCAATATTTTCCTGTTGAGGCATTTTGTAAGTAGAAAATTTTGTATGTAGAGTCATTCGTAAGTAGAGTAACCACTGTATTTGCAATACACAAAGAGAGAACCAATTGCATCTCTCTGGGTATGGGGACATATTAAGATTTTATTTGTGTTCACTTCTAAAAACTTGCAAGGATGGCAGGCATGCATTTTTAAATACATCCTAGATCCAAAGATCTTTGGAAGTCAGGCTGTTCAAAAAAGAGATGCTCTCTCTGTTTGATGATGGTGCTTCTGTTTTAGCCTTGAAACTGCTAAAAGGTGAAGTGATGAGAGCTTAATTCTTGTTCCTTGTGACGGAGTTATGAGTCAGGTCACTGCAAGTTGGAGGTAAAAAAACAAGGACTTTACATAACAATTGAATTTTTTTGTACTTTTGTTGATGGCCACAGTTGAATTGCTGTCTGTCTGGAGATAAGATATATTATTTTCCTCTAAGATCAGCATTTTTCTTCAAAATATTTACCTCAATTTAATTCAAGCTTTTTCTCTTAAAAATGTTGTGGAGTATGTGGAATTTAAAGACAACTTGCTGCTAAGGCCTGAATCGAAGGCTAAAGCAGGAACTAACAGCTTTAAAATCTCATAGACATCCTTTCAGCCATCTCTCAAAAGAAATAATTGAAGTGGTCACATTGGTCTGCCATTCACAAGGATTTTAGTGATAGAATTTTTTTTTTTTTTTATGGATTAGGTAAGATTGTTTTGTTAAATTGAAATTATATAAACGGAAATGATGAGGGCAGGTGAGGTTGAATGTTTGGGGTTTGCTGAAAAATCCACATCAGCGCTCTTTAAGGAATCAAAAAAGTGGATAACCTCTGTTGAATTTTTAAACTGGATCAATTACGTGGATTGTCAGAAAGTGACCTTGTCTGCTAAACTGTTTTGCGATGAGTCTAAATTGCTTTGGCTGCGACTACTCTACTTACACTCCAGTAGGGGGTTTTATTTTCACCATTTTGCCAGATGACAAAAAAATGACTTTTGGATTGTTTTGTGGCATTATTTTGTACTTTTGGAACTTTAGGGGGTCTGGCATGGTTTTCTAAGATAGACTTGATTTTGTCAGTAAAGATTGATGGTGTGAAACAACATCAAACTTTAAAAAGATAAGAGGTTCTGGTTATTTTGATGAAGCCTGTCAATTAATCTCTTTGGCATTCAACAATTACATACGTACGTAACACAATTAAGTAGATTGTGTTGGGATCTTCTGTGGTTTTGTGTTTGTGTTCTGTTCCTCCCTGCAGTTGTTTTAGTTTTGGTTATCAAGGAGTCAGGGCGCATCTTGGGCAGGTAGCTGATGAGACACACCATCCTTTATTCATTCCTTCATTCATTTATCCAGTCTTTGCCTTGGAGAATCGACTCCTGATAAGAATTACTCAGAGACTATTTTTGGGTCTACCAGCTATGACCCTTTCTGTCCCGGATCCACAGAAATAAATAGATCTTTCTTCCATGTCTCCAGAATTTTATGACCTCCAGGAAGTGTTCCGCAAAGATTCCCTCCCTACCTCCACATTGACCTTGTGATTGTGCAATAGATTTAATCCCTGGTTCCACCCTACCCAGTAGTCATTTCTACAACCCCTCCACACCTGAGAAGGAGGCAATGCAGAGCTACATCTCAGACTCTTTGGCTTCAGGCCTGATCCGTCCCTCCTCATCACCAGTAGGAGTGGGCTTCTTCTTTGTTGAGAAGTATAAGCAGCCATGTATTGAGAATAGAGGTTTGAATGATATCACCATGGTTATGGCCAGCTAATAGACCGCAACAAATAAGGCAGATGTACAGCAGGTGGCTCCGAAGGTTAACACAGGATTATTTAACAGTAACTATTATAAAACAAATAGCAGCGTGGCAAAAGTCAGAGATCACAGGAACCTGGCAGTAACCACCTCTGCAACCTCAGCATTTGCAACTGGAAGTTACAACCCCCCGTGAATTGGCAGGTGGGGTTAAGTAACCTGCCATTGATTGATTATGCCTTCGGACCCCTCTATCAAGCCACCATTTTCTTTAATTTCAACCTCCATCAAATACACCATTTTATTAGAATTAGAGAGGGGGATAAATACAGAAAACTTTCAACACCCCCCTGGGCACTTTGAATATACTGTATAGTAATGCCATTTGGTCTCAACCCTGCCCCTGTTGTATTTCAAGCCCTGATTAATGACATAATTTGGGACATGTTGAATTGTTTTGTGTGTGTGTATCTGGATAAAATTTTATTTTTTTATTGTTCTCTTGAAGAACACATTCAACATGTAAGATTGGTTTTGCAGCACCTCCTAGAGAACAGGATCCAAGTGTTTGCCAGTAGTAAATCCTAAACATTTAGCCTGTAACATAAAGTTGTGCTGTACAACAGCTATTTTCCAAGGTGAATTTTTACATGATTACATTACATGTTGTAACGCAGAATGTTGAGATATCATCTAAGTACATTATAATCTTACCTTCTAGAGAAACATTGTAAATGGCAGTCTTACAGAAATCTGATTTTCTACTCAAGTTATTTCTTAAGTTAAAATTTAAGGGCACCCTCATCTTCTGTAATTGATTATTTCATCAGACACAAGCGTGTGCATGCATCGACTAGTTCAGAAGAAAATGAGTCTTGAAAAGTAATGTGAGTCCAACGTGTTCAACAACATCCATGTATAGAGATTAGAGCAAAGTGTTTCAGCTTGATTGCAAGGGCTGCTATGGTGTTTGTAAGATTTATTCATTTATCTTCAATGAATAAATCGAAGGTGGCTCTTTGAACACCATAACTTTACCGTGTCTTTTTTTTTTCTTTTCTTTTTTTCACTTTTGGCCATTCAGATGGAATGCAAACTGGCAAACTTCTAACTTGTCACCAGAGGACACTTCAACTCAGCAAACCCTGCCAACTGTCTAACCCATGGCATGTTATGTAAGGACTTAGCTTGTACATGGTTATCATACCAGAGGCTTGAAGAACATTAAATATCAAGCTGGCAATTTTTTAAATCAGTAAAGTACTTAAGGATATGAGGCTATGATTTATTCAAATGAACATTTATTATCATACCATTTATATCATGTTACGAATAATGCATTTACTTACTCCACTGGTTGGAATATATAATTATCAATCAATCTATTTGTGCTACTGTTATGTGTGGTTTGGTGATGTAGGGGCCCGCTGCATGCAGGATGCTATTGTAGAGAACAATGTAATCAATCCTGCAGGTGGACGCTTTACAGAATGTTGAAAGTTTGAGATTAGATAGGCTGCTAGTCATCCAACCTGATATATTTTTAGTTTTCTTTTAACAATTCTAAATGTGTACATTGTAGGTGATAGTACTTATTTGGTGTTCTGACTGGATTGCAATCCTGTCATAATCAAGTCTTTTTGAAAGTGTAAACTGTCACGAACGTGAACGTTTGTACAAAAGAGTTATTTACAAAACCTGGCTGAAGTGCCAATTTATTTTCCGAGGCACTTATTTTATTTGTTGCAGGTGCTGCGTTCATGAAGGAAAGAGTAAATAGTATGTAAATTGTTTTTTATCTTTTTTTTTTACACAACATCCCTCTCTTTATTCCAAGTTAAATCATAAGAAGCAGATAAACAAGGTAAAGGTAATTGTTTATTATAACCATTTACTTAAAGAGCTTTAGATCATGAAATGAGATTGTGTCTGTTGTGGTTAGGAACAGGAAGATAAATCCACTGATGGAATCCAGGCTGGTGGAATCCAGGCTGATGACTCTGATGAGACAGATGGAATGACTGCACTGATGAAATAATGAAGGTGATGAATTTCCACTGAATGGGTGTTGATAGGAGGTGGAGGTGCACATTAAAGGAGGGAGAAAATAATAGAATTTATGAGACATATCGACACAATAGACAAACTGATGGTGTGTCTTTGTGCTGTAATCATCTGATGAGAGTAGACAATATCTCCGAGAGCCATTACGTGTAAACACAGGAAGCACAGCAGAATAGTCGTCAGCACAATTTGTTAGGACTTTGTCCTCCCCCTGCCTGTGTGAGTTCCCTCCAGCTGATCTAGGTTCCTCCCACCATTCCAAAACATGAAATAAAGGTGAATTTGTGATAGGTAATCATTCATAGGTAAGAATGTGAACCTGTTCCTTATCTTCATATGGGGTAGGCTTCCACCCTAGAGCAGTTATACAAGAAGAAGATTTTGATTTTTACACAATTATTTTACAATTTTACATAATATGAAAGTGCTAAAGTGCTTCAAAGTACAACTAGAACCAAGACACTCCGCACCCCTGAATTAAAAATTTTACCCTAACCTACTTGCACAGGTTAAAGATCAAAGCTAGTGCTCCGACCTATTTCATCGATCAAAGCACTAGCTTTGGTCTATGGTCTTACTCACACATGCCGTCTCCCTCGTCGTTCTATTTTATCCGCTTCCTGAGTGTACAAAAGTTTAAATTGGACCTTGTCCTAATTTTCTCAAGGTCAAGGTCATCATCTCATTTTCATCCCCTTTGCTGCCCAATTAATGTGATCTTTGTTTCATCTTTCTATCTGCAACATTTGTGAAGATATTTGGTGGACTATCGACTATCGAACGCACGGACGGACGGACGGACAGGTGGACGAACACACAAATACTGACAATTACAAAGTCAAAAAGTCAAAGTCAAAGTCAGCTTTATTGTCAAATGTACCATACATGCACGACATACAGCACAGATTAAATTGCAGTCCTCTCAGACTTACTGACAACAAGCAGTACAACAGGCAGAATAACATAGGGTAATAGCAGTAATTAAATTCTTCCGCTTTAGTGTTAAGGATCATAAATACCTGTTGGCGGTGAGACACAACGTGTCTCAGCAGCGGGGACTTGCACCCCGACAGGACTTTCTTAATAGGAGAGACAATTTTTTCCGTGTCGGGACAGCTCTTTAATCATGAACTAGTTACTGATGAAAGGGTGAAGGTTTGACTGTGTGATCTTAGATGCTGACTGTGACAACAGCTGGACCTGTTCAAACAACCCGTTCACAGTAATCCCCCTCTCAATCAGTGACTTCACCTGCTCAACTTTTTTCATGAACAGGACCACCACCCTGTTCATCCACACAGCAGACTTCACCGCATTGTGCCCGATAATATCCCCCACTGCAAGTGCCACCTCTTCCGCGTTGCAAGGTCAACTCATCCTGATCCTGTGTCTCCTTGACAGCGATGTGAAACTAACAGAAGCCATTACGGCGTCTGAGTGGACGCCAACCAGTCCACGGATGGAGGGCACAGATTGAAAGATTGAAAAAAAGCGCTGAAACACACTCAGCAGTTTCCACTGAATTCATTCACTCCTTCCACGAAAAGAAGAAGAAGAAGAACAAGAAGACCTTAATGATCCCCGTAGGAGAAGTAATATGTTTTCACTCGTAATATGTTTTTACTCTGTTAGTAAACATACTGTACATATATGTTTGTACAAGCCCCTGAAACAACCAAGCACACACAAGGGGCCTGTAGGCATGCAATAAATACAGGGAAGCAGAGTTATGGACAGCTCCATCTCTGATGCAGACAAATGAGCAGCTTGCAGAGGGGACAGTACCTTGCTCAAGGGCACCTTGACAGTGCTTGGGAGGTGAGCTGGCACCTCCCCCTCCAGGAGTGAATGGGTGGGAGCGGGAATCAAACCGTCGATCTTTGATTATTGGACAACCTGCTCTACCGCTGAGCCACTGTCACCCTCGGTGGATGGATGGATAGATAGATGGATAGATGGATGGATGGAAGGACGGATGGTCTTGTAAACAGATTCATGTGTGATGTGTACAATTGGTAGTGTCAGACAGATCAGAACATTGTGGTGTCGGTGTTTTATTCGGGTCAGCAGAAAGAAAGTGGGGGTAGTTCTTCAGACAAATTACATATTTTCTACCATGATGTGTTAGATGGAAAATTAAGTCTATTTGTGCTACATAGAAAAAGGCACTGCTCAAAGATGACCTGTTCTCAGTGAATAGCTATCCAATTGTGTGCATGGTCTGCCTTATTGTGATCTGCATGAGAAGTACCAATGAGAAATTCTCCCTGTATGTTGCACCTCTTGGTCAAATTATACGCAGCTTTGGAATAAGTTTCCACTGTTATGCGGATGACACACAACTTTATATGCCCATAAAAGCAGATGATCGATCTGAATTGAGTAACCTAGAGGCCTGTCTTTCTGCTGTGAATAGTTGGATGTCCAGTAATTTCCTGCTCCTAAACCCAGACAAAACTGAAATGTTAATCATTGGCCCTGCACGACATAGAAACCAATTTCAAAACCTAACAATATCTGTAGATAACTGTCTTATAACCCATAGTTCAACAGTCAAGAACCTAGGAGTAACGTTAGATTCGACTCTTGCCTTTGACAAGCATATTAAAGAGGTGACAAAGATCGCCTTCTTTCATCTACGTAATATTTCCAAAATTAGGTCCTCTTTAGCCATGGCTGATGCAGAAATTTTGATTCATGCCTTTGTGTCCTCTAGACTTGACTATTGTAATGTTCTGTTATCAGGGTTGCCTCGGTCTAGAACTAGGGGCCTTCAGATGGTTCAGAACACAGCAGCAAGAATATTAACTAAAACTAGGAAATTTGACCATATCACCCCAGTTTTGGCTGCATTACACTGGCTCCCGATTCATGTTAGATCCGATTTTAAGGTACTCTTATTAACATACAAAAGCCTTAATGGGCTTGCTCCAACCTATCTGTCTGATCTTGTTAAACCTTATACGCCGACTAGGGCTCTCCGCTCTCAGAATACTGGTCTCTTGTGTGTTCCTAGATTTAAAAAGAAGTCAGCTGGCCAGAGGGCCTTCTCCTATCGTGCCCCTTTCTTGTGGAATAACCTCCCTATAAATATTAGACAGTCTGAATCTGTAAATGTCTTTAAATCTAGACTCAAAACATATCTGTTCGACCTAACATATAAGTAATATCGGGGATGGCGGTCTCAATGTTTAGGTTTAGCCTAGTCCTGCCGACGAGTCATAGGATTTCTTAGTTAGGCCCCTGCCTCCCATTAATTCTCTGCTATTCTGGTCCCTCTAGCACCACTCTCGCCCCTGCTATCTCTGCTATCTCTGTCTCTCTTCCTTCTTCTGCTGTTCTCTCTCACAGGCCTTTGTGTGGTGGATCATCGGCAATCGGCTACCTCTGTCTGCTTCCATGGCTGGCGATAGCACAAGCTGTACAGTGGTCCTGTTTCACCATCCACTAGGGGAGTGCTGGTTCTGCCTCATTTGGTTCTGCTGTGGTTTTGGGGTTTTGCCAGAGTAACCTTGACTTTAACTTTTTTGAGCTGAATGACTTAGGCACTGTCTGGTCTGTCCTCAGAGTGGTGGATCCTCGGCAATCGGTGACCTCTGTGTGCTTCATCGGCTGGTGGTGACTCGCTCTACTGGATGGATCGGCATGCCTTTGTTATACATTTAGTGTTACTGTTATTGTTACTGTTATTATTATTGTGTTGTTAATCTGTACATGCGGTATCTATTGCTTCGTCTGTCCACTCCTGGAAGAGGGGTCCCTCCTCTGCAGTCTTCCTGAGGTTTCTCCCATCCATTTTTTCCCCTGTTAAAAGGGTTTTTGGGGGGAGTTGTTCCTTATCCGATGCGAGGGTCGCACTGCTTGCAGTGCACAAAGGTCAGAGGGATATCGTCCATGTGCAGATTGTAAAGCCCTTTGAGACATTGTTTGTGAATCTGGGCTATATAAAAATAAATAAACTTGAAACTTGAAACTTGAGAAAAACAAAACAAAAAACAACTGTTTCAAGATAGGAAAGATAAGGCAAGCTATGCACAATTATTTCATACCAAGAGCCTAAATCCAACATGAGATAAAAGACCATTCAAAGTTAAAGAAACTTTAACTTTTAAATGACATTTGATGTTGCAACAAAACAAAAAAAATGCAGTTTATTGAATACTATTGGTTTCAATATTCCTCTTTCTGGTCACATAGATTGCAAGTTTAGCTTCAACAGAAATGAAATTTAAAAGCTGCCACTTTTTTTGATTTGCTTTATTGTACCCAACACCATAAATAAAATTTCTGGTATTAAAATTTTCACCCAACAAAATAAAAACATTTGTTAAAAAAGTGAAGAGTGTGTCTGTGTGTGTGTGTGTGTGTGTGTGTGTGTGTGTGTGTGTGTGTGTGTGTGTGTGTGTGTGTGTGTGTGTGTGTGTGTGTGTGTGTGTGTGTGTGTGTGTGTGTGTGTGTGTGTGTGTGTGTGTGTTTGTGTGTGTGTGTGTGTGTGTGTGTGTGTGTGTGTTTCTCAGAGGAAAAAGATTGTCTCTCCCTGTTCTTGTCCCTTATCCATGCAAAGTAAAGATACAGCAGTTCATCTCAGGAGTTATTTTATTTTTTTCATATACAGGTACCTGATTAATCCCCGAAGGGAAATTAGTGGCACACTCTAGTCCGTCAAATCAGACCAAATCACATGCATATGTTAGTGTGTACAGGCCCTGAACAAACAAACACACACAGGGGGCCTGTACGCACGCAGAAGGAGGTAGAGTGGCGGGTAGTTCCTGCTTGGTGTGCTC
Source organism: Antennarius striatus (assembly GCF_040054535.1). Classification (NCBI taxonomy): domain Eukaryota; kingdom Metazoa; phylum Chordata; class Actinopteri; order Lophiiformes; family Antennariidae; genus Antennarius; species Antennarius striatus. Next base: position 7,117,971 of record NC_090790.1, on the reverse strand, counting down.
CAAATGAGTAACTTGTAAAAGGGATGGCGCCTTGCTCAAGGGCATCTCAGCAGTGCTCCGGAGGTGAGCTGACACCTCCCATTGTTTAGATCACCTCCAGGAATCCAACTGCCGATCTCAGAACATTGGACGACCCGCTCTACTGTGCACTCTACCACTGAACCACTGCCTTCCCAATGAGATCATACAGAATTAATGGCATCATACAGAATATTTTAGTTATGGTGGAGTTGTGACTGTACACAGTAACGGAAGGGCTGCCATGACATCAAATGATACAATAAAATGTTGACCAGAAAAAAAAATAAAAATGGAAGTTTGCTCATAATTACAGTATAAAGGTGTCTGGGGAGAGGGAAGTATGAGCATCCCTTCTGAGACTGTTGCCCCCACGACTCGGCCCCACAGATGGACAATATAAAGCTTCGGACTGCAACGTTGGTTAAGTCAATGTAAAAATCCAAACTGTGGTATTCTAAATTAACATCTTAATTTTTTTTTTTGTGACTTCAAAGTAATACTATTTTACCATTATTATACTAATATTAATATTATCATTATTATTATTATAATTACTATCATATTGTTCATAACAAGGTGTCATAGCTTTTGAAAGCATGGCCTTGTTAAGGTGTGTCACTTGAGTCTATTTCCCTTCCCTGCATTCTTTTGTGAAACAGGCTGTTAGACTTACAGAGACCACTACTGCATTGGGATGTTTAAATGCCACGTTTGATTAGTGGATGAAGCAACCAAGTATAATTTAATTTGTGGCCAAAAGCTATTATCTGGCCAACAATTTATCAGAGCAGAGTGCTCAAGCATTTTGTGGAGTAAAACCTTGGTGATCTTGAAAGCACATCTTCAAATATATCTGTGTCTGAAGCCCAGCAGCTGGTTTGTTCTCCTCTGTCACAAGTAAGTTGACGCTCCTTCCTCTGAATTCTTTATCCATGGACTGTTTAATGTAAAACTCAACACTTCCCTGCTGGCATCCACTCATGTTGACCCCTGTCTCTTTTGCGAATGCAGAATCTGAAAGATATCTTGTTATGTGGTGAATGTAAATAGATTCATCACATGGTGAAACATCAACTGAATTCAATTTTATAAATATCAGGCCAGACTGATCAAGTCATGAAAATCACATCTATCTGGTAATACCCAGGATAAGAAAACACACAAAGAATGAAAGGACAAACAGTAATGGAGCAAACGCAAACTCTATTTTTAAATGTTGGCTGCTCATTCCAAGTCAAGGGGAAGATATGGTAGAGTGTGTAAAAGGAAAGTGCCAAAGGGAAAAGAAAAGGAGCTGTCTCTGGCTGTCCAAAGAGGGTAACAATCACTGATGAGATTTACTTAAGGTGGCTCCAGACTGTTGCAGGACATAGCTAAAAGCCAATGTAGGTTATATGAGGACAAGACATTTTACGTCCCAGAGGAAATTCATTACTTGCAGTGAACGTGAATATAACAGTAGCAATAAAAGAGAGAGAGAGAGAGAGAGAGAGAGAGAGAGAGAGAGAGAGAGAGAGAGAGAGAGAGAGAGAGAGAGAGAGAGAGAGAGAGAGAGAGAGAGAGAGAGAGAGAGAGAGAGAGAGAGAGAGAGAGAGAGAAATCCAAGAGACATTCACACAAACAGGAACTCACACTTCAAAAACACATTATATGAAATGTGTAAGCAAAATATGAGTGAATTAAACCAAACACTTACTGAACACAAGTTCCTCACTTAACACGGAACATAAGAGACCTTTGACACACCATAGGTTCGTTAAAGTGTCTAAATCATTCATGGCTTTGAAATACTTAAAATTGATTCTGATTCCTGTTTGACACATTCTTCTTAAAATGGCTTCTGCACTGCAATCAAACGAACCTTCAACCTTTTCCCTACTGCTCAGATAAATCGCGATCCCAGAGGAAAATTTAGAATATGCCTTTTTTTTTTTTTATTCCTACTTTTCAACTCAAAATTTACACCTGCCTGTCAAAAACATGACCGAATGACAGAAAGATACACTCCAAAAAACGGAGCACATTGTCGAGTCTTCGACAGTCTGGTAAATAGTGAAAAACAGTATCTCTGTCAGAACAGAACGGACAGTTGTCCAATATATTTGAATTCAAAACAGCAATAAGAGAGAGAGAGAGAGAGAGAGAGAGAGAGAGAGAGAGAGAGAGAGAGAGAGAGAGAGAGAGAGAGAGAGAGAGAGAGAGAGAGAGAGAGAGATCCAAGAGACATTCACACAAACAGGAACTCACACTTCAAAAACACATTATATGAAATGTGTAAGCAAAATATGAGTGAATTAAACCAAAGACAGAGAGAGACAGAGAGAGACTCCTTCCGAGTCAAGAATTTCAGCCTCACACTCTGTAAAGGTCATTCACAATCAGACACTGCATACTTACCAAGCCACCTGATCCTTCCAATCAACCAGCAGCCATGTGCTTGTTTCACAGAGGCTCACACAGTTGAGGTAGGATGTGTGAAATCAGCTGAATGAGACCAACCTCTCAGCCACGTCAGACCCATTTTAACCTTTTTGATGGTGTGCCTGCAAAGAAAAAGCTTGTGATCCTCAAAAACAGATCATTTGAAGTACTGTATTCTGATATCATAAACATTTCTCACAGCACTACAATATTCCATTTTAACATGGATGAATCAACATTTTATGTTTTGTAATGTAAACAATAAACAGTGCTGAATTATGAGTGCTATGTCTATTCATAAATTTTTCTTTTCATCAAATCATGGTGAAAATGATCCATGCCATTAGCAATGTCCATTAAATGTCAGCAATGATCTTAATCTTTTGTCACAAAACTGACACTACCCACCTGCAGCTGTAAATTGTTAATGGATAGGAACTGGATCAGTTTTTTTTGTTTTTTTTAATGTTTGTGTTCAAGTTCCTCCAGAGGGTGTGTGATCACTGGAGGAGAAAAGTAACCGATCGCCAGCCATCATGTCCTGAAAAATGCAGTGAGCCGGACTGTGAGCAGGCCTGTCATGTTACTGTAGGCAGTGACGACATGATGTGTGCATCTGAAGTGACAGCAGGCTAAAGCAAATAGATCTGCAGTCTGACAGAACTGACGGAACTCTTTTGCTGAGGGTATTTGGTTCATTCAGAGATGTATTTGCTCCCTAAATGTTTGTATGACAGTGTCTGTCCCTAAAGTTTGGAAAATAAACTTTGGAAAATTGGTTGTGGCACCACTGTTTTGGCATTTCATTCGACATTTTTCTGCTCACCTATATTTATTCTGTATTTTGATGAGTCACTCTGAGTCGCTGTTGGGCAGGAGACACAGCGGCAGAAAAGTCATTGACAACCAAGTCGTACAAAACAATTTCATTACAAAGACTGGTCACATTTTCCCCAAAACTCTATAGAGGTACTTTTGCTTTGTGTCCCATACTACAAATGTGAAAAAGAAAAATGCGCAAAGCGATTTCCTTACTTTTTACTTACTTGGGTCAGTGTTTGTTTGACCTAAAGGCTTTGACTTGGATAATTTGTAAAACCTCTCCATTTCAGTCCACATCTCCACTTCTGACAACCTTTCATTTCAGGAATTTGTTTGAGATAAAATGAGGAGCTATGATGCTTTTTCTCCAGTAAAAGTATTATGAGTCCAAACACACTGATGTGTTTTTGTATAATCAGGTGGGGGGAAGATCTGCAGAAAAACAATAACTCTTGATACTCTGTGTGTGGATTTGATCAACATGCGGATTACTAAATCTTATTACTCCATCTGTTCTACATAAATTTATCTTCGTGTGTAACTGCACATAAATAAAAATATGTAAACATATAAGGTAAAATCACAAGACTGCAGTTAAAAAAAAAGAAAAAAGGATGCTTTGAAAGCGCCATTCACATTATCAGGATGATATATCTAAATTTGGATGTATCAGATTTTATTTCAACAATGTATCTATAAAAACAGTCAGATCATTTCAGATTAGGTTTAGTTCAGCTCCACTCAGCTAAGTATGAAAAACTATGTTTTACATTTAATCAGGTGGAGTGCCAACAATTCTTCTCCTCTTCTTCTCCTTTCGACTTTTCCCTTCAGGGGTCGCCGTAGCGAATCAGTGGCGACCCCACTTCTGCATCCTCTTCCCTCACACCAACTACCTTCATGTCCTCTTTCACTACATCCATAAACCTCCTCTTTGTGTTTGGTTGTGTTAATATATTTACGTAAAACTATCAGAACACCTCATAGGTCAAGGGCCGAATGACGAGGAAGCTGCATAGACACCTATCTAGCTACACACAGAGGTCCCTCTTAGCCAATGGGATGCCAGGATGCTAGGTAAAAGCCAATGGCAGAGCAGCTATAAGAATGTTGGTTCAGGAATCTTTGGGAGCTGCGACTAGCAGCCCATTCTGTATTTTTACCTTTTGTAACTCAAAATTTCTTTAACTAGATATTAGTTAACTAAATTAGTTAACTAGATATTTTCCTTTTGAGAAGTAGAACATTTTGTATGTAGAGTAAGTAGAGGTACCACTGTACATGGAAAATAATAATCAAATTAACGTCATTTTACTCAACTTAATGTCCGTCCATCACAAGTATTGGATTCTTAAAATCACTAAAAAACCATCAAAAGCACAAAATATCATGCTGCTGTACAATGAATCAGAATAAAATCATAATCATATTAAAATATGTAGGTATAGTTTCTATAACTACCATTAACCATCCTTCATAATTACACGTTTGTTTTGAGTTCAGAATACTGTACGGTAAGACGTTGCTCCTTGCAGTTTAGTCCTTGAGGAGAGAAAGAAGAAAACACTTAAATTAATTGTCAATCCAGTTTTTCAAGTGCATCCAAATACGTCAGTCAGCTCTTGGTGTTAACAATCCACTGTACGGTACTGTAGCATGTAGCTTGTAGCTTACCTTTAGAGTGAAGAAAGAGGTGGATGAGGGGAAAACTATTGACAGTGAGAGGAAGAGTTTGCATCAGAGATGGTCACCACGATCACTGCATTCACTGGTCTTTTTTTTTTTTCACTCATCTTCTTACCGCTTCATCTGCTGCAGCGGGTTGCAGGGAGCTGGAGCCTATCTCAGCTGACTAGGGGCATGAGGTGGGGGAAACTCGACACCAGTGTACTGCAGAGCCACACAGAGACACAGATAAACAGGCACACACACACACACACACACACACACACACACACACACACACACACACACACACACACACACACACACACACACACACTCACACCAACAGGGAATTTGGAATGGCAAATTAACCCGAAGCGTATGATTTTGGCGGTTGGAGGTAGCACAGAGAACACAGAGAAAACCCACATAGACACGGGGAGAACATGCAAACTCCGCACAGAGCGGGACCCAAACCCGGAACAACGCTACCCACTGCGGCTTGATGGGAATTGTGGCAGAAAGGGAACTGCCGTACAATAGTTTTAATATGGTGACACGCGATTATTCATATCTCAAAATGTTAGTAAGTCAAATGTTTGTATGTGGAGGACTACCTATAGTTAAATTGTGAATTTTCAAAATTAAATTATTGATGCATTGGAGCGTTATTGCAGAGCCCGGCAAAATGACAAAACAAAAGAAAGTGGAGAAAATGATGGACTGTGATAGCACACCACCAGATTACAATAACTTGAATTTTCAGAAACAAGACAAGGATGAGTTATTCATACACTGCATAACTGTCACCACATGATCACCACCACAATGTTTTTTCAAATTGAGAGCTGTGTATCCTGTTGTTATGGCGCCATTTGTGGATCATGATGCTATTTCAAGGACCGACCAGTCAGGTTAACCACAGGCTATCAAATGCCCAGTGTGCTTTTCTTCCTCTTCTCTGTGCGTTGCAGTCCTGCTTTTTTCGAAAACTCCAGATTACAGTCTTCAGTGACAATTTCTTTATATTTTAAGATTATTTTTGAGATATTTTTTTGTATGTTAAAACTGGGCTAAAAATAATTTGTAGTCAGATTGTTGTATTTCTTATTTTAACTTACATCTACTCTGCTTTTGTTTTTTTCTTTTCTTTTCCTTCATACAGTCTTTTCCTCAGTAACACTCAGTTCTCAGTGCTACAGCAACTAATATTTATCTAAGAAGTGTTTTGATACTATCTCAGAATCCAATTACATAAGTTTATTTCTCTAAAATTATCCAATGCTATTTGACAGATTTGTTGGACTGGTGGTCAGAGTATGTTATCCATCAAATTTGTGTTGAGGTACCATAGGTCCCTCAATACATTTTGATTCCTGTAGCAGGTTGGATGGTGTACGACAAAAAAACAAAAAACAAAAACTAAGGCAGGTTTATGTATGGTTGCTTCAGTTATTTTGAGCTTGAAAAATGACAAGACTAAAAAGGTGTCCCAGTTGAGATGTGGCACCACTGGGAATGAATAATCTTAATGGCATTTTTGGACCACTTTTGAATCGGCAGTTTGTATCATTATATTTTTGTCTGTCTTACCTGACAAATGGATGGTAACATTAAAATGAGGTATAATATATCGAGCTACTCTCGTCTCTATTCTGAAACATCCACATAATACAACTTCTGCAAGTAATAGAACAGGACATAGAAGATTACTGTGCCAGTGGGAACAATGCACCACCTAACACTCATGTGATCTCGAGGAGAAGAAGGTGTAAACACAACAAGAATTGACGTGGTGCAGCAGCTTGTTTTAGTGATGCTTTATAGTGACAAAAAACAAGAAGCTAAATGAGCCAACTGAGAAAGTGCCTGGGGAGACACCATTGTCTATTCTTTAGCAAGACCATTTCAGTAGCACACTAGCTAATGTTACCCTCAAGGGATAGAGTGGTTTCTGTTTCTTGGTAGCACCACTGCCTGCTCCAGAATGAAGACAGTAAGGTAAAATCTTTCATTCATAGTCTAATGGAAAATAAATAATCCCTTTTTCTAGAAGTACCTTAATTTTCAATGAATGTTTGCTGTTAATCTTTAAAACAAAACAAAACATACCACCTGCTCTGAAAGGATGATGTTAGTATAATACCATACTGAGAAAAATTCCAGTAGACCAGTCAACGAAGCAATGCTGTGGTTCAAGAGTGGAGGAGCCTCAAAGAGCCAGCCAACCTCTCACTGTTTATTTCTGTTTTCCGCTGTGTGTTTCTGTTGCTTGTTGCAACCAGAGGTATTTTGTGTATGTTATATTGGATGCAGTACAAAAAGAGCTAGTGCAAAGAGAGTACCTGAACCTCAACAACAAAATATTTACAACTGCTACTGTAGTACTCTATATAGTTAAGCACTGTCATGAAGCTTCCATTACAAGAAATACTGTATGATTACAGGGGGGCATATAAATAAATAAACATATTGTGGGTTGACCTACAAGCTGACCTATGACAGCATTATAGGAGATATTGCATTTCACCTTTGTGTTATTGCAGTAAAATTATATGGCGGTAGAGTGATAAAATGCAGCAACTGGGGGACTAATATGACTTTGTTCTTAGTGTATCTGGAGGTCAGTTACCAAATATGTATTCAGATACATCACTTGATGTGTAGAATGCAAAGTCAGAATGCCCTGCAAAAAATGGAACGTTAATTGTTGGCAGCTTACTTAAAAAATTCCCAACAATAGACAAGCATCACTAGACTAGTGTTAAAGAAGACACAATAAAACCAAACTGACCTTTTGCATGATGATTTACAACCCTGGAGGTAGAGCTGAACACCATGCAAGCCAGGAGCATGCTTCAGTAGTGGAAGACCCTTCACATTCTTTATCTCTTGAATTTAAAATACTTGGGTCAGGAAAATGATGTAGCAGTGAGCTGTGTCATGGAGAGATCCTTTATTCTTTCCCTAAATAAAGATTTATTAGTTAGTAGTGACTGTGGCAATTTCAACATCTTAAAATATATATTACTTGTTAACGTAATCTATTGGCCTCATTTTCAAAGTTGGTGTAAAACCACATCATCTGGCATTCTTCATGGTTAAACCGAGTCCAATTGCTGTCACTGCGGCTAGTACACTTTTGATTGGTATCTTGTTGAATTGTTGCTCCATTATGCAGAGTTTATTTTACCACAAGAAAATAGTACATCCCTGTTCTGCACTTCAAAAAAATGTGTGCATCCCAACAGGACGTTTGCGCATCCCAAAAGTAATAACAGAATATACGGTAGAAGCCATACATAAGGATTGAGTTTTGTCAATAGTACACTATAAAAAATAACAAATTATTAATTTAATTGATTTTATTAATAACTATATCATAAATTTTTAAGTAAAAAGAAAAAAAAGTGTAAAATTATGTATTAGATTTATCAAAATGTTAAGGCTTGGCATACATTAAAAAAACAGTTTTAGAAATAAAGAAAGATGTGATACAGTTTTCTTTTTCACTTTTGCTTTTCACTCAATTCATATATTCTCATGTGGACAAGAGAAGCTGAAAAAGCCTTCTCCACTCAAATTTCAGTAATGTCTGTCAGTAATATCTGTCTCTTTTTCTCCATTAACTTTTGACTGTTTTTATTGAAGAAAGCACTCATTGTCACTTGGTTTTTGTCCAGCTTAATGCATATTTTTCTAAGGCATGGTGATAATCAATCAATTAATTAATCAATCAATCAAGTTTTCTTTGTATAGCGCTTAATCACATCAGAAGACTTTTCTAAGTGCTTTAACAGACAGAAGATGAAAAGTAGATATTGGGGTAAAAGGTGAATTTTCTATAATTGCACTGTGCCTTTGTACAGCAGAAGCATAGTTTTCATGTTTAGCCTGAGGTCATTATTGGTTAATTTCTTCATTCCTTCAAGAACAGAGTGTGTTATATAATACATCATACTAATGGCATAACGGTGTATAACTTCCCAAATTTTCTTTTATTTGTTGTGTGATACAGTTTAAATTCTCCATCCTGTCTGTTAACAAATCAAATTATATCATATGCTTTCAGACAAACAAGGCATCAAAAAAACCCATCTTTAGATGTTTATTTCTGATATCATCATCAAAATTTTTACAAAACATTTTCTGACAATAGTATACTCAAAGAAGAGCCATATTTTTGCGCTTGGACCATGTCTCCACAAAAATGCTTTAGGTTTTGAATACAGTAAAAAGAACCAAAATCCAAATCAGAAAAACAAACAAACAAAAAATCAACAACAAACCAACTACCATAAGAAAACAATGTAGCGCATATTTACACCCTACAGAAATGTATGCTCTCTGCAGGAAATGAATGAGAGGGAGACAGTGGGGATCCCCTGTTTTATATGGAAAGTCTTCAGAAGCAGCAATTTGATATGCGCCTGCTAGAAAACGACAAAGTCTGATACTGCTGTCTAGCGGATTAACTCTGCTCTTTTACTCACGGCATTTTTGAGTCTGTTGCAAGAGAAGAATGCACGCCATTTAAATAAAAACGTTCCTTTCTTCAATGTTCATATTCAGTCCAATTAGGGGTGAAAACGAGCTTTGTCAGACAAACGGAAAAGTGTGTTTCGTTGACAGAGGTTAATGATCGTGCCTCTCCTTTCTGTGTCCCCTCTGACATGAGAAATGGCAGAAAAACAGAGCCGGGACAATGCCGGTCAGAGGTTAAAGACTTCCTGCTAATGTGAAACAGCATGGTACAATAACAATCAATGGCCTGCACATCAGCAATGGTGATGTTGGTTCAGTGGAGGTAGAGGAATAGGTGCTGCTATAGCTTCACACAGATACAGGCCATTTGAGTACATGCAGAGTAACAAAGTCACTAGCAAAGCTTCCATTCTGTCTTCATATCTTACCTGACAAAAATTATTGTCATCAATTTAGATATTCGTTCACATATATTAATGACACTGACAGAAACAGATAGACTAATTTGAAGCCTTAAAGCAGCTGATGGGGGGATTTTTTTTTTTTTTTTTCACTTTTTCCTGCTTAAGCTGCCTATCTGTGAGAATTCCCACTGATCCTCTGGAGTCATGACTGCGCTTTATGGGTATGCCCCAGCACTGCCTGCGGGTAATACACAGATGTATGGCAGAGGAAGAAAAGCTGGAGCTGCACGCCTGGCTTGAAATTCATTTTTCAAATCTATTTATCAGGTAATAGATTAGAACCTACTGATCTGCAGATTGCCTCAGGTGAACTGGATTGGATTGGAGCATCAGAAGCCAGAGTGCTTTATTGTCATTGATCATGACATGTGCACTGTCTATTTATTTAGGTATTCTTCACTACTTAATATGAATTTATGCATGCTTGTTCAGCAGTTTAGTGCTGACAAGTTGAAATGCTTAGGATAAATTATGAAAAATGATAAATGGATGATATTACATTTAAAATAAAGTGGCATGGTTTACCTTTGCAAGTGAGCATGCATTGCACAGATAGTTCGGCATATGCTAATGGTTTTCGAATACCTGCAGTTTCTTTCAGTGCGTGTTATAGTTAACTGGAAAGTACATGTGTCTGAGTATTATGTTTTGTTGAAACATGTCTGGAGTGCTTGGTGTCATGTCTTGCAGTAGAAATAAAGTTAACTAGGACATTCAGAAACACCACAAAGGTTTCATTTTAAAAGAATAAAATGCCCTTGTCCCTCTATATCCTCCCTATTGTACATCATCCTTGGCTTTCCCTTCCTGTCTCCTCTACTCTCCTCCATCCCCAGAGATTTGCATGTAGACTTTTCTCTGTGCATTAGCACAATATGTGAAACTTTTCATCACAATTATTCAGACCTTTATTCACCCCAACCCGAAGCCAAAACAGAATGAAAGACATGAAGAAAAGAAAGAGAAATGTTCCCATTGGGGATTTGAGCTCTAACTCAAAGAATGAAGGAGGATGGGGAGCTCGAGGTGCTCAACGCCATTAACAAATAATACAGAAAAAAAAAAAAAAAAACCCTCTTGGCATTGTAGAGTAGCACAGACGGTCGTGGAGTTGAGCTCAAACACGCATCAGTAGCATGAAGGGCCTATGCTTCCAGCCCTCTGATGGCCAAAAGAAATGGACAAAAGGCTAAATAATTGCTGGCAGCAGGATTCAAGGATTCTGCCGAACATATCAGATTTTATCAGGGTTTCATGATTAGTCACTATTTAATAGTTGATTTTACTGTGAACATAGTAAGATTTATTTTATTAGCATTCCCTAATTACAGAGAAAGGGAAGATTAGCTTTGATTATTGTGTTTAAACTGAAATGAACCATTATCACAGTTGTGAAAACTGATGTGATTACTGCACATGAGGTACTAAGATTTAGTCGGAGAATAAATTGAATTATCTTCCTGAATGGCCAACGCAAGCCTATTTTACTCCTTAAATGTTTATATAATTCCAGGGAATCCTACCTGGGTGGGACAAAGGCAGGAATGGGTCAGCAAACAAGTTCCTTTTAAAAATAGTGAAGTTGTCCATTACACGTGCTGCTGGTTTTAGGGCACACCAGATGGGATATATCTCCCATAGTGTTTGTCTCTGGTTCAGTACCCTTCACTAACTGGGCACACTTTCCCATAATATCAGCATGCGGACAGAAATAGAACATCATTAAACAGTTTCACCCCAGTCACCGAGAGGCAGACATGAAATTCAGGTCAAAGAGTTAGCAGGGATGATATAGAGCAAGGCAAGACAATACATGGATAGAATGGAGAGAGACCTCCCATTATAAAGACATTGGCACAGCTGCTATTACAAAGTAAACTCCACCAGCACTATTAAGCAACAGCACTGAGCAAATCAACTGCTTCTTATGCATTGTCCTGTACACGAAGGGTAGGAAACTCCCTTCTTAGTCTTGAAACCATGAAGACTTTTGTGTCACTTATTTTCGGGGGTTTGTTTTTTTGGTAAAACATGAAACAAAATAATTGGCACATCCAAAAGATCATCTTCCACAAATTAAACTCTCATTATAAAGAATAGCACACTTCTTCATAAGTAGACACATAGTGAAGAGTTGATGGATAGTTTTGATATACTGAAACAATACAAGTGTATTGGGATGTAAGTTATGTAATGCTGCATGGCCACCTTAAAAATTAAATGTTTCAAGTCAGACAGAAAATATTGATCTCTGTGAAGTTTGACGCTTGGACTGCATTTCCAATTTCCAGTTTTTCCATTCTTCCTGTAGAATATTTGGGTTTGAGAAATAACACCTGTATGATAATGTGTAATGGAACAACAGTGATGAGAGCAGATAGAAAAATATTTATCATTGAAACAACAGGAACATCTCAGTAGGAACCTTCTCAGGCCAGGGTTTCAACTGGAAACTGAATAAGGCTCCTCTTCCATTCACAAGCAGTTTGTGTTTCAGAAAAAGTTCATACATTTTTTTTTCAACTTTAAAGATTCACTATTTACATGATAAATAAGTTCCATTCAATTTTGTCCTTTGATTAGTCTCATAGATTTTCTTGACATCATCTTTGAACGCCTCAAAAACTGTCTCTTATTCTCTGAAACAAAGCAACAAAATTAAATTACAAAAAAACAAACAAACAACCATTTATCTTATGTTGATGATATATACCCACTTTAATAGGATATTTTGGCCCCTTGAAGTTTCATCTGTTAATCAATCTATTGCACCATCAGAGAACTGACTGTTAGTCCCGAGAGTATGACCGCTGGCAAGCAGTGCTTGTTGGCTGCATATCTTCGATTATGCCAGAGTTGATACTTGAAAGGCCATCAAGAGCCATATCTGAAATCCTCATCATCTCCATGAGTCACTGTGTAACAGCACTTGACCAAAGGGTTACAGAATGCGATAATCCCACGCTGTGGAGAGGTTTCCTGGAGGAAAAAGGATATGTCAGGAAATATTCCCAGTATGGCCTAGGGGTTCACACACAGGTCAAATAGAAGTCAACAGTGCCGCTTCATCACAACTCTAGTAAGCACCGTTCTCTTGGAGAGAGAACGTACCAGACGGCCAGAGCTTTGCCAACCCAGCAAGAAGGTGCTCTCCCATTTGTCCAGCATGAAAGTCAAACATTTACTCAACAGTGTTTCAAATGAATATTTGGGGCAGTGTGAGCGGTCTGACCTTCAGTAAAATGGACTTTTTTTGAAAATAAAAACAAAAGTATATTTACATTTCTTTGCATTAAAATGTACTTATTTAAGCCTATGAATTATCCATGGTTACCTTTTAAAGCACAGGGAATCTATAAGGTGGGGCAAAGATTGGCCATTCTATCATGATCAGGGAATGTTTAGGCTGTTGAAACCTATGGAATGATACCAAAGCATATCTAATGTATTTATGTGTGTTATTGTTCATTATGAAAATGATGGATAAGAATTGAAAAGACAGGAGGATGAGGGAACACATCATTATGATAAATCATATTTTCAGGTTGGCAACTGCATAAGTGTGTATTGCACAAATACTTTGCACATCTGTAATGACAAGCAAAGCTCTTCTGAAAAGACCGGGTGATTTGGTTGACTGTATGTGTGTGGTTAGCACACCAACAGGTAATTTAAGAATGCCTTCAGCTAAACCACCTTGTGTGCATCAAAAGAAAAAAAAACAAACAAAAAACATACAGTATGTACAGGACTATCTCTTTGGTTTGACATGCACATTAATGGAATTCAGCAAGAGACCTCACTTCTAAAGAAAAAAAAAAAATCAACATTCTCACTTCACAAAATAATGACATGGATTTTCTTTTGTTAATGTCGACAGACAAGATATTCTGTCAGAGTAAGGATCGCCCTCCTCTACACCGTCATCCATTTTTTGTTACTAACATTACTGTATGTGAGAAGTTGTGGTTGTTTCACTGTCCCTTTCACTCCTGTCACAAATTAACTACTGTTATGCTGTGACCAGATATAAGGATACTCTAACGAGATATGGCTAAAGGCTGGATTATGATTCAAGATAATCATTTTTGTCATGTGCTGGATTAAATCCCATGATTTCAGTGTAAGAAGCCTTCTATGAGGTGTTTTTGCAAAAAATTAAAATGATCTATATGGATGTCTCTCCTCGACTGTATACTGGTGAGACTGTGTTTTCCCGTTGTGTAAGTCCTGTGGGCAGAATTAGAAAATGCTTGTCCTCTAGTTCCCACACTTGTGTCCTGAAAACAAGGCCCCAATGAATAAACCGGCTCGTCTGCCCCTTCATTTGAATGTCATGGTGAATCTGAGGCCCTTTTCCTACTTCCAACAAAGAAGCCTGGCCTGCTAGCGTCCAAATTTGAGTGTGCCTGTGCGCTCAGCAGGAAGAAAAGGACCGCTGCTGGGACCTTCAGTGGGTGGTCTGAGGGGTGGTGGAGGAGAGCGAGGCCCTGGCACAGGGGCACCTATGCTGTTGGTTGTGGGCACGGCAGGCAGCGCAACTGTCTGTATAGTGCCCCTATCGCATGGCCCAAGGTCCTCCAGACCCTCCAGACCCTGTGGGGGCCCCTCATAGCCCATGTTGAGCCGCAGGGGCTGATGGGCCTGGCAGTAGTCTACAATTGGTTGTTCATAGCGGTAGAAGGTCAGCGCACCCAACTGGTGGGGGACCTGTTCAGAGCAAACAGAGCAAGGAGAATGTAATGGAGAGGTTAACGTTGGGATACATACAATGGGAGGTTGTGGTGGGGAGTGATGAGAATACAGAGAAGAGAAGAGGGAACAAAAGGAGACAACCAGAAAATATATGAGTGATACAAACTTCAGACATTCCAAAACTATTTTTTTATAATGTGCAATTCGTGCATATTTTGTAATTTCTGCACTCTTCCTTTTGCTCTTGTATAATGTGTAATCTATCCATCCATCCATCCATCCATCCATCCATCCATCCATCCATCCATCTATCCATCCATCTATCTATCATTGTTTATTGGTCAGTGACAACTTATTCCGTTTTATAAAATAGTTCTTGAGCTGTTAAAAAATCTGATACTCAGTCTAGAGGGTGTTCAACAAATATTAATTATACCAATCTGTGATCAACTCATATCAGTTTGGGCCCTGGGTGAACTGTTCCCTCTTATTCTAGCCCCCCTCTTCCCTAAGCGCCACCCATTTCAAGGATGGACACAGATAAAAACAATTTAATTGGCAGAACAGATACACATAATGGTGGTCTGGTCATCATTCTTAAAGGACATTGTTAAAATTAGATT
Organism: Antennarius striatus; assembly: GCF_040054535.1. Classification (NCBI taxonomy): domain Eukaryota; kingdom Metazoa; phylum Chordata; class Actinopteri; order Lophiiformes; family Antennariidae; genus Antennarius; species Antennarius striatus. The sequence continues at coordinate 7,102,775 of NC_090790.1, read as the reverse complement.
CATCCCACTTTCATAGAGGTTTCATGTTTTTCTTTTTCCAGATATTCATCTATTTTTGTGACATTTAAAGGACTCGCTCCCAGAGTTACCAAAGAGGCTTTTCATCCAAATTCATTGAAGACAACAGAGACATAATTTGTTGTTTTCATTGACAGATTGTTTTGAAAAAGCTAAGACGTATAATTTCCGATTGGAAACAATGTTTTTTAGCACATCGAAAAAATACAAAAGATATGGGGCTGTCAGGTTCAATGTGTGATCATTTTTATTGTTGTTTGCTAAGTGCTTGTGGTAAAGAAGTCTGTTAAGATGCAAAACGATTAAAAACTGGTTCAAAGAAAAATAACAAAGCTCAACATCTACTGTGTTGTGGTTGTGTACAAAAAATCCCTGTATCTAACACAAAAGATATGTAGAGTGTAAAAAGTAATTTCCCCATTAGGGTATTAATAAAATGGATCTTTTTCTTCTTCTTCTGATAACAACATGTACTTTTCAAATTATATACATACTTTAAAACTGTGTTTCATTTCTCCAATGCAGTTAATTTGTTCCACAGCGTTTAATCATGCCTGTGTCACTCCAAGCCTACAGCACAGCTAGTTTGGCAGCTCAATTTGGCCCTGTAATCAGCCTCACATGGTGTCCACCTGAGGCTTCAGCTTCCCCAAACCCATTCCCTGCAAAGATCCCCCAAATCATTTGCTGAGAAGCATTTGTGATAATTGTTTTTTACAGATATGTGATGCATATTGTGTCTGAAAACACTTCCTACTGCAATGCTGCAATTCCAAATATCACTATTCGGATGACAAGAAAATGTGCATATGCATGTTTGGATAGGCATACGTGCTTAAAACAAAACCAAAGAGGTGTTCATGCTCAACCGTTGGTGCAAGCAAGAGCTGGAGTGAACAGGCCTCTCTCCAGTGCCATGTTCTGTGCCAGGAGCACTCGTCACATCTGGCTGTGTGTCTGGTCTCGTGCTTCCTCCCCCAAACTTTAAAACGGCGCCAAACAAACAGATGAGACTCTTGTGACACCCTGTCTCTCCAACTTTAAATCAAACACTTATTTGCCATAAAAAAAAGGAGGCCAATTAAGAGATTTTTAACAGTCCGTGAAAACAGCAGGGTAAGATGGCAGCTGACCTGAATAAAACACAACGGCATGCCACAGCGACAGACCATCAGATTGGTACACATCGGTGACAAGAAACACGCAAGAACAGCAGAAGTGTATGACACCACCGCTGAAGACATGAATAAAACAACCCCCGACTCTACAGGAGGCATCATGCAACAGCTGCATTTGTTCTTTCATAGGTTCTGTGATAATTTTTTTTTTCCTGTTTTATTTTGATTTGGGTCTGTTTGCTCATGTCTTCTCTCCTCTTTTCTATTTTTTGCACCTCTGCAAGGCTCTTTCCACAAGCTGTGTTTTTTTATTTCCCTATAAGTTCACCTGGTTTTCCTCTCTGCTGCTATTTCCTGACATTTGCACGTGTTTTGGCATTTGGACTTGCCTGGATTGTTTCTCTGAATTGGATCTGTCTCTGTATGCCGTTAGGACCATTTCTACCCCATTCTCTGTGGTTATTATTTGCTTCCTCTGACTCATCTCTAGTTCAACTCATTTCCTTCAATGTCAGCATATTGATATTGAAACCTGAGCTGTACCTTCCCTCTCTGTTCCTCGTGTCTTCTCATGGGTCGTCACTCCTCAAACTTTGAATAACAGTTAAACACACACATATCCTTGACTCTTTATTTAAACCTTAACCAATGTGAGCTACAAGATTTCCTACAAGGACAAAACACAAAAGACATTGGCATCTTCAAAAATTCAGTTACTTGATTTCACTGAAGGACGTTCAGTATTTTCTACACATCTTCTGGCCATGTTAAGCATCAACACGTTATCCTCCTTCATTTTTTGTTGTCACTCCCAGAAAGGTGAAATACACTTCATGTGTTCTTTGCTCAAGAAATTAAAAATTATTCTGATAGAATATAAAGCTTGGAGCGTTTGGAATGTAATTTTTTGTTCAAGTGGAACATAAGTGAAAGTGGTGCAAAATAGACATTAATGAAACTGTTCCCAAACTGATTTCAAAAAAGAAAACTCCATGTAGTGCATACCTCCACCAAGCCCTAACAGCCTTTTATAATTAAATTACACATAATCTGCATTACTATGAATAAATAAAGGGGAAAAATGTAATGCAAATCAGTGTTCTCTTTTTGTGTCTTTTCAGAATTTTATGCTGAGCACTCTATCCAAATTTCTTTAATATTAATTTTGTCCAATTTTGCTAAAGGACAAACAAACAGACACCAGTGGAAACATAACCTTGGGCCCGTTTCACAAAGCAAGTTTAATGGAAAACTTGGGTAGGTTAACCCTGAAATCAGGGAAAACCAGGGTTTCATGTTTCACAAAGGGAGGGAATTTAATCCAGAGTTAGAGGAGTAACTCTGACCTGTTTCATGAAGCGAGGTAAACTGAACCTCTGGGTTTGTTACCGCAGTAACAGACTCCCTGAAGTTAACCTGGTCGGGAGCAGGTTTTATTCCACAAATCCAGGGTTTGACTCCACCCCCTTCAAAGCAGCTCGTGCCGTTTCATTTCTTGGTTCTGTCAGATGGACAGTTTTACCAATGCCGTTTTTATAAATAACTGTAGCGATGCGTTCAGTTTTTAGTTTTTATTTACAACGTGGGAGACGCTCAGTGTGCCTCACCTTGAAAATGGTTCCCCAGTTTTTCTATTTCCCTGGAGATAAACCCATCACAATCATCAAGGAATCCCACAGGATTACAGGTGCATGATGTAGAAATCTGATGAACAAATTTGAAATTATTTTCCTCTTAATGACATTGTGCTGCAACCTCAGAATTGGATCAGTAAAAATGTCTTTTAGGATTTCCCAATGTAATTGGCTGCATGGATGGTACCCACATTCCAATCATATCCAACAAGGTACATACAGACTAACTACTGTTTCAACATGTTAAAGACTGCATCAGAGATAAACTAACATCTGTCCAGATCATGTGTGATGCTGCAGACTACATTTCTGATGTGAAGATCTAGATCTGTTCCTGACTCACAGATGTATGATGAGTTTTACCTGAGCCGCAGACTGTAATGTGGTCAGTAACCTAAAGATTTTCACAATAATTCACTTGTCTCCATTGTTTAATCCACTCTAATGAATCCACTATACATCACAGGACAGTTTGATAGTTTTTTGCTGGGGGACAAGGGTTACCCATGCCAACCGAGGCTTCTGACCCTTTATTCTGACCCACTTAATATTTACTGTACAATATGAAACATAAAGAGTACGAGGATCTCTAATGAGATGATGCACAAGTCTGACCTGTATGAACAATATTTTTTTCCATCATTCTCAGCTGCTGACATGTACGCTTCTCTCCCGCTGGATTGCACCTAAATAAAATAAACTCATAGACCATTATTCAAGCTGTTTACCTACATCATTTTACAGTGATTGCAATGGACTACGTTTAAACTGACACACTGACTCGAGCAGCGAATATCGTCCCATGCCATCTCCATCTTGTTTTTAATTGCAAAGCTGTTGCTCTTTCTTATGAAAATGTCCTCAAAGTCTTCATATGCATAAATTGAAATTTGTGCTCCGACTGCCGTAAAGAGTTGCGGTGCGTGTCTCATCTGTCGTCATGGTGAATCGTCGAACCGGGGCTCCATTGACGATAGCTTTTTTTAGAGTTGTCGCGCCTGTTAAACTACGGGTCAACTTACTCTGGGTTAACCAAACTAACCCTGAAAAGGGTTTGTGAAACCTAAATCTCTGGTTTTCCAAGTTCAGGGTAAGTCAACCCAGAACCACAGGTTGTATCTTAGGGTTTGTTAACCATGCCTTTGTGAAACGGGCCCTTTCTTGGCAGATTTATTATGTCCCGAGAAATAGAGGACAAGACAGGGAAGTGGACTTAGATATAAGGCTTTGTTCATTTCAAGCAATTCAAAAAAAAAAAAAAAGAACTGTTCCCAATAACCAAGAACATTTATCAAACTCAGAGTTGTAGGGATTCTGAATCATGTTTAAAGGCAGTGTGAAAGAATTCAGGGCAGGTTGTTAAAAAAGAGGTCTGTGTCAAATAAATGCAGATATATGCGGGCTGGGAGTAGTCTGATTTTGTATGTGTGAGAGAGAACATGTTTCAAAGTCAAAAGGAAATAGTCTGAGATAACAAGTTTTGGCAGTTCAGGAATTATCCTGAGCCATGGTACCTAGATGAAGGCACTTTAAGAGCATTAACTCCAGTTCTGTTTTAGATAAAAAACAGTGCTGTTTGTTGCCTCCAGCTTTACTGTAACATGCTACCATTATGCTGTGCAATACTCAGCAACTGCTCTCAGCAGTTTGGAGCATGTGTGACTACTCTCTTTTTAATAAAAGTGGAGCGACATCAGTTGCTTAACCAGCCTTTTTCAGCTTCATTGACTTGCCACTAGAACCTCCACCTTCCACTTTTTCCCATACCTCCTTCCTCCTTAAATGGACTCCATTAAGTGAAGCTGATTCATTACATTATAGGCACTCAGTGGATTACTCCTCTCATTCCCCTTTGAGTTTAAAGCCCTCACCAACCAAGGAGCTGCAGCCACCACACCGCTCCACCGCCACCACATCTTCTGTCACACACACCACAGTCTACCTCGGCCCCACTCACAGCTCTCTGCTCGGGTCCAATGAATTAATTAACCAACATTAAGTACTAACCATTTCAGCGGATTCTGTCAAGCTGTCAGGGCATAACTCTGTTCTTGTGTGGAGCATGTGCGGATGTGTGTCTTGTATTTGTGCAAGCTTGCCCATCTGTAAATGTATGTGATTGAAAAATAGAAAGACAGGGAGAGAAAAACACTACAGATGTAGTCTGAGATCAACACACAAGGGTTTTTTCCTCCATGCATCTATTCCTTTATTTATTTATTGATAAAAATAACACAAAGTACCTGTGTAAATTTATCAAAAAACATATTCAAATTCAATTTTCAAGTTTTATTTATATAATGCCATATCATAACAGGAGGATGGAGGGTGGTTGTACACCTTGGCCAGTTGAGGGGAATGGGGTGGACACATGACTGTGTGTGTGTGTGTGTGTGTGTGTGTGTGTGTGTGTGTGTGTGTGTGTGTGTGTGTGTGTGTGTGTGTGTGTGTGTGTGTGTATACATATATATGATGATAAGCCCTGGATATCCTCAGGCTGGCACCCTTCTGACATTTCAAAGTCTAATCTAATGTCTGCTCCAGCAATCTAGATATAAACATAAAAGGAAGCAGGGTGTCTCACTCATTAAATCTGTAACTTTATGACTTGCTTTGCACTGAGCATGTCATTTACATATTCAGCTCTAAATGGTTACCCACTGAAGTTTCAACAATGTGCAAAGAACTACGTCTAACTTGGCATTCACTGGTGCTTAGCAGAATGACTTCACACATTGACAGGTTTTTTTTTTTTATTCTTAGTGATATTTAGTGTTTGCTTCATCTCTTAACGTCGAAATATCCAGCAATGCGTTCATAATCGCAGACATGTTGCATAAGGTACCCACTGCACTTACTGTGTGACAAGGAGTGAAGGTCAGGTAAATGTGCAACTTGTAGCAGGAAAATGTCTGGATATTTGAGAGGCAAAAGGATGACCCCAACCTTAAAGTACGTGTATATTGGTCAACAGCAGCAGGTGTTGCAATTGTCCTCATTCTGAGAAGAAACCCTGGATTATACCATGGAGAGCTGTCAATGTGAAAACGTGCTGAAAGGTCAACAACAAAAGAAAAAACTTTTGCTACCTTGACGTAAAGCACCTTCATCATAAAGCACAGAGTGAAATTTTTATTGCTGCTTATGCTTGTATTATATGATGTGTTGAATAGGTACATGCAATTCCTATATTGTATGTTACTTTTGTATCATATTTTATTTTGCAACTCCTGCCTTATCTCCCCAAGCTGCACTTCTGGATGATTTTTTCTTCCATTGGATCTCTGCCACAGGTACCGGTGTGTACTTCATCTAACAATGACTGGCATCCTTCCTCTTCCTGGATCTTTATCTCTGTACCCCTGAGCACAGTAAGACGACCAAAGCAGGTTTGAAACAACCGGCCCAAGGACATTCAGTGAATCAAGACAGAGTCATCTCTTAATTTTATTCTTAAAGAGGCTTTTATCAGAGGAACCCTTACCACGTTTTATTTTATGGTTGTCATTTTGGCACTTTTATGGTTTAATACCAGCTGTGTTACAGTTTGTTGGAAGGGATACTTTTAAAGGTGCTGTTCGCATTGAGTTGCTTTTGTGCTATTGTAAGCATATTCTCCACTTGAGTAGCATGTCTGTGTTAAATACTTGGTCAGCCTGACAATGTAAGATGGTAAAAACTGGACCAAAGAATGGCATTTATGATCTGATTCTGTTGATCCTTTTTTATTCCATTCTGTCTTTTGAACATGTGATTCATATATTTATTTATTTTTTAGCTGGAGACCCTAAAAATATTCTAAAGTGTCACAAATGGATTTTTTTAAATACCCCAGTGCCTCTCAAAGCTTCTTTATACATCAATGCCTCTACCTCCAGATAGGGTGTCAGCACCAAGCATTGCAAGCATTGCGATTGCCCACCTAGGATTTAGGGGCATTATGGCCCAGGGGTCTGCAGCCCTCTCAACCAAACGGTGTTATCCTCTTAATCCATCATACAAAGGCACACACCAGCATAATTATGACAATGTTTTTCTAAAATGTTGTTCAGACTGTCACTTTTCTTGTGATTTCACAAATGTTTTACTTTATTTTGTATTAATTGCATTAGAATAGTTAATCATCATTATAGTTTTTGAGTAATTTTAACTTTGAATAACAACCTTTGCTAATACTAGGTTTGACATGTTCAATTATGTGTGTTTTTGTAGACTTAACTTTCATTTTTGGCATTCATTTACATTAAATATAGCAGAGTAACTTTACTTGTCTAGTTCTTATCCTTTGTGGAAGCATAGGGATATATTACCATAATTCATTTTGCTCCATCAATTTTTAAAACAAGCCATGATACATATTTGATGTAAAGGCCTATTCTTTATCCTTTCTAAAGCATTCGATATAACCGTGTTCCATAGTTCTGTGTTGTTAGAGACACAACCTCCTGTGCAAGGAGGAGTAGAGATAACAGTAGAGGTCAATGGTTCAGGCACTTTCAATATCAAGGACCCCTAAAGTGAAACAAATTAAACTACAGCCCCCCGCTTGATAAGATGATATGAATTTTGCTTTTAGGGGTTTTATTATGTGAAGTGTATAAAACCCCTGATCAAAACAGACATACATTTGCTGAATGTGTTGATAACAAAATTAATTTGATTCCCTGCTGTGCTAGATAGACCATGACACTATATAGTCACTTTAGAATCCACTGTGGTAGAGATAGTAGTTAGAATGGGATTGGGTTGATGAATGTAGTAATATCAAGAGAGATATTTCACATGGTTGTAGAGTTGATATTAGTCTTAAGGGTGGATATGTTGCCAGCTTGTGGTACACATAAGGGTAGTGGTGATGTGGGAGAAGTAGTAGAACTGGTTACAGTGACCATGCATGTAGTGGTGGTAGCAGTATGAGTTGTGGTAATGAAGAAAGGCATATGGTACTAGCTGAAGTAATAGAAAACTGTTCCATGGGTCATAAAAAAATATTGTATAACTGATGGAAAAAGAAATTGCTTGGTAAAGAAGTAAACATGAAAATAACAGAATATAAAACAATAATTCCCAGGAGAAAACATTGTTCAGCAACTGTGTTACTAGGCACTTTGCATGATTCCACATTTTAAACAAAGGATATCACCACGTGTGAGCAGAACCACTATTACCAGGTCCACAGAGGACCATGTATAGACACAGTATCTTGAACCATTTGAACGTGTGGAGTCATAAACCTACAAATTAACTCTTAAGAACCTCCATTGGCTGAAGCAATTACCATTCATCATATCCCCTGTGCACACTGAATTTGTGTCAATGCATGCACAAGTCCGTGTGTGTGTGTGTCCATGGCTTTGCATTCCCGTGTGATTACTGCAGACATTTCATTATATATACATTCCACTATAGTAAGGAGGGATAAGCAGGACGGATTTTTTTTATTTTTTAGATGGGCTTCAATGACATGCAGCCAACCAGTCAGATTTTCAGCAGAGCAGTCTGCCTGGCACGGCTGTGAGGGTGTGAAGCTTAACACCACTATACCTGTACTTGTTTTTTCAGGCCCTACATCCCGAGAGGAAGGCTTCTCAGCTGCCTGGGTAAGAGACATCTGTCTTTCTACAGTATACATTGTTAACATCTGTGGTGATTAACATACAAATCAAAAGCTGCACGAAACAATGTTGGTGCTGAGGAACAAGCATTTCATGGCACCATTGTACCTTTTGGAGAGCTGACATACAACAGAAGCTACACATGCTATGAATCGTTCTGCTGTGTGTTTAAGAATAACCTCTACTAATGGGAAAGAAAGGCCATTTGGGATTGTTGTCTTATTAAAGGGTCAGTTAAGTTCAGAGGCAGAAGGCGCACCCTTGACATTCCCTCTTAGGGCACTCTGTGAAAATGAGCCCACACGTCCACATTTTACACTAATTGATTCTCTAAACAAGCTGTTAGCCTCCCACTAATTCCTTAATGACTGTAGGTCCCTTTATATGCTGTGACTCTTGATTACAGGTCTCTGGCACAAAACACATACACACTCACACACACTGGGTACACTTCATTTGCGAAGGTGGTCTAAAGCAAGGAAAAGTATGAAAAAACTGGGGAAAGACAGGGAAGGAGACATCAGGATCAAGGCCCCCTTCATGCACCAATGAATTCCCCTCCGTCAGCTTGTCCCAGCCTCCTAAGACTGTGTGGTATGTACAGCAGAGGAGCTTTTTACAGAACATAGCAAATGGGCCATGAAATGTTACTCAACACTCAACACATTCTTCAGCCCAGGACACTTTTGCACATAAATGTCTAGCATGACGTGGAGCTATACAGCAAGTAATGAAAACAGGGTTAGAGAACAGCATAATGGAGACTAACAGTGTACACAAGTTTTTCTTACAATCTGTGTTAGAATAGCTCGTCAACTCTTTGTTGATTATAATTCATTGGATGCAAGGTTTTTTTCACATATTTCTTCACTTGAAAACTCAGAAAATTGTAGTTTTCTTTACCTAACTAAACAAAATGAAAGATAAAATAAGCAGTTATATAGACCAAATTTCAGCTCACATTGCATCAGGATATTTTCCATTTAATTTTGTCTTTCAGATTTATTCTCATCTACAGACTAATCATCCAAATGAGTACTTGATTAATTGATTTGGCTTTGGGGTTTTATCTCTCACAATATGTACTGGCTGCCCTGGGTGTTAATACCTGTAGAAACTACTGAGGTGTACATAAGAGATTGAAGTAAAGCAGTAAAGCACAATACCCTACATGAAAGACTGAGTCATCCCCAAGCTCTGAGATTGAACATCTGTTTATAAAGACATTGAATATCTTAAAGATCAAATTGTGTTTTGACCTTTTACACTATTAGTTGCTGTGACCTATGTGATAAATTCATCATGTTCCTAAAAGAAAACTGTGTAGTTTAAATTTATCCTACAGCAGGGGTATTCAATGTTTTGTTTTGGTTTTTTTATAATGACGTTATCTATATACATACAAATGATAAAAGTCAGAGCCCACTGAGGTTATTTTCAAGCTTAATAAACAATTTTGACTTTCTTCCAGCTCTACTCTTTTCAACAGTAGATAACCTGGACCCATTGCTGGGTGCCAAAATGCATATTAGGAAAGCAGAATGATGGTTTGTGTCAAAGGAGAACAATTTGTATTTCCGTTTCTGCAGTCTTACATCACATTCAAAGTTCCCCCATTCTCTCAGCTGGTGATGTCTTTCATTATGTGCTACTTGCAGCCATGGCGGCACTGGCAGTGGGTCTGAGTAATGAGCATGACCCAACATAAATGCTGTGTGGCCAACTTGGCTCCACAATGGGAGCTTCAGTCGCACTTTAATCAGGGATATTGGGGAGGAGTGTGGCTGGGAAGGCAGGCCGAGGCTTTTAAAGACCCGGCTAATAAGACATGTCAAAGGGAGCTGGTCAAAAGCCAGAAATGATACGCAGACCTTCTCCCTATCTGCTTCCCATCCTGACGCATCACGTGCTGCTTGGGTGGCATCCGCACACAGATGGCGTTTTATCAAGGCAAGATATTCACTGATGTAAACAACCAATGCAGTACATCTCAAAGCAGCGTGTGACTGACATGGTTTATCACTTTTGCCCTCCATCTCTCAGCTCATCCCAGATTTTTACTCTTATTAGTTTTAAAAGTTGGGATAAAATCAGAAACACAAGTTTGTCTCCTTCATTATTATTTTTAATCTTAGTCTCAGGTCTTTAAATAAGCATGTTTTATAATGAAATGTTTGAAATATGATTGTTAACAGCAAATTGTTGCCTCTTACTATCTGCTTGGTATCTGTATGACTTCAGCACTGAGACAGCATTGTGTGTACAGCCGTGAGTCTCTGTCATGTAGTACATAACACCGATGGTTTTTTGCACTCTTCTTTGAAAAAGCAATTGCAGATGTTTTCATACTTTTAAAATTGTTGACAACCTTCTCTTTACAACATTAGATTACATTTTACGTATACTGAATTGAAAGTATAACATTTATGTGTGATGATAACTTGCAATGTGGTTACTAAAAGTCTCTATGTACATCTATTTTTATGTTTGTATTTTGTATATTTTGGTAATTCTTTTTTTTTTTCACTCTTGAAATTTCTTTTAAGGCAAACCCACTGCGTGTAATTCCAATTAAAGTGAAATCAACAACTCATTTGGCTATATTATGGTAGATTGTGGAGTGATGAATTAATGAAGAGGCATATTTTATCATCTGAAAAGGTAATTAGCCATCGGGCTTAAGTAATCGCAGAAAAATCCAGGTCGTTACGTGCTGTCCCAGAGGGGATAGTTTTGCATATACTAATGGTAGATCAAATCCCTCAAGAGACAATCTATTCACTGACAAACCTTGACCACACAGTTCCTTTGAGGCTAGAACATGTCTAGCCTGACTAGTAATACACATTGATGCAAATAGGACCAAAGTAGACAGCGCTGAAAATGTAGTTGTCTGGAATCCAGAGACTTTGTGGCAAATAACTTCTTTGATCACACAACTGTTTGACAAGAAGTGTCGTCTGGAGTCTGTTTCACTGCTGGTAATTTACTTTGATACAGGGAATGTAATTCCTCATGTAAGTCTATAAAATCACCCTTATCTATCAATGTTTCTATCAAATTACTCACACGATTTATCCAACGGTTTCAATGTATTGCACTGCAGCACCACCTACATAATTAACATTGTCTTTATTATAGCCCATAAATCATTTACCAACATACCTTACATCCTGTCATTCCCTTCAGTTTTGATCTCCAACTTCATGCAGTCTTGCTATCCAGACATTTGTGGTTACATATTGTCATTTTCATCTTGTATTTATTGTACCTTACAGCATTGTACCAATACGTTCTCAGTTGTAAATTGTAAGTCTCTTGGATGTAATTTGACCACAATTGCTTTTGCATGCTTTCCTGCATGCTTATTTGTTCAGGAAAAAATAATATTTCTTTTGTGTATTTTAGTCCTCTGAATCAAGGCTTGATGGATAAAATATGTCACAATTGTTTAAGCCCTTGAACTACAGTTTATACTGTTTTACTGGTCTTGCTTCACACAGAAACTTAAATTGTAACCATACATTGTAAAGAAGCACATTTTTTATTGTGAAAGCAATGTTGCTCCCATAAAATACCTGCTTTTAGACTGGAGTTTTGACCAAGTCTGACTTTATTTTAAAGACTACCAGGAGCAGAGGATGTATGGCGCTAAGAATTATATTAGTACATAAAGTGAGCTGACTTATCTTCCAGCAATTAACTTGTAAACATCATAAAATAACTTGGTAAAGTAAATTGGGTTTGAAATGACTTCATGTCCACCCATCTTGGGTGGACAATAAAGGTCATATAATTAACTAAAAGGAAAAAAAATCAGAATACATTATCTTAATAACATGACTGTACATCTGCGATTGCTCAACATTTGTTGAGACACATTAATATTACATTACAAAACATAGATTTATTTTCTTGAGGCAACCATTTCTGTCATTACATCACTACCCTGCCCCACAGGATGGTCCCAATGAATAAGTTTGGGACTAAGTTTCTTTTCTCAGTACACTTGTACCTCCCGCCCCCAAAAAGCTATAATAAGATCTGTGCCCTTAATCTCTAGAATGAATTTTCACATTATAATGTTATTGTAACTGCTCACTTCATCCCAAGGGCAAAGTTATTCTGCTAGAGTGAACAGATGTGAGCTGTTTGATATGTTGTACATTTTTTCATGTCTTTGAAAAAAACAACAACTCTCAACATACCCAATTGACAGCTTACCACTTCTATTGAGAATAGTCAATAAAAATACAGCTTTACACAATTCAATAGATTCAGACATCTACCTGTAGTCTTAAAATTAGTTTGAGTAAGAATAATGGTCATCGGGACGGCAGTGTGAGTTGACAGTGTGAGGTGTCAGCTCACCTCCAAAGCACTGCTGAGGTGCCCTTGAGCAAGGCGCTGTCCCCCTTTACAAGTTTATCATTTGTGGTGCTCCACAAAGGGGCTGCCCACCACTCTACCTCCCCCTGCATGTCTGCAGACCCCCTTATGTATATGTGTGTGTCCTACAGGGACCTGCACAAACATGTATGCATCCGTTTGAAGTATTTACTAACTACGGTGTGCTTTTAATTTCCCTTCAGGGAATATATATATATATATATATATATATATATATATATATATATATATATATATATATATATATATATATATATATATATACACACACACACACACACATACATACATATAATATATATACATACACACACACATTTTATGTATATTAAAAACTAAACTGTTAGAGTTTAATGAAGTGTAACATAACAAAAACAGGAAATCACGTTAGAGTAATCGGAGACAGGCAAGCATTAAATGCCAGGACTGATGGCACCAAAGTAAATGTGAGATGCATGTTTAGCAAAAGGGTGATTAAAATGCCTGTATCCTCAAATCCTTGATAAATATTTCATCAGGTGGCTCTTGGCTCTTGTGAGGCAGCAACAATATTCATATTGCTTTTGTTGAAATTATTGTAGCACAGCTATCAGCATTCTCTCTACCACCACAATCCGCCCACACACACACACACACAGTCCCATACACATAAAATAGTGACACAGGCTTGTATAAATAAACACAGACATTAAGTCTAGTTTGAGCAATAAACATCAAACATTGTCTAACATTGTTATTTGACATTGTTATTTGATAATTAAATAAACACCAATAGATAAAAAATATGGTAAAATTTAACAGAACTCAATTAATAAATGGAGGGCTTATAAATTGTTGTGAGGAATTCAATTGAAAGTGGAAAAAATTCACATTACAAATACTCTCTAATATATATATATATATATATATATATATATATATATATATATATATATATATATATATATATATATATAACATCAATGAATAAAATGTGTACTTTCTAAAATTCACTTAGAAAGATTGCCCTCTTAGAGCTACATTACCTTTTAATATTACAATGCAGCACCTGGCTTCAAACCATAAAATGACTCTTGTACCACCTGAGGAGTTTTGGGCAAGTGGCAATGCTGGTTTTCAGAGTGTCTGTTGATGCAGCAGCTCAGCTCGAGCCGGCTTGCCCATGGGGGATTCAAACCTGATAGATTTTTTAACACCAAAGTAGCGCAACCTGGTACAGTCCTGATGTCCATCGAAGCCTGCAGTGATGTCTTGTCAAGATTTGTGCCACTACCTCTGAATGTGATATCTCCTCATCTCTACTTGCTTCAACATCTCATACGTTCTATTGTTTGGTTCAGGTTGTACAAATGAGACACAGTAAAATGTCTCAATAGAAGCAAAGCTTTCTCAAGTATGTGTACCATCATCACCTGACTGATTCAACGGGATGCAAAATAGATTCCTTTATTATTTTCTTACTATTTTTTTTTCCTTTTTAGAAATCTCAATCTCTCTATTGGCTTCTCATATCCTCTTCTGGTATCATCAATCCATCCATCCATTTTCTTGTAGATCAGATGACAGCAACTGACTCATCTATAGCCACTTATCTTATTATATCATCATCATCATCATCATCATCATCATCATCATCATCATCATCATCAGGTTTCCCCTATGGTGTCGGTGACTGCTTTGGGGTGTTACCGCTGGCTACAGGTAAAAATGCAGGATACACCACAGATAATATCTATGACTTTTCCATTGCTTATATGCTGCTGAATTTGTGACAAGCAAGACATGGGTCTTTATCCATGTTTTTAAGAGTACTGTATATTTAGTCAGCTTTCGCATTACTATTCTCTTTTGGGCTGTTCAGGTAAAAGCACAGCTGCTCCTTCTTAGCGAAGGTGAAACCCAGTCTCACTCAACGAAAAAACACAGCATTTTGAAGTTTTAGGTAGTTTAATGTTGAAAACTGACAATTCTGTGTAGGTCTAATCTGCTCAATCTTGATTTATTTATTTCAGCTGAAGGAAATATCCAAGCAAACCTGACAACCCCGTCCACTAGTCATTAGTTGATTAATGAAAAGACTGCAGATGACACACATGATTTGAAAAGAAGTACCAATTTGTGACTCAAGTGGTAACAAATAATAATAAAAAAACATGTGCTTTAATAAATATTTCATATTTTGCTTGAAAATATTTTACCTTGTCCCCAGTCAAGTGTCAGCCCAAAAGCAGCACTCCAGAATTCACTGAATTTTTTGACAGCAGACAGCTTGCTATTGTTCTCGTGATTTTTTTGACAACCAATCACATTCTGCCCAAACAATAGAAAACATTTTGTCTTCCTTTACTTTCCTGAAATAGATTGACATAGTAAATATACACTGATGTTGCTGGAACAATCCCTCTCAGACATACTGAGTACACCTTCAGAGTAACTTTAGTTAGACAACCTACAAACCTGCAGTAAAACAGTTCTATAGCATACTCGAAAGAAAGACAGCTGTACCTGAGAGTGATCCTTAAAGTTTAACAATTAACCAGCCAGCCACAGGCTTTAACACATGGCCAAAACAATTACATTTTATTAACAGAAAAGGGAACTATTTCCTTTATGCAAGACCTGTACAGACATATGTAACAGATTTTCTTGGACATGCTTTAGTGAATGTGCATCGCAGCCTGACAGATATTCTCTGACTATTACTGTACGCCTAGCCTTCTATAAAATCCATCTTGCAGTGGACCATGGATGTTGATGAGTGACAAAAATTTGGAACTAAGTAATACAAATCTTAGGGAATCCTTCTGTCCTTGGGAGAGGTAGTTATAATTTTTGTATGGTATTAAAAACAAAGCTTAATCTCCATGGGCATTAGAGATACTAAAATGTATTAATATGGCAACAACTGAATAATAACAACAACAACAACAACAACAACAACAACAACAACAACAACAATAATAATAATAATAATAATAATAATAATAATAATAATAATAATAATCATAATCATAATCATAATAATCATAACCATAATAATCATAATCATAATCATAATAAATGTTTTTTCCCACAACTCCTCTTTCTGAATTCTGGACCGACCCATTTAGCACTTACTACTCAAAATATCTAGTTTTAAAATTTGTTTTAATGGTTTTCAATACATTGTACTAAAAGAAAAGATAAAAGAAAAAAGCAAAAAAGCAAAGCAAAGAATAGATAGCTATGATGGGATGAAACAAGATAAGCTGTCATGTGTCCTGTAAATTTGTTATATCAATGTTAACAGGCTGTATATAATAATGCAAACTTTTTTATTCACTTTTTTATTTTTATAGCAAAATATGTTACTTGACATTGAACATGCATCTTATGGTCATAAGACAACAAACAAAACAAATGTTGAAATGAATCACAGATGCACAAAGCCAAATCAACTAGAGACTTTGTCAGATTTAAGCATTTGGGGGGACATGTCTTTATTTGATTTAGATAATGACTGTATTTTCTATGCAGGACATCAATGTACATTACATGGTTTACTGATGGTGTCTTAGTCTTTTCACATATAAAAGCCTAAATTGTGGCACATCAATTAGGAGATGAAAAGAGATGAAGCCATTCCTTCATGTCCTGTGTGAAGATGTAGACACGCAAAGATCTTTTAACATTTTTTTTTTTTGGGGGGGGTTGTAATTACAGTCTTTTCCTTACTTTTAAAGCCATGTCTGTTGGCCTGAAATAAATTCAACAGATACATTACAAAGTTCCGAGTGTCTTAAGCAAAATCACCACAATTAATCAGTATTCTCTTTTTATTTTTTTTATTTTCAGAAATTACAGAACCACTGTAAGACTGTTAAATACCTAGAAATTAATGTGACACATCAACTTCTGCCAATTGTTTTAAAATTAAATTAAAAAGATTAAATCTACTTTATTCGTCCACACGTGGGGAAATTATCTTTACACTCGTCACTCTTTTTGCATGTGGTTACAGTCTTTGGTTAGTCATGCATACACACATAGTTTTTGAATACAGGCCCCTGAACAAAACACACTGGGGGCCTGTAGGCATGCAATTACTAACACAAACAGTAGGGGCAGGCAGAGTGACGGGTCGCGGACAGGGGGTCGCACCCCAAACAAGCAGCTTGTGGGGGGACGGCGCCTTGCTCAAGGGCGCATCGCTCAAGGGCGCATCGCTCAAGGGCGCATCGCTCAAGGGCGCCTCGGCAGTGGCTGGGAGGTGAGCTGACGTCTCCCACCGTCAGCTCACACTCTGAGGGATGTCCTAGCGGAAGCGGGATTTGAACCACCGATGGCTGAGCGATCCGTCTTCAAGACATCTGCTCTACTGCTAAGCCACTGCTGCCCCTTTTAATCATTTAAAAGTAAAGAAAGGAAAGAGCTTTTTCTTTGCATGAAACAATATGTTCATGCAAAATGGTTGGGAGGGTTTTCACTTCATTCTTACTGTGATGATTTGTCTCATTTGTGGCTGTGAAATGCTGTTAGAAATCAGAGAGTGTGGCACCCTGGAGTAGCTGTCATTATTACACTGTTTCTGAATAGTAAGTTATGTAAATGTTCAAATTTCTCCATTGCATTTTTCCACAGCTAGAGCTGACTGAATTTGATATGAGACTCCAGGTCTTCATTTTGGTACAAGCTCACGATTTTGCTTTTTTTTTGCTGTTGTAGTTGTTGGTGGTGGTGTTTTTTGTTGTTGTTTTTTATTTTATTTTTTTTTTTACCACAACTCCTCAGAAATGAAAAACCATCATACTTTTTTCGAAAGGAAAATCATAAATACAAAACACTGAAAAGAAAATCAGTGCAATCAGAAAGAAAAAACAACAACATCTAAGTTACTGGACAAATAAAAAAAAAAAGAATATTAAAACTAATACAATGCATGAGAAGGATGAGGAATTTGAAATGTGATCAGTAAAAGAATCACTGTTCAACCAAAAATTTGATTTTGAACATTTACAAGAGTAAAGTCTGTGTTCACATTATCCAGGCCCTTGGATCATGGTTCAGGTGGCTGCCCAAAGGCCAGTATTCAGTGAGAACAAATCATCAGTTAATTATATTTGGGGGCTAACCATGCTTTAACTGACCAGTTGTTGACTCTGTATACTTCCATGATGTGCTCCGGCAGACTTTGGCTGGCTCCCTTTCCTTCTGTTTTTATTGTGCTTTAACATTAATTCCCCTATAATATATTAAATAAGATAGCTATTAATTAATTTATGCAGTCAAATTATATTTTACTAATTGTTTGGCGGCACGGTGGTAGAGTGGTGTAGCGCTATTGCCGCAGCAAGGTGGTTTACAGTTCAAGTCCCACTCTGTGCAGAGTTTGCATGTTGTCCCTGCGTCTGTGTGGGTTCTTTCTGGGTTCTCCTACTTCTTCCTACCTCCAAAAACATGCAGTTGAGGTGAATTGGCCAGATATTGAAGATAATGAATAATTGTTTGGTATTTTGAGATTAACAACTAGGAGAGAAGGAAAGGCAGCCAGAACTCATAAAATGGAAATAAATCACAATTACTTTTGAAAGAGTTAACCTTTTCTGAATAAACACAGAATTGATGAATTGCTATAACAGCAGAAACAAAACCCAAATTACAGTACATGGTGATATTTCAGTCATTCCCTAGGGAGAATGGATGTTGTTCAATATTTTAAAACATCCAATTAAATAATTGTTGAGACATTGAAGTGTGCCAGTGCTATTTTACTGCTCTTTATCCTAAATTTAATAGGAAGTAGAAGCATACATCCTACAATGGAATACATCCTACAATTGATGATTGACAATCGTCAATCATCAATGGATCATGTATCTTGTTCAGCAGATGGGGATTACACCTGGTTCAATCTCTTAAGTGTGGTTTTGCCAACGAAGCTGGGATCTCCATTAAAATATTTATGTGATATGGAAGGATGCTTTCCTACCTGACTGTTGCATCACAGTAGGTCTGTGTGTGCCGAAACTCATTATCAATCAAAATGTGACATATTCAACAACAATGGTCACATGTTGATTATAAAACCATTATAGATCATAAATTCAATGTGTAATGCCACTTTACAAAGTGTCCTAAAAAACCCTGAGGAAGGGATTTCTCACTATAAAAAATAAATAAAAATAACATAACGCACACATTTTTCTGCCGTATTTCTTGTTCTAACAAAGCTGCTGGACATACTGTTGCTTTTATGGTCTAAACTGCATCTAAGTGTCAGCCTGTTGTGCCACCCTGTGGTCCTGACATCAGGACCAACACTGATTTTACTTTTCTATGATTTCAGTTATCTGTTTAATACACCCCTTTGATAGCAGAACCCTGGCACCTTTAAAGAATGCAGGATTTTATTGTTTATTATTAAGAAGTGCATATTTTACAAGACTATCAAAATAATGTGTATCTTTTCCTTAATGGTGTTCTAGTATATTTGCTATTTAGTTATAAATAATCTCCCTTTGGATACATTCCCCACTTAAGTGACAGCTAGAGAGGATCCGTTTAGCTGCATATAAACACAGGTCATATCTCTGAATTAATTAAATTTCAGTGAACACGTCTTGAAATATCATATTTACCAGTCATGTACCCAAACCTTGTTGAAAGGCTCATCTAATACCAGAGCTGCGCACATGTTCTGAGATATGGTGAGCCTTGCTTGTTTTTATGCTTCATTTAGCATGTAAAAGCATCTCGAAGTGTGAATAAAAATGAGTACGAATATATGGATGTAGGAAGAACAGATCAATCTCAAAGTAATGTAAGGTATGAAAAAAAAACAATGAAGAAAATGGAATAAAGATAAACTGGGTAAAAAAAAATGAGGAAGAGAGGAGATGGAGAGGGAAGTAGACAGCAGGAACACATGAAAATACAGTCATGCATCTACTGAGCCATAGTGCTTATGGCTGGGCTGTGGCACTCTTTTTATTGATGTTGGAGAATATTTGTGCCGACAGGAAATGAAGCAGCCAGCTGTCCCCCCCATTATGACATTATCTCAGAAGGATGGTCAGCAGCACCAGTGTTCCTATCACAAGAGCTGCACCCCGGTATGTCCAGAGGAGAGCTTGGTCCCATGGCACACATCCGCATTATTGATCATATAGACACACACTCTATATATTATACTACATCGTGTGTGTGTGTGTGTGTGTGTGTGTGTGTGTGTGTGTGTGTGTGTGTGTGAGAGAGAGAGAGAGAGAGAGAGAGAGAGAGATGGTTAAATCTTACACTTTAAAACAGAATATCTCCATAATAACGTGGAATAGAGATAAGCGTACTACTGTGAAGTGAGCCAAGAAGCTGAACTTCACATACGACTCACAGACAATTTGCTATGCTTAATGTTCTTAGTCTATGTTTCTCCAGTGTTTAATAAATATAGATTTTTAATTCCATGGTTGCAGCATTGTGCAAGCACAGCACAGAAAGAAGCAACGTCAGAGAGAACAAGCCTGTGCGTAGTCCTCAAAATAGCAAATTGGCTCACTGAGATGACAACATTCATGCAATATATTGCCAAAGGTATGCTGACATATCCCTCCATGCACATTTGAGTACTGTATGTTCCCCTGTGTACAAAGTGAATTTGATGCAGAAAAATATAAAAAGCTTATGCGTCAATATCGCTGCAATAAACATGAATAGGGAGAACTGGAACAATCCCTGAACATTTTCTCCAACTCAGAAAACAGCAGTCAGTTGTCTCACACCATATGCTAGCAGTGTCATACCAGCAGTCAAGCTTTTTAGCCATTACAATAATCTTGGTGGACAACCTTTTCAGTCAACAATTTATTATATCATTGAGGTCTGAAGAGCTATAAATAAAACCATAACTCGATGTGCGGTATCAAAGTAAATTGATATATTCCATCCAATTTCCTCTGACATTATTGTAAATAAATTCCATGACTGCCACAGTTCAGAAATATGAAAAAAAAAAAAATCCAACAGCAGTGAGAATAATCCTAACATCCAAGTACACAGTATGCGTCTTAAACAGCCTCTGTCTCACTGTAAGTATACAACTATGATGTTCAACACAAGAAGCCAAAACATATCACCTGCTTTACATGGATTCTCTCACAAGGTGAGGGGAGTCTGTGTCAAGTTAGGTTCACCTATATTTGAATATTATACATTGAATATATTGGTTGTGGAGGAATGATATGCACATAATGAAACCACCTTGGAAGAAGGTACAGCATGCCATTTGTGTATTTCTCTTCCACGGTATATTCTATGCACATACTAATGAGCTTCCTTGTGTCGAGACAATACAAGTGATGTGTCTGTTTATGGACTGGACTCATTAAATCAGAAGGCGAAAGATTTTTTCTGGTAACACCCTGGCAGCTTCGGTTACATTCCTCTACTCTCGTACTGGTGCAGCTGACATCCTGCTGAGGAGGTGCCAAACCAAAATGTCTTGCGAGAATAGATTTGAACGTGTAGGAAAGTGTCAACCCAAAAATGTGCTTCAGCAGACAAAACTAGATTTGAACTCTGACCAGCCGTCCAGCCAACACTGCCGATTCTCCTGCCAAGAAAGTATCCAAGTTGGCTATCCGAGCATTCCCGATATGTCCTATTTATGTAGCATTCCCATGTCCTCTCTGTGTCTGAACGGGTTTTCTTCAGGTACTCCACCCCCCGCCCCCATATCATTAAAAATAAACAAACAAACAAACAAGCGTCTTAGGAACATTAGGTTATGTTGGCCCATTGTGGTGGCTCCTTCAGGTAGCGCCAACCTAAGACTTACTCTCCACTTTAACCTTGTAATTTCATTGTACAATTTGTACAATGGCAAATAAAGCTGCTTCTTCTTAAATAATCAGCAGCACTAGTGGGCACACAGGATCCCACCACATAGGAAACATGAGATGGTAAAAGATATGAAGACAAACCTCTCTCAAGCTTGAGCCCTGAAAGGCTCACAGAAGTCTATATCAAACAGGTTACAAACCAGCACCAAAATCAATTGCTTTTGGTTCGTTCAAACTAGACATCACTGTGCACCCTTGTGTGTGTGTACTTGTGTGTGTGTGTGTGTGTTTGTGTGTGTGCGTTAACAGTCATCTTCAATGCTTGTTCCTAAAAAAAAAACATGTTGCTACCCCATCCTTAAATCTCTCAGGATTTGGTAAACACCTGAACACATTATGGCATCAAACCCAAACTCACATTGATGCAGTTCTTTCCTACCTCTTTTTAGGCACCATTACTACCTCCAGGAATCACACAGGTGGAACAAAGTGATACTCCATTATGCTGCCATTGCATTCAAAGAAATAAAACCATATTCAGCCAAATGTGAAAATATTTTATAAATGAGGTATAAATGAAGAAATCATTGATATTTCTGGATTATTCTTGACTTTTATTATAAACTTCACCTCATCTGGGATTTTCCATAGGCAGTCACATGATACTGTATGTGCATTCTATTGGCTGACGGCATCCAAAAGAGCGCTATGCTCCGTCAGTCTCGGACTTAGGCGACTGCTTTAAACAGCTGATAAGCGTGTGTGAAAATGTACTACAGATAGAAGTGGTTTAATATCAGTATGGGGAGCGTTCATAAATGTTTAGATGACCGTAAATAATAAGATAAATAGTTTGTCATTCTATCGCGGAATTTGTTAATTGTGTAGGGTTCCTGGAACGCATTACCCGCGAGGAATGAGGGCCCACTGTATTGGAATTTGGTTCAGCAGCTTTATATCAAATTGCATTTTCTGGAGCAGGAGATTCTGGAGATTTTCTGGATTTTTTGTTTTTATTTGACTGCCATCAGTAGTACAGGCAAAGGGATTTTTTTTTTTACATTAACCTTTCCCACAAAGATTCACTAAACCAAGTTGTGTTGTCATTGTGATGCCAACTGAGACCTGAGAGTTCCACCCTTAAGTGTAAAATCTTGTCCTTGGCGGACGAGTAGAAGTAGTCACTGACCACTGTAGTGTGATCCCGTTCAGTACAGTACGGGCCTGTCAGACTGGTTTCTGGCAACAGACAAGCACACACAAACATACGTAAACCACCCACACACATTTCTACCCCATTGACAAAAGCTGTGCAGTTAGTGAGAGAAAAGTTTGCAAAAGTTTAGAATTTCCTCAAACTTCGTCAGTTCTTTCTTACTTAAAAGCAAAATGCCAAAGCATCTCCAAAATCCAGAAGATGCAGAGTACCAAGGTGTTTGTGCATTTTCATACTAAAAGCTAAAGCACACATAGTGTACACATAGTCTGCCTTGTGGAAGTGTGGGACTGTGCAGTCTAATGCAGAGACAGTGTTTCAAAGGAAGGCATGAATAGAGCATGTCACTGTGACTCATTTTAATTCCTTCCTTCCTTCCTTCCTTCCTTCCTTCATTAATTCTTTCCTTCCCTTCTTCCTTCCTTCCTTCATTCATCCATCCATCCATCCAGCCATCCATCCATCATCCATTCATCCATCCATCCATCCATCCATTCATTCATTCATTCATTCAATCATTCATTCATGCATTCCTTTCATTCATCTTCTTGAAGACAAGACCTCTTCATCCACGTATCCGGATACAGATCACAGGTTATGTTGAACTCTATCCCATTTTATTTCCATTTCAGATATGAATGATTATCACTGATGATTCTTTGGGATTTTATTTGAAATGTATTCTCCCCCTTGTTAAAATTGAGAAATTTATCTCATTGATTTTTTACTTGTGCAAGCATTATGGCATTTTATTATGAAAGGCATATGAGGTTTCAAATAATTCTCATCAATCTAATTTTTACTTTTTGCCAACAGTTTAAGTGAGTGACCACAGTAACAATCTTACTCTACTTCAGCAAATTAGCTTTGCCGTTGAGCAAACGTTAGCATGCTATGACAGCAAGTATTTTAGTCACGTGTGTGTTGCTGTACAAGAGTGGTGGTGAAGTATCTCTAATGAGAAATAACATTACATTTCTCTAAGTGTTTCCTCTCATCTCTCAACCTGTAAATTACAACCATATAGTTTTGGGATATCGCATTTCTTTCCAAGAGTATTAACTGCTTAGTTTGGCGTGAAATGGCAATGTCAATACGTTGGACGTGCACTGGCTTCCAAACAGTCGCCACTTGTGTTAGAATGTATGACTAAGTCAGTTGGACATGCAGAAAAGAAGTTTGTGTTTTACCTCAGTAATCCAATTGGCTGAGTGTCAACATTTCCCATTTTTTCAGCATCACTTTCAGCAGGAATGTGACTGTATTTTTAATACTTCATACCAATATGATATCCATTACAGAAGACCTTTGCACTTATTTTTATAGGTTTTAATTTCATTTGCCGTCGGATCGATGAGACATTACATGTGTTATGCATGTTTAATGGCAAAAAAATAATAATTTGGAGGTCACAAGTTTGCTCAGTAAACATGCAATGAGTTATCTCAACTTCTGGTACTTACTGAAAGATGTCTTTCAGTAGGATCTCAATGCAAAAAATGTATCCAAGTGGGCTTTATTTAAAGAGAATGATTCTTCACCATTACACTGTCTGGGGACATTTACATAGGATGTTTTTTGACTTACTTTCACCCCCACGTTGCTCAAGAGTGCATTCTGGCGGGGCAATGAATAAAAATGTCATGTCTACGAGGAAAGAAGAAAGAAAATCTCCACTCAGAGCTGTCAGTGATTTTCCCATCTTGCCTTTACCATGGAAAGCTAGTAAAAAGTTCACCTTCCTCATAAATTGGCTGGGAGATTTATTTCTCGCCTGACGTTCTCTCCAGAGATGCCACTGGGAACCTGGGCATCTGCTCTTTGGAAGGAAATGACAGGGCTATTGTTAGAGGTGGCGGGAGTGGAGAGCTATTCTATTGCTTTATCCCCTCTGCCCCTTTTCTTTCTCTCTCTGGATAACTTTCTTTCTTCTAATGAAGCCTTTCAACAAGATATGACAGCCATTTAAAAGGGAATATCTAAGGCTCATATATGTCTATTTCATCTTATTAATTTCAACATTCAGCATTTCATTCTATTTCAAAATCTTTTGAGGCAATCCGCCTAAACTCATTGGTGTAATGTTAAAGTATGCATTATGACAGCTGGAAAATGAGACAGTCCCTGGCATCTAATATCTTGGGAATAGTAATTATCTTACTCTATCGACAACCCCCCATCTTTTTTTTCTTATGTCAAAAGAAGAGAAGAGAAGTGGAAAAAAAACCAAAACGGTTTTGAACATTTGCTCTTTCATGTCTATATTTAAAAACTGCATGTAGATAAGTACTGGGTACTTACTGATTTCTAATCCTCTCATGTGAGTCTATTGTCCTCATATTTCTAGTTGGCTGGGTCAAATAATGACAGATAGGCCTTTGAGGCAGCACAGACCTCCTGAAAGGATGCATTGGCCATGAAGGCAAGGGGAATCACTTATATACGTCACATGGACCAGATTAGGGGAGTATGACAGGGAAGACCTCTAATCCATCATCCGGGAGATTACAGGAACATGACACAGCACATCACCAAATCCCTTTAATCATCCAAATGTTCCATTCTCAGCCAATCGCGCTGCAGGAAGAACAAGAGGGAGGGGATCTGTTGAAAAATATCTTTCCCCAGGCCTCACTGGCTTGTCCTCATGATGCTCACAAGTAGGGTACGTTTCAGCAATGTGAACAAATTACTCTGGCTTGAGCCAAGTCAATTCAGCCGGTCAATTCCGTCAATTCATCCCATTTTCAAAAAATGGGATGTACCACATACAGAGGTATATGGATGAGCAGATTACGCTTATTAGCTTTAATCGCCAACATTTGGGTTCTGAGATCTCTCTGTTACATAGTTAAAAGAAAACACAATTAGTCTGAGGAACTGAATATGTAATCCGAGTCAGCGTTATTGTACCCATGGAAAACTGACTCTCTTATTTTCCTAACTGAGACATTATTTGTTGTTTCTTAAGTGAAAGGAAATATGTTAATGTAAAGTTAAAAAAATGAGAGAAAGGGAAAACAAAATGATAAGGATTGAAACTGAAGCATAGAGATGAATGCAAGTTTACACCTGTATAGTATTTTTTAAATTCACTACCTAATTGGTGGTATATGCATGCTGGTTTAGAATAAAAATACTGGCCTAAACAAAGAAGAGCAATGTTTGACTGAAAAGGAACAGAGGGCTGCAGTCCTTCTTCTGTTAGTCCAATGACAAGAAAGCAAATAAATAACTTCTACGAGCTATTCAAGATTTGAAATAAATCCAGTTGTATAGAACATGGGTCACCTTTGGGCAAACTGAGTCTTCTATTGAAGGATTTAACTTACAAAAGGAAGGCTGTAATACAAACAAACTCCTGCTCAATACAAGCAGAAGTGAATAGGTTCTTAGATGAAGAAGGCCCATGAGTCTTAATAATCAACCTGTTGAATGGATAAAAAAAGGTTGTGTTGCAATGATTAGTACAAAAAGTAACCAGGAAATGAATTAGGTTTCAGTTTGTTTCAGGTTTATACCTTTACAGAACCCCTGTCCCAAATCTTCACTGATTACAGGAGCACAGAGTGAGGCACAAAAGACATATGTATCAAAATACGACAGAGGTTTTTGTTGGATTTATCTAAGGAAGTCATACTTCACTGCAGCCTGCTAGTAATTCATTTGCAGGTGTGCATTTAGCCCTCTGAGCAGCGGGAGCACGACACCATAAATGGGATGAGTGTGTCTTTCCCTTGGGTTTTGTGTATTCTTCCTCATTAACAAAGGTATTCTAAACCACGCTTTATCATCTTACAATTGCATTTCACTTCCATGTTATTCCTCCTGTGTTATAAGAGAGAGTCATGCACTGATTAGTGTATAAAACATGCCGCACATGTTGTGAACTCACCAGATGAAAAGATCTCATTTACTTTACATGGACAGTTAAGTCTTTTTTTTACCTAACAAAATAGACAGGTTGTATAAAAGTGGCATGTTTACTTTCATTTAATTGTCTGAGTGATGTAAACAAAATCCTGTGGGAAGCAAATGATTCTTAAAAAAATCTACTTTATGAAAAAAACAAAACAAAAAAAACCCTCTTTCCTTAGTGGTTAAAGTTTTATTGTTGCGAGAAGAAAACAAACCATTATGGTTTATTTTTCATACCTCTGCTCGTAATCTTTACGCTGTTTTTGCACTTTGGAAAAAAGAAGACTGTTACACCTGCTAGAAGCCAATTAGCGATGATTTTCAATGTTAGTGTCACAATCTTTTCAGCAGTGTCTCTCTAAAGTTCCTACTTTGCATTTATTTTCCAACTCGACTATAGAAATGTTTTCTTGCTGTGAAGCCAGAAACACTTGGTAGGAGCCTTCAGTGAGTGCTACTGCTGCTTCCAGGAACTGCATTGAAAGTGCAATATCAATTAATAAATAAATAAAAACACCTCATAAATTTATTTTTTATTTATTTTTGAGTGAGAAGGTACTTGGAGCAATTAAAAAGACATATCCATGTATGATGCAGTTTAGGCTCATTTGAAATTCCCCATTATATTACCCAGTGTAAGTCGCTTATAGCTAGTCCAATCAGGTATCAGGTTTTTATCATTCCATTTTTACATGTGTGGTAGACTATAGAAGTACTGTCATGCAGAAATGTACGACTGAGATATCTTACATAAAAAATAAGTTTCTGTCTTTTGTTTTGTCTTATTAATTTAATGTAACTCACCTGTAATTTGTGGAAATAAGTGTGATCATTATATGTAATTTAAGGCTCATAATAACATTTGGTCACACGTGTGACATTGATAGCAGCTGAGTCTGTCTGCCACATTCTGGGAAGCTAGGAGGATAGAAATTCAACACAAAGCATATTCCATCATAGAACATGAGCCTTTCCCTATCCTATCCCCTACTGTGTATGTCACAGACAACGTGGTTATGTATAGGTACTTGTGAAAATGTGGGTGTCCGAGTGATAACTAATAATATAGGCATTGTGCATGTTGTCCTATGATGGTGGGTTTTCCCAATGTCCTTTAATGGCTTATAAGCAACATGCCTTATATGGAAAAGAGCCAATAAGGGTTATTGAGAGCAAAACAGAATTAGTGCATGTGATGTGGATACACTATGTGTGTATGTGTTTGTTGATGTCAGTGTTAATATTAATAGCCTGGTCCCGGGTTAACTAATAGAGAATGTCGTGTGTGGGCCCTGCAGAGCTGTGTGACAAGGGACAATTTGCACACCTGTGCTCTCATCTGCTACATCGTGGGAGGACTGATATTAAGTCATTACTAGATGCACTGCCAACACACTCTGATTGCCAGGATGAGTGTGCTGCCATTGGATCACACAGACTGTGTTTTTCCAACCAGTCTCCTTAGTGAACAATATATAATGGAGAGAAGTCTGCTGTCATGGGCATTTGGAAAATGCAGGCCTTGCAAGTATGAGTCAGAAAAAAGGATAGGTGCTAAATCATCCCATTCTTGTTTTCATTCTTTCTTCTTGCATGAATGGGGGGGGGGGACCAATGATCTAGGAAATCACAGGTTTGATATCAGGTTAGATGGATTCCTGTTCTGCCTTGACCTGTGAAACAGCAGTTAGGCACAATAACTTGACTGTGACTGACTTACAACAAGATGTAACCTCAGTTGTAACTGTACTTACTTACTTTCTACCACTGCCATCAAATATACCACCTACTCAGTGCACTCAATAATGTGTTGCATGTCAAATGCACTGTACACTGAGCAAAACTGCTGTAAGACAGTAAGAGCTATATGCTGCCCTGAAGCTAAAGATTTCAAGGATCATGATAACACCATACGTCTCCTCTCGCAGAACATCTCAGCATCAGTCATGTGCAAATATTTTCTAGCGGGCACAACTAAAAAAATGTAACTCAAGAGCTTTGTTTAAAAATGCCTCAAGATGGCAAAAGATTCTGGGAAGCCTACATTTTTTTGAAAGGAGTGGGAGAGCATGTTTTGCAAGTTACAACAGATGTACTTTTTTTTTTTTTTTTAGGGATATTCAGTGCAAGCAGGATATAACATGGCCAATAACAAACCCAGAGTGATTAAATGAATCTACTTTGCTGCCATCCTCCTTTTTGAGAGGTGTATGTTGAGTTTACAATAATTGCATTTCCTGTTTCCAAGAATCAACCTCCAGCCATTCTGTTGGCTTATTCATGAGATGGATGATTGGGGGAGGGGTGAAAGAGGGAACATGAAACATGAGATGTAGTGAGAATCCTTAACTAGATAGGATGAAAAAGTAAACACAATCTCCTGCAATTTGACTATCAATCAGGCCAGGATGTCTCTGGGAGAGGGGGCCTAATTACGGCCTAAATAACCATTGACTGTTTTCTAATGGAATTATTCAGACAGCCAGTGTTTGTATATGTCAGTTTCTCATTTGCTATTCCCATCCATCAGGGATGCATGTTAAACTTTTTTTTTTTAGCACAGAAGCTAGCTCTTCCATATAGAAATTGTGCCCCTCTTCACCCGAATGTCTCATCCAATCGAGACTCAAAGTCATGATTGCCCTTGTTTACTCTTTTCATTCTTTGTCTTTTTCATTGGGGTGGTTGGTGGGGGGTGACTACAATTACAAAAAGCCAGGCAGAGAGTTGGATCTCAGTGGCCTGGCTGGTAACAATGCATAAAAAAAATACACTTTCTAGATGAGTGGGTTTTCCTGATTCTGCACCTTACATCGTTGGGTTAACTGAGGGCAATGTGTGACAGTGGGACATGCTAGACCTACAAAGAAGGGTTTAGGTGTGTGAAATTGATTTAAAAACAAATACGGAAAAGGAGTCAGAGATATGTTGGTGGTAGAGAGTAAAGATAGAACTCAAAACTGCTGTGTCTGCATGTTAACAAGCTTTGGGATGTGAGTAGGAGTTGTGATTTGTGCCACCATCACTGTTCTAAGAACCAAAGCTGAATATGAGGATGAAAGATGCAAAGAGATAGAATTTTGTGCATGTGTGCACAAACTACAAAGATGAATAAGAAGAGATTAGAATATAACATACCAGGCCTCATTTATGCTTTCCAAGTCCTTAGGCCATTGCTGCAAACTGAGTACATCCATTGTGCTTACAGTAACTTCACTCTGCTAAATGACCTGCATTTGAGTTATCTGGAGCAGTGGTATAGTTCAAGGTGGCTTGAGGCCATGCTCTTGTAAGTGTTTTCAGAGCGATGCTCTTCTTGTTGCAGCTTACACTCTTGGATGGTAAATTAGGGGCCGGAGAGACATCACACACTGAGCAAAACAGCAACCTCATTCGGAGCTGACGGGGCTTTGTGAAGCTTGATGAAAGTCATCATTAAAGTTGCATAATGCCTCTCGACTGCCAACGACAATAACTTATGACATCTGTCTCTGTGTTTCATGTTGGCTGTCACAAGCAGTTAAGTGCCAGTGCTTAATGTGATAGTCACTAAGAAGATAAAGTATTGTGGATGTTGGAAACCACTCCTGCATTGTTTCTTGTCATATGGCATGGGATGTTTAAATGTTCTCGAAAGAAAAGGTAACATCAGCCCATTAGTCAGACTCTTACTATTACATGATTGTGCTCATACACTTTTAACCAGGCTATTTTTTAAAACTAATTTACATTTCATGCATGCATGCATTTGTAACCTAAAGAGTGTTTTACTTTGTTTTCTAGTCAAGCAGGGCACAAAGGAAGCAATTTTTTCAAGTTTCGGTGCTTAAAGTGCAAAAATATAAGTGGAATCAAACTTAATTGAGGCATTGAGATGCTAGAGGAGTGACAATTATTAATCTGAAACCTTGAATAATTTTGTCCTCTTAGTTTAGTGTCAAGTTAAAAAGAAACAGGCTGATGGACAGAGATGAAAGGCTTGATAAAGAAAGTAAAAGGTATCCAGGAAAGACTTTGCTACGGGGAAAGTTAAATCTATTTACAGCAAAAACGTCCTGGGAAATAGGAGGGGAAGAGACTGTGAAAAAAGGCAGGCTTCAGAAAAGATTTCTCAAAGCTACAAGCCAAACAAAACAAAACAAAGAACATGAAATGGAGCAAGGAGTACAGCTTCAAAGCAAGCAGGTTGATTTTCAAAAAAGAATGTGATTTACATATTGTCGACTGAAGGACGCTCATTTACAAACAACATACAGTAAAACCATTGGACCGAATAATAACGCCCAATTATAGCAATAGCAATGCGGTGATATAATTATCTTATACTCCAATGATGATCACAATTAAACAGGAATGGGGAAATCATATAACAATCAGTGACAATATGCAGGGCTTTAAAAAAAAGCATAGCTAAAATAATCCACATGTAGCTAATGCACATGAGAGACATGTAGCAATGTAACAGCAGATGACGAAAAGGCCTATAGCTCCCCTGGAAATAATTAACAACTGTCATATCATGAACACAGATACTACATACTGATGACATTTTGGTTATAGCGTCACAGAGCAGTGTTTCTGCATCACTTTAAGCAAATGTTCGATGCATAAGTGCAAATGTATATTGATTATACATCCCCCATAAAACTGGATAAATTACAGGTTAGGGTTAGGGTTATTTTTTGTCATGTTATATGGATTTAAAAAAAGAAAATGAAAAGGGACAAGTGTGACTTCCAATTTTCCCAATCTTGGAATCATACAGCATCTGTTCTCCTGTGAAGGACCTATGGTAGAAATCACTCTTCAAGCATTTTGGCAGATGTCTTATTCCGACCCTATCAGTGGGTAATATCCCAGAGCAACCACTATATATCTGATAACCGATGGTGCACAACCTCTCACTTCCCTCAACATTTCCTGAGAGGAAGCCTTCAGAAGGAGCGTTTCAGTGCTGATAAAACTCACATGGCCCTTTATTTGCTGGCTGAGAGATTACCAGAGCAAAGAGGCATTGTATAAGCCGATGACTTCTCTGGTATTGCAGCGGATGTTTCTTTGCTTAACTGACAGCAGGCATGTCACTGTTTTTTGAAGACAGGTTGAAAGTAAAGGGATACAATCCATACCTCTGCCACAGTTTAATGCACAGCAGATCACATTTTAAGTGAGAGTGTCACATTCATGAGTAAAATGCACATTGCAAAAAGGAGTAACATAAGATAAAGGGACATTTTATGTATGCCATGCTTGTAGGTTGATGGGGTGGTGCAAACATTAGCAGATTTAATATGCATCCACTTGCTGCTGTTAAACATTCTTTAGAGAGACAGAGACAGAGGGGGAGAGAGAGAGAGAGAGAGAGAGAGAGAGAGAGAGAAAGAGAGAGAGAGAGAGAGAGAGAGAGAGAGAGAGAGAGAGAGAGAGAGAGAGAGAGAGACAGAGAGAGACCGAGAGAGACAGAGAGAGAGAGAGAGAGAGAGACAGAGAGACAGAGAGGAAAGAGAAAGAAAGGGACGCTGGGACATAGACAATGGATGGCAGCCGTCAGAGTGCACACAGCACAGGAACCAATTTTAGATGAAAACCCACGCAGGGCCAGGAGTCTTCCTTTTCTGTGTGCTACATTTACTTTTGACATCTTAAAAGCCATTAGTTCAGCAATGCACACCAATGCTTTATACAATAGAAGTAATGTTGTCTTTTAGACTTTATATTGGTACAAGTGACAGAACACTTCCATACAAGGATGTACATATAAGACTAAATGTAGTCTTTTTAAATCAAGCCACAAGACAGAGTGACATATCATGCTTCATGGTTTACATTCTTTGAAGTACCCAATGTCTACCTTGATGACAGCTTTAAACATTATCATCATTATTTCAATGAGTTCCTTGAGAAAATATTATTGATTCAGAGATATACCTTGGTAATTTAAAGTTCAGTAATGACCATTTTTTTCTTCTAAATTCATTTTAGATAATCATTTCTGCTTTATGGAGAGATTTGGTAAGGTGTTTCACCGGGAAATAGCCCCGTGACAACTGCAGCAATTCATATTATGTCAACAACTACTCAAATAAGTAGAAGATAAACTGCAGTCCAACGTTATTTTGAGGTATGAAGGTCAGACAGGGCAGAAAATTGCAAGAATTTATCCTCAACATCAAGCGCTCAGAGGACACTGTGAATCAAACCTTCATGGTCAAATTGCTGAAAAAGGCAGCCACTTCTGAGGGAGACAATAATAGGAAGAGGATTGTCCAAGCCAGAAAGCACAAGAATTGGACAGTCACCCAGTGGAAATCTTTACTTTGGTCTTATGAGAAGAACTTTCAGAAATATTGATTTTTTTCTTCTTTTTTTAGAAAAATCCTTGCCTGTATGTAAATGAATACTCAAGATATTAAAAAAACCAAAATCCTTCATTTACTGTTGGCTGGTATACGATTATAACCCAAGAAACTCTGCAAACATTTTGTAAGGGGGTATATTTTCATCTACGATCAGTACAGTCTTAAACATTCAGTCTGAATGAAATCAAAACACTACAAACAATAAGTTAAAAATAAATTATCACATTATCTTATACTAAGGCTAGGCAAACTTTATATTGATTCATTTAGTTAGTTAGTTAGGTAGTTGACTCCTCAGCAATGAGGCGTTAATCACAATAGTAACAAATACATTTTAATTGTGGAAAGCTAAACAAAACACAAATGCTTGAACTGATATGAACAGGCACCATGAAAATGAATTAAAAAATATTAAACCACCCACAAAATATAAAAACAAAATATATTTGAGGACATTTAAGAGAAATACTGTGTGGCAAAAGCAAAATATAGACCAAAGAAACACATTCAAGAAAATGGACTATACAGACTGTTTTTACTTAATCATTGACACTAAATGCATTTACTCCAACAAATAGTGCACTTACAAATGTTGCCATAAACCACAGGTGCTGAACCTGGCAGAAAATGTGAGGTGAGCTTGGTATTGAGGGGTGGGGATGAGTAAAGGGAAATCATCAATGGTAGCAGAAATTGTGGGGTGCTGCAGCAAACTGTGATCTGACCATATACTTGTTCTGTCATTCTGGAGGTAAGCTGCAGTTAAGAAGATTCATAGCCAAATCTATAGAGTGCTGAAACATCTGGTGGTTTATCTACGGATTGGGCCTCATACTGTGGCTGCCAAGAACATCTCTAGGAAGGAAACAATCATCATTTTTTCCCCCCCATATGAAGCTCCTTAATAGGACAATATTGCACAAGCCATTATTCATTCAAACAGGTCTACTCATGAGGCCTGTTTGAAATACAAGAAAACAGATGACTGCGGTAAAGGAATAAAAGGCAAGTATTGGTAAGTCCAGATTGGAAACATATAGCTCAATGAAAAACAATTTCAGAAATGTACCGCAACAAGAGATGCTATACAGCCAAAGCTATCAATTTACGTTGAAGAATTATTGAACAGGTTTGTGCTTGACATAAGGACTTTATCCCAACCTCAACGAATTCTGAGGGGATTTTCGAATAGATGCCTGCTGGAGCCGTGATGCCAGTTCATCTAACACAACACACTTCAGTTCCCCTGAAAGCAATTCTCAATTCCATTCTCAAGACCAATCTCTGTTTCACATGCACAAGAGCGTACACATCATGCACACACGCAAACACACACACACAGACACCAAAAAAAAAAAAAAGAAGAAAGTAAGAAAAAGAAAATAAAGGCGACCTACTCCAGATTGCCTTTTGTCCACACCTTAAAGGCTGGCCACCTGATTCCTACTCACCTTCAATATGATTCATTATGGTGGCCATACATCCTTTCAGCTGCTGTTTTACTCTTAAGACATAGATATGCCTGCCTCTGCCACGGGCTCTCCTTTGCTCTCATAGCCCTTAACCCTTGTGTTGGCCTGTCATGCCAAACTGTGCCCTTTGTTATCGTCTAGCACTAAGCGGTATGCCTCTTGTCTCTATTCAGGCTCCCAAGGCCATTTGTAACATCACAACAGCCATGTCTTGTACTTTAAAGCTTGCTGTAAATTATATGTGGTGGACGTGAAAAGATTTTCCCCTTAAACAGTGACATAAATGAATCCCCTGTTAGAGATTGCTATGGCATGTAACAGCCCCTGAGTGTCTTGGTTTAAAGGGTTTAACAAGGTTAAATGAGTGTGCTGGGTGGGTTAGGGACTGGGGGATGGGCTTGACGATGGGGAGCAAAAGGAAAAAGGCATGTGGGCTGAGATTCATGTCTGAATTTATTAAAGCATGATGATGCATCACGAGCCTTTCTAAAGTCATAAACACCCCACTTGCACCACAGGCAGTAATGGTAATACGACAGAGGAAAGACAGTAAATGCAGCACAAAGACTGCAAGTTAATGTCTGTCTTCGTGTGAAAGCCGATATAGCAAAAGAAGTTTAAAAAGATATTGTCCCGATTTTGATTTATTCTACACAGTCATTATAATGACTCATGCCTGGTAAAGACCGAACACATGGTGAAAACACAGCAAGATGTGGACAAAGGCCAAAATACTCCTCCACAATTATTTTGGTTGAACTGGTGATTTAAATATGTATTTTGTCATCAAGGGTGACTCAGATGACCCCACTTCTTCTTCAACTCCTTTGTCATTGTTACACATACAGTATATACAGATGCAATTCCGAAAGACATTTTCCATCTGTTTCACAGTTTCCAGAAAAAAAACAAAACGAAAAAAAACCCCAGCAACCCTGAAACAACCTAAAATATCAAAGATGTTTGCACAGACATTTTGGAGAAAACTACTTGTACAGCCTTCTAAAGTGTACCCCGCCTCGACTCATCTACGGGAAAATGGATGGATGGACGGACTGACGGAATGGCGGACAGACAGAAGAATGGATGGATGGATGGATGGATGGATGGATGGATGGATTACATATTGTCTAGACAAGAACACCTCTGGCTTTGAGGTTGACAAACCTCTTGTTGAGAACAAAGTTGGGTGAAAACTAATTTTTAAGTATTTGAAGTGACAAGTAGTCAAACAGGCTTCTTAACCAAGGGTGTTAAACCAAGATGGCAATGTAACTGTGGTGCTTGAATCTAATAGTATTTCAGCCAAGGGTGTGTCACTGTCATTTCATTATGAACCTGTGTTCCATCGTTAAAAAGAAACAAAATAAAAGTCAGAATGTGTTAAATTCCCTGATTTATAGAATTTAATACATAAAAAAAGTCAATATAGAAGACTTGCATGGGCTTAAAGACTGAGGATGGATTCCATTTTTATCTCAAGTACAAACCACTTTAGCAGGTAAAATATGGCTCATTGTATGTGTGTGTATGTGTGTGTGGTTGCAGTGTACGTGCGTTTTTCTTGACCAGCACGGAGCTACATGAAGACCGTGACTTTTTGCATGTTTGAGTGTCTGTGTGTGTGTGTGTGTGTGTGTGTGTGTGTGCATGCATGTGTGTGTGTGCGTGCGTGCTTGCGTGCGTGCTTGCGTGTGTGTGTGTGTATGGTTGATGGGGACGTTGATTGTATTTTCCTTTCTCCTGTCCCCTGAGGAGGTGACATAGTTGGTATTGTAATTCCACTCTCATGTCCTATGTAGTGGTGTTGACAGCAGACTTGTCACTCAGGAGGTGCAGAGAATCGGTATGTCAATCAGTCAAGGACCCATTACCAAAGTAATGCAAAGTCTAAAAAGGCTGTTTGTCCCACTCCATGTAAGCTTGACCAAATTTTAGCATTTTGTACATGAGGAAACAGTATGATTAGGCATAGATCTTCAACCCAAATGTTTCCTAATCCTAGGAAACATTTGGGGTGAAGAGTTGTTAGAATATGAAGCCTAATGGAAAATTCTGCCGTGAGTTTGAATTGATAGAGTATTCAGAAAATGCCAGATCGCTGCAGTTCAACATCAGAGAGTCTAATGCAGGAGTATGTTTTATTACTGATTTTTGTTATAATTTGAAGGATGATAACTAACTTATGCTTAAATGATTGGCAAAATGAAAATAAGCGGAGAACTGCAGATTAAACATGATACATTGTTGATTTGTGTGCAGCAGAAGTACTCACAATGGTAAGACACATAATGTCATAGGAGAGTCAAAAGCTACAGCAAAGTTGTTTCGTAAAGCAGTTGCGGTAAGAGAAAAATTCAAAGTAATACTGGGCGACGTGAGCAGGGTGCGGTGCATGACAGGTAGAGTAGGAGGAGGCAGGCTGCTTCTGTTTTCGCTGTGTGCCTTACCCAGCGCAGAGCTCTAAACAGAATATCATTCATCATGCAGGCAGTCACAAGTGTGACATGACAGGCGAAATGGTGCCCTGTCAAGATAGAAAAATCCTGAAACAGAGCACAGGGTGGGTAAGCTAAAACAAAAATAATAGAATATGGGGAGAAAAAAAGAAAACATGATTGAAAGCAGGGGGGATGCCGAGAAAAAGCCAGACAGACAATAGTTCTAAACTGACATCAGAAATTGTAGAAAACCACATTGGACAATTTTACTGTATAAAAATAAAACTTTAATCCTGCTTTTGACCCTGATATCCCAGCAAATGTTGTCAAGTATACTATTTTACACATCTGCAACACATTTTGTAATTATACATGACATACTTTATTTTCAGTTTTCTTTTTTTCTTTTTTCGCTCCAACAAAGAATGACCTTTTGTAGATCAACTCTGCATCGCCTCATTAAAAGCTTGTTTTTATGGGATGGCACATTAACTACATGGTCTGACAGAGCTCACACATCAACCTTGTTACCAGCAGCTGCTTTCCGCAGACAAACAGGGATTTAATG
Source organism: Antennarius striatus (assembly GCF_040054535.1). Taxonomy (NCBI): domain Eukaryota; kingdom Metazoa; phylum Chordata; class Actinopteri; order Lophiiformes; family Antennariidae; genus Antennarius; species Antennarius striatus. The sequence continues at coordinate 7,065,193 of NC_090790.1, read as the reverse complement.
GAGAACACACAGGGGTACTTATGCTGCTTCGTGTCCGGTCAAGGTGGAGGTAAGTGTTGGCAAATGCATTTGGCTGACCGACTTTGTAAGAAATGTAAAATATATCTCTGTGGGCGCATATAGTACAGTGCATCACATTTTGTGTGACATAACAGAGTTGAGCAGAGGTGCTTTGAAAGATAAGCACAATAAAGAGATCACATAATTTTTCACCATTCAATCAATGCTTTATCATGGTTAAAGTCCTTTTTTCTCTTAATTCATTGCCTAACTTGCACAACCAACACTTTGCTCTTCAGTTGAAAAAGGAGATCAGCTAGAAATTAGTGCTAGTGAAGTAGTATATGCACCATGTGATTCTTGTCTGGTGTAAATTTGGTTTCATGATTTAAGTTGATTTAAGTGATTAAGTGATTAATTTCTGATTTGTTTTGGGATTTCTTATCCTTTTGACAGACAAACTGACCCACAACATTTACATCTACCTGTCAAGAGTTCTCTGTTTTGTTTCAATTTTCATTCCTCTTCATTTCAACCAAAGCATAGTTCATTTCGAGCATGCCAATGATCAACCCTGTTATTTATTTCAAGAGCGGGTTCTGCTGGATACTGTGTTTCACTTATTCTCACATACACCACTGAAATATAAAGCAGCCAAAATCTATTAAGTGGTGGGTGATTGGAATCCTTGACATAAACCAGTGTGGCCTCAGGAGATAGAGAGTTCATTCAGCCCAGCGAGATGGTTATATTCTGCATTTCATTTTATTTTATTTTTTTCAAGGACAATGGTTTTATTTAATCTATTTCTTGCATAAAACACAACTCACTCTTTTTTTTTTTGCTTGCTGCCAGACTGCATTAGAAAAAAGCACACCAGTGAAAACAGTTTATTGCTCGAAAGGCCACAACAATTATGATTTTGCCGCAACAATGAAGAGCAAGACAAATGTTGTTCACAGAGTTCTGGACTGAATGAGGCCACATGTGTTATGAAGTCCTAGTTTGTGGTGTAAAGAACAAACAGGCTGCTTTTTGGATAGAAAAAAGCCACAAAAAATAATTGAATAATAACAGTAACCTATTGTGCATGTCCCATCTTCAGGGGATATAGTACGAACCAGTGGTTCTGGAGGAGAAACCACAGGAGCCATTATATTGACGAACTGCAAAACACTTAACCCTTTCATGAGCTGGACCTCATTCATCGCCCCCATTCAATTTTGTATTCTGCTCCATCACCAGTTTCCCCCCTTCACATCTTCTCTCTTTCTCTCACAAAGGTGAATGTCCCTCCTCTTTTTTCTCCTCTGCTCTTATATTTTTCGTCTATTCTTTTATGTGTTGCTCTATGTCTGACTTTCCAGCTCCTGTGCTGTGCTGTCTGGTGCACAGAGCAGAGGCCTTCACAGGGGACCTGTTATTGATTGAACTGAGTCAGCAATGTCCAATTTAATTCATTAAACCCCTGATGTCAATGCCCATTGGGCAATTCCGATAATGCAAAGGGATGGGCCAGGGAATGTGCTTGTCGGTGCTATGCACAGGTATGAGGAAGGAATAGTGCATGTATGTTAAAAATGAAAGAAATGGCTTTTAGTGGGGAAATGAAAATGAATAAATCAAGATGTAGAGGGAAAATCCAATATTTTTTTTTTTCTAACTGTAGGGGAAAACAGTAATTGAATTGAACTAATGCCTATGGTAAGTCACAGCATTTCATGCATATCCCTGCTTACATGTGTAGATTGCAATTCACACACCTATTTGCACAGTCTAGTTCCGTATGAATTATTCCTTAGTCTTAGACAAACACAGCTTTGGATGTCTAGAAATCAGCTTTAGTGGAAAATGAGCTTCCATAGAATGGATAATTATGCAAGCATAGTTATGTGACAGAATTTGCATTCCACTTGAATTTGCAACTAAGAAAGAAAATAAGAAGAAAAGTAGCTATGGCAACAACCTCATAAGTGAAGATAATCAGAGTGGATTTATCTTCAATCATTACGTTGCTCCATTTCATCTTTCCCTTCCCTAAAAGGGTGAGCGGTATCACAACCACTCTGATCCCTCTCAACAAGCTATTCTCCTCTATTTCTGAAAAACAGTCTCGAGAAAATGGAAACCGAGCAGCATGCGTGCAATCACATTACACACTTGTCATCTTAAAAGGTCAACATATTAGTTTGGTTCCGACTGCATTTGCAAGTTGCTCCAGTCAAGTTGTTATGCAGACTAGGCATTCACCCTTTGCTAAAAGAGAACTAATCACACAGAAATGTTCTACATTTATGGAAGAGAATGATGACACTTCTGTATATTTCCTTGTTTTGAACTGCAGAAGGCTCAAGGAGAGCTTGTACCACATTTTCTTGCAGAGAAGAATTACATACATTTTGACACATGCTGAGGCTGAGAGTTAAGAGTCTGACACCAGTGATCCAGAGTGTGTGAGAGCAAAAGGGCATCACCAGCACAGGATCAGGAACATGACGTGTTTTATGTACGGCTCTGCTTGATCTTGCGGCATTACACTTCGTAAATGAGTCTTCTTCTACTGATGTGCCATCTCTGGGTGTGACACATCGGGCTGTACTCAGTGACTGTACACCCAACTCACAACCCCCACAAACGCACACCCCCCTCCAAAACCCCTCTCTGGTGTGTCAACCCTGAAGCATTGTCTTTGCTAATTTTTTTTTCCATGAGTGCTTCATATGGAAATCAGAAAGAAAATCTTCACACACAGCACACTGCTGTCATATTGAACGCATTACATTACATAGCATTACAATACATGCATGGGATTTTCTGGTTACTCCTTCTACCAGCCACTTATTTACCATACACAGATTGACTTCTGAAGTAATTTAATATCAAGAACACTTTCATCAGTGTGTCTTTATGCACTACTAATACACAACTCTTGATACACCCTCTGCTGCACACACACACCTATATTTGATTTGTGCTTTCATCTACCCCTTTTCACTGTGAATGTGTGATGTGTGTGTGTGTGTTTGGCTTTGCCTGAGGATGAAGCAGTGGTATTCAGCAGCCCTTATTAAAATGCCAGTCTGGCCTAACGGAGTTAGGGAAGACACAGGCGGTTGTCCTTGATCACCCTGCAAACCCCCGATACACACACACACACACACACACACACACACACACACTCACACACACACGCACAAGCTCACTTCCCAGTAGGCCAAGACCTGATGAACTCTTATTTTCTCTCCACCGCTCCACCCCACATCCTCCCACCCCTTTCTGTCTTTGCATGATGGTAGAGTAGGGCATGAGATGCTGACAGAGTGTTAATTGAAAGTTTGTTTGTTTTTGTTTACTGATATCACAGTTTTAATCACATGGTTATATTGGTGGGCGTTTACTTTGAGTTACTTTAGTGAATTAAAGTTTTGTTCTCTTTCAGCGTCTCTGACGCCACGATAAATGGAGACTTTACTAAGCTAACAAGGAAACATGGCACCAGACGGGGTGGTTACTGCTGCTGTGGGCCTGTGTGTCGCTGTGGGGAGCGTTCCAGGTGGGGGGGGCAGTGCCGCGGGGCCCTGTGAGTATGCGACCAGTTGCAGCTTGGCTTTGCCAGGACGCTGCATGAGGTGTTGGGAGTTAATTTTCACAGGGAGTATGAGGGTGAAGTGGTAAGAAGTCAGGTGAAAGAATGTGATGTGAATGAGAAAAAAAGGTCAGAAATTGAAAAAAATAAAAATAGTGCATGTGAAAAACTGGTAGACATGGTAGGTGACATCAGTGAGGGTGAGACAAGAGAAACACAGGTGGGGGTGACAGGAAAAGTTAGAAGAACATGGGCTGAACAGGTGAAGTCCTATGAAGTCTGGCTGATTTGTAAAATAAAAAAGTAGTTCAGGGAAATATTCTTCAATTTTTACCCTGTGTTGATTTTTTGTTTGTTGCAGAAAATACTTTTTTACAGCATGATGTTTTTCTCTGTTGACTGTTGCTCAGATTAAACCCTGGAATGTCGCTGTTGTCTGACACATTCTCTCTCTCTCTCTCTCTCTCTCTCTCTCTCTCTCTCTCTCTCTCTCGCTCTCTCTCTCTCTCTCTCTCTCTCTCTCTCTCTCTCTCTCTCTCTCTCTCTCTCTCTCATCAGGCTGTTGTGCTTTGAAAACTACTTTTTTTTTTCACATTTGCATACTCATATTTCAGACACCATCTACAATTAATAAACATACACGCAGTGGAAAATCAGATGAACATGTAGAATTTACACTGATTTGTATGTTGGAATCTAATCTGTTGTTGAAAATCAGATTAGCATTTATATGCTTCCTCTCAATGTAAGTGTAGGATTTTGACATTTTCACAACAATGCCCATAAATAATCTCACTGCAATAATCCCAAACATGTTAGTATTTCTATGCAGTCATAATATGGCTATATCTTGGCTAACAGGCACAGCATTACAAACCTATAAAATCTATTGCCTACCCTTAAGTCTTAATAATATAATTACTTAATATCCTGAATTAAGTACTTTAATATACCAGTATTAACAATTTATACCCATTCTGTTGACACCATAATCCCTGTTTCATATTAGGATATAATTCAAACCTGAAAGCTGGTCTGTTTTCATCAAAGAGCATCACACACAATCACCTGAACCTCCTGCAGTTATTCCTCTGAATCAATGATTATGTAATCATTATTTTAATTTTTTTTAATTTAATTTATATTAACAAAACATATTGTTATGGTCTAATGTTTTGTTCTGCCTGTGGATCTCATGAAAACATATAAAAATAAATAAATAAATAAAAAACTCTACACATTAATCATCAGCCCAAGACCAATTTTCTCATCATCATGTCTTCAATTAGATTTTTGTCATTTAATTGTCTTTGACAGCAACTTTATGTATTCCACACCTTTTTTTGACAAAAAAAAAAAAAAACAAAGACCAAAAATACAAAACAAAACAAAAAAACATTAAATCATTTTAATTAGAATCAAAACATAATGTATGCTGTGTTTAAAAACAAGCAACATGACCTTTAGTGAAAAGTCGAGAATCAGGATCCATTAGTGGGACCCAGCCAGAGGATGTTATACAGAGGTCAGGCTCACAAGCAGTTAGCAGGTCGAGATACAATACATATACAATAAGTCACTGTAACTGCAGCTTTGTCTGCATGTTTTTTTGTTCAATATGAACAAGTTTATGTCTTGCTTACTCATGGCACCTTGAAAATGCATATATTGACACAAATAAAAGATAGCGCTACAGTGTAATGTATAGTTTACTCGAAAACCTGTCAACATACAGGAGCTTCCACCAGCTCTTTAATGCTCGTTCTGCATTCACTTTTGACACTCATTTGTCATTTACTTGCACAGTGGATACAAGTACTTCTAAAGCACCACATCCGTTTACAGTGAGCTCATGAACACATTGAAATTCAATGAATTTTAATTTGTCTCTATATTAGGACACAGCATAAAAAGCACAAAAATGTAGTGGAATCATTGCAAAGGGGCACACTTCTTGATATCCCACATATTTTCGTTGAAAAGAATATGAAAAACAATTAACTTGGAAGTTATCATCTCCAACTTAATTAATAGACAGGTATTTAATGGAGATTGTTACATTGCTTTCCTCACTTGGTTCTTCTTTTGCCTTCTTATAAGTCTAAGAAGAAGCCACAGAGAATGATGCTTCATGTGAAACAAAGAAACAATAGAAAGGTAGAAAAGACGGTGTTTGATTTTCTCTTCTGCGGGTTTCTGTTTTTGGATGTTGACTGAAATAGTTTCATGAGCTGAATCAACACAAGGTAACATTTGATACACACACACAAAAAGTTTCATATCCTTTCTTTCATGGCTCTTAAAAGTACATCTTTTTTATTTTTGTTTTTGTCAGTACTTCTTGCAAATGATATCTTTCCATTGGGAGCTAATTTTCATGCTAGATATAAAGGACAGCTATTTTTGCAATGTTCACACAGGTATGAGGTGCACATGCAAGCAGGCATAAAATGCAATATATTAATTAAGATTAAGAAGCTTTATTGTCATTATACATGGTACAACACAATTACAAGGTTAGAGTGGAGAGTTGGTCCAAGCTCACAAATCCTATCCTTTTATTTTTATTAACAGGCTTCAAGTTCTCCTGACATGCTCAATTAAAACATAAACTAGAAGTTATTTGCCAAAACAGTAGCTCTGTTCAACCAATGAAATGCTTATGAAATTATGGGCCAACTCTTGTTGTGCGCAAGACATGTTTGGAAGCCACCCCCCTCACCGCTGCATGGTGGCACATCTCAAAAGCACCATTCACAGTGTGACACAAGTGATTTCTTTCACTACAGAGGATGTCACGCCAGTTCTGTAGTGAGGCCGAGCTGCAGGTATGAGTCTGTGTGCCATTATAAACCACAGCTTTGTCATTGAAAATGTCAGCATGAATTGCCACTGGTGAGCCACATCCATCATGTGGAACGATGAGCAATAATCAGTGTCTCATCTACCTTTGTTGCCCACTTCACGTGCTTCCTTACAGCTTTTTGAGGGTTTGTACAAAGCCTAGGCATTTGTTCTCATGGAATACAGCACTACAGTCATAAGAAGATTGAATGATGGAATTGTATTACTGGGTATAATCAAAATACTAACACCAGTGTGTCTGCTGGGAGTGAAAATTTGCCACTGTTTACCAAAAGCTCCTTTTGTAAGTCACACATATGTCAAAGTTTATTATCATATGCAGCATCTGTGCCACATCATTAGAATAAATGGAAAACCATTTCCGACACTCTGAGTTATCGAGCACTTTTCGAGAAGTGAAGGAACAGTTACTTTCTCCTCCGGCACCATATTGTCAAAGTTGAAACTTCTGGAAGAGCTTAAAATCTCGATTACTTGGGACTCCACCAGCCACACTTATTTTGCTGCAAGAATAATACATTAAAACAATGGAACATGTGCCCACAGCTGCTGTATGCCTGGAGGGCTTATTTGCACTGCTCATTCCACATCCCATAAAGGTTATGTAATATAAGTAGATTTCGACACAGTGGTAGCACCTGTGGAGTCTATTAACATTTTTGGTTTCTTTAAAAAAATCTTCGCTGGTGCTATCACTATTTAAACCAGAGACCAACATTGTGCCTGTATATAACATGGCATTTATTGTAGAAGACTGCATATTACCCAGACCAGAGGATTGAAATTACATGAAAAAGTAAATAGAAAATGACACTTTAATCTCTCATGCAAGCAACTCCAAAGATGGATCATATTGTAGTATTAAAACTAAATGTGACAGACTGAATGAAGTAGCTGAAAATATAAAATGAGGTCTTGTGCCATTTAATACTGAATTTGAAAGAAAAATAATGAAATAAGAACAGATCAGTGAAATAACTCAGATGTTGGAAATATTAGCTTAAAATTCACCACAATGTTATTAAAAATTGATTTATTGAAGCTGAAAAAATAACTTTTGTTTATATAAATCCAAATTATTACATGTGCAAATAACTAGTTTATACTCCTTGTACTTAGAGCAGTTAATGAGCCCACATGCCATGAAAATATTATTTCTAAATACTGCAGGGTTTTTTTTTCTTCTGCAGTTTTTAGCAGCTGTTTCTGTGATCCAGGAGCATCAGCACTGAATGCCAGACGTCCTGCGTAAATGAATGTTACATAAGTCGTATTTCCGGAAAACACTGTAAGTTCAAATGAAGTGAGAGACAAAAACAGAGAGATATGTGCTTTTGTTGCTCTAGAAAGTGTGACCACACACAAAGATAACAAATATATATATATATATATATATATATATATATATATATATATATATATATATATATATATATATACACATACACACACACACACACACACACACACATATATATATATATATATATATATATATATATATATATATATATATATATATATATGGTTTTTGGTTTTTTTGTTTTTTTTGTTGTTTTTTTTTGCACCCACGTTTGATTACACTCCTGAGTTTGGAGCTAGCCAATCCTCCCACGCATAGCAACCCTCCATTCCTGTTAACTCCTCAGCCACTGGTAAGTAGTTCATCATTCCTCAAGGAGAGCCATAAAACATTATCATCGCTCGGTAGATACTGTTCCAGGAATCCGCCATCCGCATTTTGAGGATCAGCATACATCCATAGATAAAAATACTGTATTTCTCATCAGAATTTAATTTAAAAATAAAAATGGATGTTTCTTGCCGGTGAAGAGATAAAGTGTAAGACATTGAGGAGTAAAAAGAGAAAATGGAATGTTTTGAGGCTTTCTTGTTGCCTAGATACAGACAGATGGGTGGTCTTCTTATTGCAAGCTATCTAATGCCTAAATTGAAAGGCATATGCTTTTCACAGTATCTATTCAAGCAGAATAAGGTAGGATAATTATCTTATTTATTTATTTAGTTACATCCAGGGATCAAAGTATGCTTCATAAATTCATAAGTTCATAAATACAACTGATTGTCAACTTCATATTTAATAATATACAGTCAGTTTATCTTTCATGTCATGCAGCAGTCTGCCATGTCCTGCAGTTGTTGCCCTCAATGGTTACCCAAAGTCCTGGCCTAACAGACCTGACACTATTGGGAATAGGTGCATCTAGCAACAATTCTGCTTCCACTCTCTATGTTAACCCTTCTCTTGAAATACCGGTACTTTGAAATAAAAAATAAATAAAATAAACTCACCTGTACAACCTAATGGAGAACATAAAGCCTCTGTCAAAGCAACTTTTTTTTTTTAATTCAATGTCGTCAAAAAATCTAATTTTTTTGCATACTTTCTGCTTGTAAGGCATGTGCTCAACCACCTGAGCTTCATGTGGTAGAAGGAAGTCATTGAAATATGCTAAAGCAGAGTTTGAATGTGGTCAGGTAAGAATAACCATAAATACAATTTTGATGATTTATTTTTGTAAGTCAGATGTTTGCAGCAAAATATCTGTGTTCAATTGAATGCATGAAAATAAGAAACCATATTATTGTATGAGGTTTGGTTTTAAGTATTGTTGCTTAATTATTACCCTAGAAATTAGAGGGAAAAGGCTGCTTTCAGATCTGTGTGTCGGTCTGCATGCATGTGTGCGTGTGTGTTTGACAATGGATGTTAGATTAAACTGCAGCCTTGAGAGATTGTTGATGATGCATTGTTGTTTTCTACTGAAGCGTGGCTGATGTTTGTGCAGGTCAGAAGGTGTGACAGCGGTGTTTGTGGGTGGATGCTTATCCATTTTCTAAAATTTATATAAAGGATGTTATGTTGTTGAACTGGACTTGTATTTAAAACAGGTGGAACAGGACTAAGAGTGATTATTTTGCATGATGAAAAGTCCAACGTGTAGGTTGACAACATTACTCAACTTTCTGTCTTCCTCATACCATATAACAATAATTCATCATCATCGTCATCATAGTCATAAATATTTTAACTATTAAAAAAACAAAACATTGATTGAACACTGATAATCCGGTGTAATGTTGGTGCTTATGGGGTATGACTGGTATGTTCAACACAGGGGTACCAAAAAGATAGAAGAGCATTCATCCTCACATTTAATCCACTTCATCTACTGCACGTTATTGGTGCAGATAGATAACTCCTCTTCACAGAAAAGTCCTAGGTCCTCAGGTTGATTTGAAACCAGGACTTAATAATACATACATATTTACCCAGGACCTGAAGTCTGGTTTCTGTTGCCACACTGCAGGGATATCCAACCTCTTGGACCCCACTTTAACCCTGGTAACATTCATTCATGTGAAGTGATTTCCTTTCAGAAAAAAGTATTGCACTGCACTTTCTCACAAAATGGTTGAGTAAACAAAAAAATATGTAATTTGTTGTATGATGTGAAGCTATATTTCTCTAAAATGTTTGTGTTTCCTGTTCATCAAAATGGAGTGTGAGTTGCTCATATGGATTAACAGCACCTCCCTAAACACAAACAATCACATCTGCCCTCGAGTATCTCAATAATACACATTTAGAGTGGGAGTCTGCTTGCATGCTGCTCTCACTTGTGTGTGAAGTGCTGATTTCTTGTTCACTGAGCCCAGAGGAGAAACAAGCTCATTACAAACTCTGAAAGATTTACGAGCTATTATAGAACAACCCCAACTGCTCATTTACTTAGATGTGCTTTTATTTGTTTACTTCCGTCTAAATGCATGGATTAGGTGATTAAAACTAAACATAATGAAGGTTATTGTACCTCTCAGTAGGGGACCAGGACTGCTGTCCCTCGACCAGTAACAGGAAGTGGAGGCAACAGGACAGCTTTATGGTGGGAGTGGAGCTTCACCAAGAAAAGGAAATGATGTGCTGAGTCGTTAAATTAGCATCTAAAGTGGCTTGTCTTAATTCCTCCCTGTCAGAGGGAAATGTCAACAGTGATGAGGCATGTGGAACCTCACTGGAATTGACTTTTTACCTGGCCTGCTTTGAACACAGATGCAGGATTTGTTTGAATCTTGTTAAGCTGATCACAGACATCTGTGTAAGCGGGGACACAATAAAACAGTAATTTGCCAAAGCAAAATTAGAGTTTTGATTAACTGCTTTTTAGGTGTCCAAGGAATTGTCCATTTTCATTTACAGTAATTGTTTTCCAGTCATGTGCAAATATTCCAACTTGTAACTGGTCTTGTGGGACACCTGATCAAGGGCAGCTTGTTAGTATATATATGCTATTAAATAGAAGCTTTAAACCACAGAGGACAGATTTAGTTGGGAAGAAAATGAGAACACCTTCACAATTACTAGCCTCTGTGGTATCCCTTTCAACACAGGGAACAGAGAGCTTCAAAATTTCAAGCAAATTGTCAAAATTAGTTACAGAACACGTTCTAATATATCACACCATGACAACGTAACAGGGATTTGAGGTAATCGGAAGGAGAGAAGGTGCCAAGAAGAGGAGCAAATGAAGCAAGCACTTCAAAGGAAATGTCGCACGATGAAGAAAAGTGGATGAAGAAGTGATAGTTCTGATTTATTTGAGTTTGGCCATTAATCAAAATGACATTGCACTCATAGAAACGATTGCTGACTACAACAGTACAAGAACCAAAATCAGTGCAGTAAGAGTTAAGTAGTAAGTAGAGTAAATAGTTTGGGTGACAGTTAAAAAAAAATAAAAATGTTCAATTTACTTTAAATGGTAAAAGTGAAAGTTAATGGATTCAAAATGGTTGTAATACAGTAATCCAATGCACTAGCAAACAACGGCTCCCACGAATAAGATAAGCATGGTCATGACAATTTCTGAATGGATTGTAATTCAACGAGATCATGGTGTCTTGAAGACAGAATCACAATTTGACTTCTTTCTAAAAGGGTGTTTCACACCTCATCCATTCTTTCATTTTTATTATTTAATGTTACCGAATGATAGTAACTTGTCAATGGTCGGTTATAAATGAGGTCACTTCATGAATGAGAGATGAAATGTTTCCAAAACTCAATCAGAAGTCTTGCTGCTTCTGATTTAACTGTGGTCATGGCTAACATAGTGAATAACGTACGACTGTGTGTCTCATCCTGTCCTCTCTTTACAAATGGGACTGATATGTCACCGACGCCAGAAAAAATGATACATTTGGCTATGACAGATCCAACTCACTGGAACCCCAGTTTTTTCTTTATTGAATGGTATGACAAGAGGTAAACAAAATCACAGTGGTAAAAGAAAGATGGAGAGGATGGATGAAGGGTACAGGGCTGATGAAGGAGCAAGAAGGGGTTAGGGGGAGGGCTGAGAGAAATGTTATAACTCAGCCCCGCTCTCTGGGGCAAGGTCTCTAAATTACAGTGAGATGTGGACAGCTTGTCAATGCTGAGGTTGGAGCCAGCTGTGGAGCAACATCACACACACACTGCAGCCTTTTGAAGTCAATGCTTTCTGTCTGTCTGTTTGTCTGTCTCTGTCTGTCTGCCTACCTGCCTGTCTACCTACTACCTACCTACCTGTACATACGTACCTACCCAACTACCCAACCATGATCCATCCATCCATCCATCCATCCATCCATCCATCCATCCATCCATCCATCCATCCGTCCATCCATCCACCCATCCATCCATCTTGGTGATTTATTACTACCAAACCATGGACTTCTATACATACAGCCTACTGAAGCAGAAAATTGGATTGCCCATCCAAATACTACACTGCCCACCTTCCGTTTTTGCAGAGAAGCATTCTCAGAGCATTAACACTGATCCTCCTGCCTTTCAATTCCTTAGTCACAATGACAAGTAGCTTGCATAAGAGTTGACTGGGTCATTTTTATGGTTCATCAAACCTTCACCTATAAATAAATCTTTTGCAGCCATAGTTGAATCCAATCTATTAATTTTCCTTAAAGATTTTACAGTCGGAGTCTACTGAAACATTGTGTCTTGTTGCTTAATCAATTCCAACCCTCTGTGTATGGGTTCAATGACGGCCATTTTTCCCATTGAAGTGGCAAACATAAAATCAATAGGATGACCTCTGTGTGGAATTTGTGCATCAATTCCAAATTAAAATGGATATTAGCGTTGGATCAAATATAATTTATCAGCACCAAAGAGAACAGATCACACACACACACACACACACACACACACACACACACACACACACACACACGTCACGTGTGTGTGTGTGTGTGTGTGTGTGTGTGTGTGTGTGCGTGCGTGTGTGTGTGTATATATGTATACTGTATATCCACATTTGGCCAATGATAAAAAAAAAACCAACAACAACAACTTCAATGATGTAGGCTAGGGCAAATAATTGGAACGCATAATTTAATACATGACTGATTTTGTTGTTGTGTGTCAGCAAGACCATCGGGCCCTGATGTCTTGCTGCAGGTATACATCTTTATCTGCTCAATAATTTAAACAACAAAATGCTTTATTTAGTAGACCCCCTGGCTCCTCCTATTTTTTTTAATTTTCTGCTTTTGGCGTGTGGAAACAGTATTTACATTAGGCAAAATACATGCTTCCCAGACCAAGAATGGTGATTTAAAACATCTGGGTTTTTTTAAGAAAAACATGAGAAAGAATTAAATGTTAATTAGCAAAGTTCAAGTTTCTCTATACTAAAACAATCCATAAGGATTCATCATTTTTGCTTAATCTGCAGATAGAAATTGTGAAGGCCTGCAGACCTGTCGTTTCTTCTTAAATCAGCCATCAACCAGCTGGAACACGGTCAATTAGCATTGTGCCCCCCCCCCCCCAAACCCCCAGCAGGCTGCCAGTTTCCTCCGTGTCAATCAATGTAGAGAGCTGTCACTCACAGAGAGAGTCAGTAGGAAGGAAATATCCCAAATAATCTCCTAATACCCCTGCTGTGTCTCAAGGCAGAGTGAATGATTGGATATGTTGAATCAGTGTCTGGTCTGAGGCCTGTTGTATCCTTGCCTCACCCAGACACCCTTCTGTCCCCACCCTGTCGCCTGCTGTCTGATCCTGTGCTCATTTACAATCAGTTCATATTATTTTTATGTGATCCGTCCCTGCCACTGGGTTCTGAGCCTTTGTCTGCCCCCCACATTAAGGGAGGAGTTGGACACAGATACTTTACCAACCAAGTCCAGTAGACATTGCTCTATCACCAGCCTGCAGCGTAAGGTAACAAGGGGTGACCAGAACCTATATATAATCCTGATTTTTTATTCTGAGGAATACAAAAAACTAGATGCACAAATTTAAAATGTGAAGAGTTGAAAACTATCTTGCTCAGCAATGCTTCTTTGAGATTCAGGACAAAGAATATGCGGGGGCAAGAAGTGTGATCATGTACAAAGTGCAAACTAGGTTTAACCATGTTAAACTTTAATGATAAAAAGTTACAAGAAGGGGAATTGTTCCAAAGCTGAGTTAGAGTGGCTGAGTCAGATATATTCATTTTCTGGAAAAAAGAAGAAGAAGAAAACAAGGGAAATCCATAACTTCAAACTTCAGTAGGAAATGCTCTCAGACCTCAACCAAGGAAACAGACGATGCTTGAGATAAAATCAACAGTTTCGGTTCAATCGATTGCTGACTCTTCATCTCACATTGGGATCTCAGGGAGACTCAAAACAACAGCTGTCCAACAAAAACAAACCCATACGATGTGTCTTGTGTATTGTGGCCACTTGTTGTCCAGTGCACTACTGCCTGCTACAGACGCTAGACAGTCTTAATTGTGAATTTTGTGATGGTGAGTCCACAGAGCAGAGAAGATGATCTTGGAGGAGAACAAGGCCACATATCAGAGATGGATAGGGTTTTAAGTTAGACCAGTCTGTGCGTCAGACTGCGCACACACAAATGCATATACTAATGATATTCGGTTGGTCGTCAAATAGTGGGTTACACTCTAAAACCACAAAATAAGAAATGTATGGGAAAAATAACAAGAAAAAAACAATAACAAAACAAATATAAGTAAATAAAAGAAAGAATGTGGAGAAAAACGAAAGCAAAATTATCTGATTATCTGTAAACCTTTCAACTGTAGTGCCAACATGTACCAGCTGACACAGAAGGCGCATGACAATAGTGTGGGATTATGAAATTTTGGTTGAGTGGTGTACTTGCTCATCCCTAGCTGTTGAGTTACTTGCTAGCTGAAATGTTATTTGAATATTAATCAGGTCTCTGTGCCACAAATTGTGTATGACATCATCCATCTTACCTTAATACAGAGGCCCAGTGTCCAAATACGTAGACAACAATTTCTTGCTCTTGTGCTCACAAGCGCGTGCACTTTGGAATTGCGAGTGTTTTGGACACATGTGTGGGAACTTACACTCCCATCTTGTGGTCTCAGAAGAATAATACATACTACAGTCAAAACACAAAATGGCGACAAACACAGCGGGATTTTCGAGTGGCGACTCCCGACGCAAATATCGATCTGGTAAGATGTCCAATCATATTTTATGGCTTATTTTTATTCAGGTATTTATACAGAAGCATTGTATATTTATCATTTCAAACAATTCAATTGCTTACATGGGTAAAATGTAACTTACTGCAATAAATGCTTATTTTATTCTGATTCTGTTTGTGCAGGACGTGGAATACGCTGGAAGGCTACTCCACTTATGCCAAGCCTCACTGAGTATCCGCAGAAGGCCGAAACTCATCTAGACAGACATGGCTGGACCCCACTAGACTATTTTGAACAGTACATAGATAGAGATCTAATGAAAAAGATTTCAGAATGCACCAATGATATGTCACTGTCTAAGAGTGGGTATCTACTCAACATGTCTGTCAATGACGTGTACCACTTTTTTGGTGCCTGTATTATGATGTCAGGCATCCGATACCCAACCATTAGGATGTATTGGTCCAAATCCCTGAGAATCACTGCCATCGCTGACAGATTCACGCGTGCCAGATTCTTCAAATTGAGGGGGGCAATAAAAGTAGTTATTGGTGATGATGTGCCAGAAAACCTGAGGAGGATGGACAAATTGTGGAAGGTTAGGCCTTTTCTGGATCAGATTCTGTGCGGGTGCAAGTCCCTGAATCGACCTGATTGCGCATCTACGAGCAGATGATACCCTTCACGGGAGCCTGTCCATGTAGACAATATCTGCCGAAGAAGCCAAATCCAGTTGACATAAAGAACTTTTTTTGTGCTACAGCAGATGGCATTGTGCTGGACTTTGAGCTCTATCAAGGAAAACAGCCACTGATTGAGCAGGTAGAAGAACCAGAAGGCCTGGGTTTGGGAACCCTAGTCATTGACCGCCTGTGTCAAACTCTGCAACCTGGCACAAAAGTCTATTGTGACCGATTCTTCACCACCATCAAAGGTACACAGCGAATGATAGAGAAGGAGCTGTACATAACAGGCACAATAATGAAGAACCAACTCACTGGAGTGGACCACAAGTTACCAACAAACAAAGACATGAAGAATGCAGGACGAGGTACCTCATCAGAGGTATCTGCTGGATATGGAAAGTTGTGTGTAGTGAAGTGGTATGACAACAAACCAGTATTGATGATGTCTGTTGCCCATGGTACACAGCCTGAAGACACATGCCGGTGCTGGGACAAGAAAATGAAACAATATGTCACTGTCTCGCGGCCAAGCATTGTCCCTGAGTACAACATGAAGATGGGTGGTGTTGACTCGATGGACAGAATGATTAGTTATTATCACATGGGCGCACGTACAAACAAGTGGACAGTACGGATGTTCATGCACTTCACAGATCTGGCTTTAGCCAACAGCTGGCTGCTCTACTGCAAAGACCAGAAATGTGCTGTACCAAAGACGAGACCCATCGGGTTCCTTGAGTTACGTATGGAAGTGGCAGAGAGCCTCTTGCCCCAGCATCATAGTGCAGATGCAGACCTGTCAGGGGGTAAAACGTCATGTGACAAAGATGCCCCATGTCTCAGTCCGCAGGAGTGCTAATGCCCATCTCCCAGAGATGGTTGGCGTAAAGAATGCTATGCGCTGCAGACAACCAGGCTGTACTGGAATAGCCCGGGTGCGTTGTGTGACCTGTAAAGTGTTCTTGTGCCTGCAAACCGAACGCAACCGTTACTTTGCTTTTCACACATAGACAAGGACAGAGACTACAGGTTCAGGTACAGGTTCATACAGTGTACATGTACTCTTTCACAATATTACTGTGTGTGTGTGTGTGTGTGTGTGTGTGTGTGTGTGTGTGTGTGTGTGTGTGTGTGTGTGTGTGTGTGTGTGTGTGTGTGTGTGTGTGTGTGTGTGTGTAAAAATAATTCATTGTGTTTGTTTTTGTTTTGTTCACTTGATGTTCTAAACACATTAGTAGCCTGATGCAAATGTAAATGTTTTAAGAATTATTAGAACGTTTTATATTTAATTCAATAGTTTTTACTGTCCAAAACGGGAAAAAACGGAATTTTAAACTTTTTTTTTTTTTCTCTATGATATTCAAAACATGTTCAAATATGTGTGTGTATGTGTTATTAATACATGCAAAAGCAGTCAGGGAAAAAAACAGCTGTGTTCAAGTTGGAGATAAAGACTTTTCCATTCTGTTACATAAAGGGGACTTAATTGTGTTTTTTTGGAAGTTCGGACCCAGAGTCCACATATGTGGACATCATTTTTCTCTAACAGTACATCCGATCAAAGGATGGTGCTTTCATTTTCCTTCTAATTAGGTTCCAATAGGCCCAAATATCAAAAATAAATAAAAAATGCATGTAAAAAAAACAGCTTGGGCCTGAGGAGTTTGCTTTTTGACTCATACCTATTACACTATGTGAAATGTGGTTGTTGTATTGTTTCCCTGAAATGTTACTGTAAATTTTCATATGGAGTGAATCTAGTAGAAGCATTATGAATATAAAAATACGTGTGTAAAGATATCTACACGGTGACATAATCAGGATTTGACAGAGAGGCCACACTATTTCCTCATTATGATATAAATGATTGGATACATAAAGGGACCTTTACTACACTTTCTCTCCCTTTTCCTCCATGTTTGAACATTATTAGTCAACACATCTGCATAGTCTGAGGAAAAAGGACCGCAGAAGTTTCAGCAAGCACTGTTTGTTATAAAGAAGGGCTTTCTGTTAGTCATTGAAACAGTTTCCCACAAGATGAAACTACAAAATGCACATATACTTCTTATCATGTTGGTACAGTTATTTACAAGTATGGAAGCAATTGTTTAAAGGTAACCAAGTATGATAAATTATTCTACTGAAGCAATTCTGGGAGACTACCCACAAATTTTGCAGGCTTTTTCAGGAAAACAAGGCAATAGGAGCCCAAAATTCCCTTTATGATAAGGTGTACAAATAAAAAAGAACACACATTGTGCCAATTCTACAGATTCATCTGTAACTGTTTCCCTCAGTTCCGACAACAACATTCTTCTTTCTTCGAAAACCGTTTTTCAGTTATAAAGTCATTGGGCAATTTTTATGCAAAATATGCAAAGATTTGTTCAGCTTGGCCGACATGAAACGTAGCAGAGAATCAAAAGTGTGGAAAGACACACAGGCAAGAGAAAAAATGAGGAGGAGTAGGGAGGGAGATGGGGACTAACTGTAGGAGGAAGAGGAAGCACCAAACTGTGCATTCAAGCACACACAGAAGAGGAGCACCTCTGTTTGGTTACAGAGGAAAAGGGAGAATAAGAGTGCCACTGGGACTAGTTAGGTTCTCTTTCTTGAACAAATTATGTCAAGGCGGAGGCAATGATGTTAGACGATTTTAAGAAAGTCATTAAAATTGTCAAATTCTTACACCGTTAAGAATGGCCAAAGGGAATGTGTTTGTTATTGTAAAAGTTGTCATTTTGTATAATTTAGAGCCAATGAAAGCATCATTTTATGTGTATTTGTGAGTAAATATTTGCGATTTGATTCCACATCTCAAAATACATTAAATTCACAAATGAAGCTATTGTATGTGACTAAACCAATTTATGCTAGTCATAGATGACAGTGTTCAATTTAGAAATGCAGGACGGACATTTGAGGTCATCCAGTAATTACAGCCATGTGGGATCTCTTTGCAGAGACTGGGCCCCCTCTGGCAGGTAAATTGTTTCCGTACATAAGCGCCATATACCACGGGGCTCGTTAGAAGCACATCAGGTATGAGCCTGTCATAACCATGCAGCATACACCTGTGGTGAAAGGGGCCTGGAGCGTACACTGTTTACCCCACACCTCACTAATGGCCATCTGTGGTCATTATATCTCACCAATGACTCATACCCAGTCTCAGGTATGCAGCCTGTTCTCCTCTGGGCCAGCGGCCGACTTCTCCATAACATTTCTGCTGCCACTGTTACTGTTGGTTTGTCGCTGCTGTTATTGATGTTTATTTGTTCATTCTACCCTCTCAAACACATCATACAGACCCATCAGTAAGTCTGAAGTCATGCAAAGGCGTTGTTTATCTGTCAGCAGGATGGGTGGGATGCACAAACACACACATACACACAAACGCAAACACACATACACACGCCAAATATGGACTCTCTAATGGAAGATCCTCTCACGCTGATTCGCCTCACAGAGTATATCCTTTTCATTCTGCCTCAATCCCCCACTCTTACTCCACATCTCTTCTATTCAGCTCCTTCAATCTCCCTCTGTCTCTCTGCACTAGTATATCAGCCGGTGTCTAGGCCAGGCTGTGTATTGGATCACTGTGGGTGAATCCACAGCGGTGTTCCATCAGGCCTGAGTTTCATCAAAAAATGCATTCCTCATGTGAGAACTAATTCACTGTAGATGAAGTCCTGGCCGTGCCAGGGCCAGGATATGTGGATTCAGCTGCTGCTGCCCCCAGATAAAACTCCAACAGCAAAAAAAAACAAAAAAAAAAAACAATCCCAACCCATAAAGGGATGTAGGGGAAAATTTATCGGCCCACAGCCTCGCCCCAGCGGCGACTTTATCTGTTTGTGTGCAGGGGTGGACAGCTAGATCACCACATTGTGTCTCTGCAAGCCCAGCTCTGTGCAAACGCATTTATATGAGTGTTTTAATGTGTGTGCTATCTATATGGACAATAGTGTCCAATCAGGTCTAGACATCAGTACATGTACATGCATTATTTTGCACCAAATCAGAATCAGAATCAGAATCAGAATCAGCTTTATTGGCCATCGTTTGTAGAAAGCAGACGAGGAATTTGTTTCCGGCAGGTGGTGTCTCAAACTGTGCATTCATAACTTAACTATTCTAAATACTTTAAATATTATAAATAACTATACTAAATACAAAATGTAAGATGCAAAATGCAGTAGGTGGGGGGGGGGGGGCACAATGTACAGGTGCTGAGTGCATGTTGCAGGGATTTGGAGACAGATATTTAACGTTTGTTGTTGAAGTGTCTTATGGCTTCGGGGAAGAAACTGTTCTTAAGTCTGGTTGTTTTTGAGAGGAGGGCTCTGTAGCGCCTCCCAGAGGGTAGACTTTTAAATAGACAGTGTTCAGGGTGTGTTGGGTCTGAGATGATCTTCCCTGCCCGACTCCTAATTCTTGAGGAGTACAGCTTTTGGAGGGAGGGCAGGGAGGTCCCAGTGATCTTCTCAGCAGACCTGATTGTCCTTTGTAGTCTTGTCCTGTCCCTTTGGGTGGCAGCACCGAACCAGACTGTGATGGAGGAACACAGAACCGATTCAATGACGATGGTGAGGGGGAGCAGAGGGGAGGGTAACTTCCTAAAGTCCACTGTCATCTCCACAGTCTTGAGCATGTTCAGCTCCAGGTTGTTGCGACTACACCAGTCCACTAGCTGTCTCACCTCCTGTCGGTATGCAGACTCATCCCCGTCCTGGATGAGTCCAATGACAGTTGTGTCATCTGCAAACTTCAGGAGTTTGACGAAATTTAGGGTTTCATGGGCTTTTGCACACTCACTGACACATTGAAAAAAAGTGTGGTTTTTTTTTGCTTCCTCTCCACTAGTCGGCAGGTCCCAGCAGGCTTTACACAAACTGTGAAATACAGCCGCCTCCCTGTGGCTCCTGTAATTACCCAACCCATCAGGAAAAAGTGTGAAGAGGAATATCAATGAGTGAGGCCTGCCACAACAGCATGGACCCTTATTTATACTGTATGTACCTGGACAAAGCTGTGTCAATGGCCTTGAGCCAATGGAAAGGATGAGACTACTTGTGGACAATGGAATATAACAGCTATTCCATACAAATGCAATTACTCTGCAGCTCACTCTTGTAAAGACATAATAGAATTAAACTAACACAAATATTTTTTTTGTTTTTGTTTTTTTACTTATTTATTGTACACATTTCTCATCCCTGCTTTCAAATGGACGATTGTGGCATGTGGCCAGTTCTTGGCAGCTGAAGACATGGGCACTGTTGCATGCAGGGTGACTATGAGGATATATTCTGTCACTCATTTAAGTTCAGAGGGGAACTGTCTTATGGTTCAGGGGATAAGACAAGAGGAGGCCAGAGGATAATGATGAGGCAACCATCACATGTCCACCTGGCTCTTCCAACTCCAAAAGACCAGACCTTTTAGGAGAGTGAAGGAGTGAGCTTGAGTTCTCTTAGAGAGTCCATTATCTGAACCAGATTTCCTAACCTTCAGGGCAATGTAGTGATATCCCTATCCTAAGGTGAGATAAGAAAATGAACGGAAAAGAAAACACATTGTACAAAAGCAAAAGTGAAATTGGAAATCTGCATCCTTCTTAGCAGAGGCTGTGTGGGGAATATGTCATGTGTTTTCATTGATAAATGGCTGTGGACAAAGTGAGTGGGCATTGTGCCGCACTCTATCATCTGAACAACAGTATCTCTCTCAGGGAGTCCTTCCGGTTCCAAATCATCCCTACTGGCTTTGGCTTTGGAGAGAACTGCCAAGCCTTCTCGCCTGTAGCCGCCAAACACAGAATTATACATTTCTTGCTTGCTTGCATTCTTGCTCATTTCCTTCCTCTGCTTTCCCTCTGCTATATCTGTCCTTCAGTGAAACCACTGACAGTCAGATGAGCAGATGGGGATCGACAGTGTTCCCCCAGCTGAACGCTAATTGGGAGAGACCGGGAAAGGATTTTGTGCTGCTGAATAGTCCTGACATGATGGGAAAATCAATGTGAACTTCCAGTGTATTTGCATGGACTGACATAACATTGTCTCTGCTGGGAGTCATTAAGTCTTTTGTTTAAACTTTGACCCCTCGATCTATCTGACAACTCAAGCTCAATCTCAAGACTGAAGTGTGACTGATGTGAGAGCTGGATGGGTGATGTACCAAAAGGGGTCAGTTATTTATTAAGAAGTGCCTATTCATAAATGCTAAACATAAATATAGTTACTAAGCCAATTATTAAAAATGAGTGACTGCAATTATTATAATTCTGACTACAAACATCACTTTTATTAATAAATATGTTAATTTATATGATTGACTGGATATACAAAAGTTATATGTAAAACAATTTACAAATTTATTTTTTCTCATCTTCAAGTTAAAGTATATTTCTAGCAGATGATGCAACCTAATGAACTAGTGTAAGTACTGTAACTTTATGAAGTTAGCTCACGTGCAAAATAAAGAAATTGACATTGGTTAGACTGATAAATTAACCAATCATCAGCCTTCCTTTTACAATACACAATATTTGGCAAATAGGAGAGTTTCATTTCAAGTTATTTAGAATGACGGTATTAGCATCACAATTTCTTAGTTATTTAATAGGCTACTCATTAAATTACTTCACTATTTAATTTCATTAAATAGTGTGCTTCAAAAATAAATTCTGATTCATACCTTCACTGAAATACTCCTTTCATTTTTGAAACTATTTTATAACAATACTAAAATATTTTAAAATTGCTAAAATTGAGAATAACAAAATTCTTTGCAATATTTAAAATTGTCTGATCTCATTTTTTTGTCATGCAGATGAAGTTCCACTTCCATCTTTGGCTTTCATTTGGAGAAAAACTTTAGAATGAACAGACTGCAACTTTGCACTTGATTTTTAAATAGCAGCACTATGTATCTGAGTAGAAGAAATTCAGCAATGTAAACCTTTGTGATCTTGTATGCCCATTCATTAAAGCAAAATACTTTGTGCCTAGCCTCACACTTTTTATCTACGGTATGATGCAATCAGCAATCATAAATATGTCACACAAAAGTATTAAGTACAATAGCTTGATTATGGAAAATTATACCGCATATTCAAATTGTCTTCAATATATTCTGAGACACTATGTGGAGATGTGATGACAGACAGAAATAGGAACTTTACAGGCCATTTCTTCTTTTCCCTTCAGGGGTCGCCTGAAAAAAACATGCCTTTCAGGTTAAATTGTCTGTAGGAGTGAGTGCTTGTGTGTGTGGTTGTCTGTCTCTGTGTTGCACCTCGGTGCACTGGTGTCGTGCCCCGAGTTTGCCCCGCCTCACGCCCTATGTCAGTTGGGATAAGCTCCAGCTCCCCGTGACCCACGCAAGTGGATGAACCGGTCAGAAAATGAATGAATGAATGAACTCTAAAGTCGAGCCTACATTGGCAAGAACTGCTTGAAATTTCAACTGAAAGCACCAACAATATGACAAAGATGTCAACCAGTCAACCTTTGACTCCTATACAGCTTCACAGACAACCATTTTAAAGTTTCAAAAACCATACATTTTAAATATTTTTAGATACATTTGTAAAAATTGTCGTATTGGAAAAACTGTAAGATTTTCAATATAAATCTGAAACAGAAACATTTATATGGAGGTGTAACCATAACATTGGATTCATTCATTCATGAATTTGTGGAGTTAAATTCATGATCAATTTATCTCCTCACTGAGAAGTAAAAGTGCCATCCAATATCTTCCATAACCAAACACCTTCATCTTGAATGAATCTGTTGCACATGACCGAAGCCCAAAGTAAATGTATCTTGAAAACAGTACACAAAACTGTGTGAGTGCTGTACCTAAGGAAGAGTCAGAAGAGCATAGAGATGCACAATCAATACAGAAGAAAGGCCACCTACAGCTTACAAAATGAGATATGGTGGAACATAACATAAACGTACAACCTTAAAATTAGCAAGCCTCCAGGGGACAATTTTTCCCAGCATGGAACAGATTGGCCTCATCATTTTCCAGCTGTGTGACAATGGAAAAGTGGCCTCTGATTCTGTAAGTCAGAGACTCCAGTTCTGTTTTCTACATCAGGTCTGATAGTGCACAACCCAATAAAGTCTATACAACCAACAAAATATTTGGTGTGGTTTTTGATTGTCTATCTTCAGATTCTGCATTAATGCCATCTCTTAGAGCTTCTTCAAAATAGAAAAGCTTGGCAGATGCTTATTTTACTTTAAAAGTTGGGTTGTCAAAAATGGAAAGGAAACCTTTCTCAGATATGAACATTGCTTTCATTTTTTTCTGTCAGTGATAACATTTCACTTCATATCCTCTTTAAGAAAGACAGTCAAGAACAAACAATAAAGCAAACAAACAAAAAAAACAACACACACACACACACACACACACACACACACACACACACACACACACACACACACACACACACACACACACACACACACACACACACACATACTTGTATCCATAGGAAGACAAGTCAGAAAGTACTATTTGACCTGAGAGTTGATGACTGAGGATGTGACAGACACAGTTAAAAATTACGACTCTGCTACTTTGTATATCTTATAAACACGATTGTTTATTAAAATTAGAGAAATAGAGAACTATTAGATAAATATTAAATAAAAGTTTAACGAATGTCTACTGTTAAGTAAATTATGTATAAGAACCTTAGAAGGTTGTTTAGAAGGAGTTTCATGACTATGAAGATGTGGCAGACAGCTAGCAATTCTTTACAGACAGTACATAATTCCATGAGACATTGATCTGTTTCGAAACCTTGCTATGACATTCACAGCTCAAAATACAGTATGGGTGTACAGTATTCATTGCTGTATTTTAGACATGATTTGCTCTGCTGCTTTAAAAAGCATTTATATGGCAACGATTTTCAGACAAGTCTTTCAGGTGAAAAATTACTCTGGAACATGGACAAAGTCCAGTCCTACAAACACTGCAGTCTTTTGTGTACACGAGGAAGCGACTTTGTATCATCAGCAGTTCCTTCTATTATGCTGAATAAAATCTATTCCAGGAGGGTTTCTGACTCATTATGGTTTTCAATAGTCTGAGAGAACTCTACAGTGAGGTCAGGATAGCATAAAACAATGTGTTTACGGTCCTTATTGGCTAGTATTGATAACTTAAGCACTTCCAATTTTGTCTTTTTGCAAGAAATAATTGTTTGAATTGTGTTGTGACATCTAAGCATGCTTTCCAAGTCAATGCAACTGTAGCTCACCAAAACAAAATATATCATATAGTGTAATATTTTCTCTTGATTTTGGATTAGGTTTTCTAAAAACAGGTTGTTTATGGAAGTGTTTTGCGAGGAAGCGTTTATTGTGGTAATGACATGATAAGTTACTACACTACAGGCCAGTTACTGACATAATCACTGTCCTCCTTAGTAATCACATCTTCCTGCTCTCTGTGAGGGACCCCTGTCATTTCAAACAATTTGGATTTTGTTTCAATTTCAATATCAAATTACAAAAATTGCTTGTATTGCATATCCTTCCATTTTCTTTGGACTCTCCTGCTGAATTCTGATCACATATATCACATAAAAAGCCAGATATTGTTAAAAAAAAGTAGATAATATTTTATTTTTCTTTAATTTGAGTGAGTTACCCCTTTACTCAGTCAATAATAACTATGAGCAGAGGGCTCAAATGTTTCCCCTTTTTCCTCCGTAGCACTGACATAACCATTCGGATGGACTGAATCACTGCTTTTTGTCAGTATGAAGCACTGCCTTATCCTGGATCACAGTGCTGATACATTTCATCCTTGAGATTTCATGGATAGCACAGGAAACACCCTTAACCTGAAAGCTTGTTGTTATCTATACAGACAGCCATGGGATCCTACCCTTTGCACTTTTTGTTCCGACAGACTGCTCTTAACAAAACACAGTTGGTAAAGATTCAGGATCTGAAAACAACAACTTGACTATTGACTTTGGCCAATGTGTTAAGAATAGATGTAGGGAAACACAAGACACTCATGTCAGGTTCAGTGCTACTGTGTGATGCAGAACAAGCAGAGTGACGATCAAACGCTGTTACTTGAAATCCAGCCATCCATCCATTTTCTAACCGCTTCATCCGCTGTCGCGGGTCACTGGAGCCTATCCCAGCTAGATCAAAGCAGGAGGCGGGGGAAACTCTGGGCGTGACGCCAGTGCACTGTGGAGCCACGTAGAGAGGACAAGCACGCACGCACACACTCACACCTGCAGTCAATTTGGGACCGACCAATTTACCTGGAGGTCATTCTCTAACAGTCAGTCACTATACAGTATATGGTCCCTACTCCTTCCCCTCTATCACTCATCCATTTATTTTGTTTGTTGCTCCCATCTCTGGAAGACAAACCTCCACGTCTGTCTCCCGCTCCCTCAAACACACCTCGATGCAAACTGAGAAGTTATTTATGTTGTCTGTGGAGCTTCCTTCTGGGGTTCTCTTCTCCTTCCGGCTGGTCCCTTCAGGGGTCGTCATAGCAAATCGGTTGCTTCCATCTAACCCTGTCTTCTGCATCCTGTTCTCTCACACCAACTACCTTCATGTCCTCTTTCACTACATCCATAAAACCTCCTCTTTGGTCTTCCTCTAGGCCTCCTGCCTAGCAGTTCAAAACTCAGCATCCTTCTACCAATATATTCACTATCTCTCCTCTGGACATGTCCAAACCTTCTCAGTCTACCCTATGACTTTATCTCCAAAACCTCTATCACGTGCTGTCCCTCTGATGTAGCTATTCCTGATCCTATCCATCCTGGTCACTCCCAAAGAGAACCTCAGCATCTTCATCTCTGCTACCTCCAGCTCTGTCTCCTGTCTTTTCCTCAGTGATATTGTCTCTAGGGCCAAACAACATCACTGGTCTCACCACAGTTTTTTACACCTTTCCTTTCATTTTAGCTGAAACTTTTCTATCACATATCACACCTGACACTTTTCTCCACCCGTTCCATCCTGCCTGTGCACGCTTCTTCACCTCTTTTTTCCACACTCTCCATTGCTCTGGACTGTTGATCCTACATACCTTCTTGATTTCCTCTCCCTCATTTTTCCACTTGGGTCCCTCTCATTCACACACATGTACTCTGTCTTACTGCGGCTAACTTTCATTCCTCTTCTTTCCAGGACAAACCTCCACCTCTCTAGCTTCTCCTCCACCAATTCCCTGCTCTTACTACAGATCACAAGGTCATCTGCAAACATCATAGTCCATGGAGATTCCTGTCTGTCAGCCTTTACATCAACATTAAGAACAAGAAAGGGCTCAGAGCTGATCCCTGATGCAGTCCCACCTCCACCTTGAAATCCTCTGTCACACCTACAGCACACCTCACCACTGTCTTACAGTCCTAATACATATCCTGCACTGCTCTAACATACGTCTCTGCCACTCCAGACTTCCTCATACAATACCACAGTTCCTCTCTGGGCACCCTGTTATACGCTTTCTCCAGATCTACAAAAACACAATGCAGCTCCGTTTGGCCTTCTCTGTACTTCTCTATCAACATCATCAAAGCAAATACTGCATCAGCAGTATGGCATGAAACCATACTGCTGCTCACAAATGCTCACTTCTGCCTTTAGTCTAGCTTCCACTACTCTTCCCCATAACTTAATTGTATGGCTCATCAGCTTTATTCTTCTATAGCTGCAACAACTCTGCACATCTCCCTTGTTCTTAAAAATGGGTACCAGCACACTTCTCCTCCATTCCTCAGGCATCTCCTCTATCTAAGATCCTGTTGAACAACTCTACTGCCACCTCTCCTAGACACGTCCATTCCTCCATAGGTATATCATCAGGACCGAGTGCCTTTCCATTATTCATCCTCTTCAATGCCCTCCTCACTTCATCCTGACTAATCGTTGCTACTTCCTGGTCCACAACAGCCACCTCTTCTAGTCTTTGTTCTCTCTCATTTTCCTCGTTCATCAGCTCTTCAATGTACTCTTTCCATGTTCCCATCACACTACTGGCACATGTCAATACACTTCCATCCCTATCCTTAATCAGCCTAACCTGCTGCACATCCTTCCCATCTCTGTCTGTCTGTCTTGCCAACCTGTATAGATCAGTCTCTCCCTCCTTACTGTCCAACCTAGCATACAAGTCACCATAAGCCCCTTGTTTTTACCTTAGGCTGCATGTCCTTGTACTCCTGTCTACTCTCCTCAGTCCTTTCAGTGTTCTACTTCTTCTTAGCTAACATATTTCTCTGTATACACTCCTATACCTCCTCGTTCCACCACCTACACTCTCACCTACCACTACTTTGCAGTCACTGATCTCCTTCAGATTACACCATCTACACAAGATGTAGTCTACATGTGTGCTCCTAC
The DNA here is from genome assembly GCF_040054535.1 of Antennarius striatus. Taxonomy (NCBI): domain Eukaryota; kingdom Metazoa; phylum Chordata; class Actinopteri; order Lophiiformes; family Antennariidae; genus Antennarius; species Antennarius striatus. The sequence continues at coordinate 7,037,127 of NC_090790.1, read as the reverse complement.
CTCCACTCTAATAGGTCAACCTATGTCCCTGCCTCTTCTGGAAGAAAATATCCACTACAGCTGTTTACATGTTTTTTTGCAAAGTCAACCATCATCTGTCCTTCTGCATTCCTCTCCTGGATACCAAACCTGTCCATCGCCTCTTCATCACATTTGTTTCCTGCATCAACAAGACCATTAAAGTCTGCACCAATGACAACTATCTCAGGTATAGGTATGCTCTGCATCACTTCATCAAAATCCAACCAGAATTTCTCCTCTTTATTCAGCTCCCATCCTACCTGTGGAGAATACCCACTAACAACATCGAACATTACACCTTTGATTTCTAGCTTCAGACTCATCACTCTATCTGACACTCGTTTTAGCTCCAGGACATTCCTAACAAACTCCTCCTTCAGGATAACTCAATTTTGTCTTCCTAACTACACCATGATAGAACAACTTGAACCCTGCTCCTAACCTTTCTACCTTTCCACCTTGTTTCCTGGACACACAGTATGTCTACCTTCTTCCTCTGCATGTCAGCCAACTCTCAACCTTTTCCTGTCATAGTTCCATCATTCAGCGTCCCTACTCTCAGTTCTATACTCTTGGTGTTCCTCTTCTCTGTCTGTCTGTCTCCCGCTCCCTCAAACACACCCCGATGCAAACTCTGAGAAGTTGTTTATACTGTGTGCGAAACTTCCTCCTGGGGTTCTGGTGTCCCAGAAAGCCTTGGAAATGTTGTGGGAGATTATCTTTTTTGAGAAATTTTCTTTTTTATCTGTTTTTTCCCAAATGCTGGGGAAATTAATGGAAATGTGTGAGTGTTGCTCATAATTTGCCATGTACTTATGTATTTACCATTTCCATATTTTTATTTTCTTAAAAAAAGAAACACATATATTATTTTTAATTATTGACAAACCCCCACAGTATATGGACAATTACTGAAGAGGGCCAAAGTGGTGCAGACAATAATACCTGTGGGTTTTTATTTTTCTTTATAGTTCATTCAATTAATTTATTCCTATTTTCTCAACAAAATAAATTGTAGTGTATGTGAATGTCAATGCATAATGCCATGTCTTTTTCATCTCTCTATACACTAATATGAAGTAAATTGGTGAAATAAGGCCTGATATGGGGGGAATATAAAGTTGAGGATCAGTGGGACAGGGTAAATTGCAAATTATAAAAACAAATCATGGAATTAGGAAAATGGATTCCTCTCAAGTGAAAAAGGAACAGCTGTCTTCTCTTGACTGGCTTCAGCTGTTGCACATCTCAAGCTTGATTTGAAAGTGACTAAAGGTGGCAACAATGACAGCAGTGACTATTATGAGATGTTCAATAACCTGGAAAAACTGGACAGGAACAAATGAGGATGGCATCAGTTCAGATTACTAATTTTATTAGCAGCAGAAACTGGTTCTGAAATTTTTTCCTGCTTTTCCCTGCGGTGTATTTTGATAAAACTTTGATGAATCGGTGAAACAAAGTTCACATTTCTAATCTCTGAAATTCTGACTTACATGAAAAAGAAGATTTTGATCATTCCGAGATAAGGTATCTTTCTCCCTTTGACTTTTTACCATAACGAAGCACTGACATTACATAAGTACCCACATAGTCGTAGCAGTGTGTTAATTATATTATAACTAATTATAGAGATCAGAGATTAAATTATAGAGTTCTGAGAATAAATTATAGAATACAGGATAAAATATTACTGCTGAGTGGATTTCATTTGATATAAATGTTGTATTAAATGGGTCTACTTTACAAAGAGTGAATTGTGAATTCATTTGACCCTGTAGATGTGTGATCACATGATCAAGATCTTTCGGGCAAGTGCAGTCCTGGATGGTATAACAGGCATTATAGAGCTCATGCCTTAAGTGGATCAGTTCTTTCGGAAAGCCCACTGGTAGTCACGGCGAGGGAAGTGTTTGTTGCTCAAGTGTCGACTTGTGGGTATTAACCAAACCCCATACTGAAAGTAGGCCATGCAAATGATGCCGACGGGGCCTTGGGAAAGAGAGGAAGCTGTAGAAATAAAGAACGTATGAGAACCCAAAACAAGCACAGACGAAATGGGCCATACTGAACATGTCAAAACATTTTTATGCCGGGAAAAAGAAAAAAAAAACAGTTTCTGATACTCTCAAAGACAGGATTCAAAGCTAGTGAATCACAGTGTCAAAGAAACAAGAGATGTGGGAGAAAGAAACATTAAACTGGAGCAGACTAAATAGATTTCTGCTTTGTGCTGAGGGACTGTGATGGCTAAATCTGCCGACTGCAGTGTAGTGATGAGTCACGATTGAGGGCTAAACCTTGAGAGCTCCCAGATCTCAAACCCACACAGCCTTGGAGTAACCTGGGCATACAAGTGGTGATGAATAGCTTGAGACAAACTCACCAAGCTGTTACACAAAAACCACAGAAAGCTACAGCTAAACTCTTGCCTTGCGTTCCAAGATGAGCCATACTACCCATGTGTTTGTCACAGCTTAACAGTTCAATTTAAATCCATTTATATAAATATAACTTGAAAGAATAAAAATGGTCAAATATCAAGCCTGTAATCTTTGGGTTCCCAAATGAAACCTTAAAAAAACCGTCAGAAATAATGAGATAGGTTTTTATCTTTTTTGTGTGTGTGAAAGAGTTTTCTGTGAAATGCCTCATCTAGTATGGTGAAGGAAATTATGACCAAGTTGCGACATTTAAAGTTTTATGACAAGGGAACTGAAAAGGTATAAAACATAAAAGACATTAATTTGAAGGGGAAAAAAAGTAAATTGTATTTTCCATTTCTTTCTCTTTCTGTCTCTCATTCTCTCCCTCTCTCTCTGTCTGTCTCTCTGTCGTTTTCCAATGTGCCACAGCTGTAATGAGAATAACTAAACTACGTACTGCTTACCATCACTGTTTCATCTATCTAAGTATACTATATCAGCCTTTAGTAATTGCTACGCCATTAATTTTTGAAACATCCTCATGAGACCTTGATGCTTTCATACATAGAAGTTACTTGTTCTTTGCAGACTTTAGAGGATGCAAAATCTTTCCCAGGCAGAATATTTGCATGAATATTTGTAATTTAATGTTCATACGTAACTCTCACTGAATAATGGCTGGGAAACACTGTTCAACAGACTTTCCTTTGATTAACTATTCCTGTTGTAGAAAGTTAATTTAATAAATTTAGGGTTTAATTTCAATCACACCAATCTTGGTGATTGTTGGGAAGATTATTGAGGGATTCAGGGACTATGTATTTATTTTGTGTTCACTCTTACTATAATTGATGAAGCAATCTCAGCAAAGGGAGAGCGTTGAAATTTTTTAACAATATTATGGTAAAAGTTTTTGTTTTCATTTATGAGTTTTTTTGTTTTGTTTTGTTTTTGCATAGGGTTGGGTGGGCTGGAGAGTATCACAGCCAGTATTAGACAGGAGGTGGGGTATGCTCTGAACAAGTTGCCAGTTTATTGCAGCCCAACATGACAGACAAACATTCGCACTAACTTTCCTGGCTATGTGCAATGTAGACTCATATCTTCAGTCTCATTATTCTGCGCACAGAGCTACTGAGCTGGACTGCTACTTCGTGCAACATCATGGAAGTCTGCATCTTTCAGCCTCATTTTGGCCCTAGTTATACCTCCTGCCATGGCCTGTTGTCTCACCGTGTTGGAGGGAAGCGTGTATTGTTTTCCTGTGCCAGTGTAAGCAGATTTCTGTTGTGATCTGCACGCATGAGGTGCAGCGCTTAGAGCATCAAGCCATCCAGCTACACAGTGACCACCTGGAGTGTGAGACATACCATATATCTCTAAAGACAATGTGGTGTCAAAACTCTCTGCTGCCTACAGCTAGGATTTTGTCTGGTCCTCTGATGCCCACATTGGCCACCGCACAGACAACCACAGCTTTACCTAAGCTGTCCTCTGAAGTAGTGCTTGCTAGTTTATCACCTCTGAACATGTTGTCACCATTCAGTCAATTCTGGAAAGATAGCAAACCAAACATAACAGAAGAGATAGAGACATATATGGAGAACATAGAGCATATCGGAAAGAAAGACAGGGAGGAATAAGCAGCAGCATTAGAAGATTGGCAAGTGTGTCATGAATGGGAGAGAGACTAATTAAGGGAGGCTGGATTAATTAGGCTTCCAGTCTGCCTGCCTCTCATACTCCCACAGAGCTTCACGCCAGTACAGGCCTCAAACAAACTCCCAAAAGCCAGCCCATCTATTGTTCAACAGATTTCCCATATAATCACTGGAACGCATTTCCTGTCCAATGCTGAGGTTTAAAGCTATTAGGTGAACTTGGTAAATTTCAGAATGCATCTGAAAAGGACAGACATAACCTTGGACAAATAGAGCTACAATGCTGCATGCATGAAATTCATTGCTAGCCACTTTTAGTTAATGATGCTTAAAATTGCAAAAAAGTGAAACAATGACCATTTGAGGAACATGGCCTTCAGGTAGGTATTGTAGTCATGATGCTCCCAACTCGGTTTGTGAATTGCATTTTTTTTTTAATTATTATAATGGTTTGTAGCATTCACAAGAATGAACTTAATACAGTATTCTTGAGGTTTTTGCAGTATAGTAATCATTCTCTTATTCACGCTTCAAGATGCACGGCTTCACTACATCGCAGATTTGTAGTAGTTAGTCACGTGATACCGTACGCCCATTCTATCAGCTGATAGCAGTGTGCGCTGCGTTCTGATTCACGGTTCCTTCAGCGACTTTTCTTTGATGCAAAAGTGCTGGAAACAGTCTGTAAGAGTGTGGGAAAAGATAATACAGATTACAGTGATCTGGGTGAGGTAGCATTTTTTTTCTATGTCTTGGCAGTACAGGAGAATGGTGGTAGAGGTCTTTTCACAGCCTTGTTCAATTGCATTTTCCTTACCACTCACCCTTGTGTTGCTTGAGTTAAATTATTTCAGTCCATCATGATGAAGGTTCAAGTTGATACAGTGGGATCTGAGCCTCATAAGGATACACTAAAGCTACAGTGGCTCCTTTGTTTTCTTTTGTTAGCATTGGAATGGAAAGCCTTAACACATGATGAGAGATTATCTAAGGGTGACCAATAACAGACATAGACACAAGTGCCCTCCTTTCATGGTGCTGAAATGATATAGAAGATGGGTTATCATATAGAATACCATTTAAATCAATATTGACACAATAGCACAAAGAGACAGAAAACCTCCACAAAAACTAAGCATTCCCTCAGAAGGGTCGCCCACTAGTTACATTCCTATTCATAAGCAAAACCTATACTTAGATTATTTCATTTTGAAATTATACACCTAGATCATAAGTCTGTCCATAAATGTATCATAATTTATCCATAATTTATCATTTATCATTATGATCATAATTTTTATGATACATTTTTTATGATTATCAATAATTTTTATGATCACTTTTTTTTTCTCAATTATTTATTTATTTTTACCACCTAATGTTCTTGCCATTATTTTCACACAATGTTAAACAATGTTGATTAAGGTGTGTGTGTGTGTGTGTGTGTGTGTGTGTGTGTGTGTGTGTGTGTGTGTGTGTGTGTGTGTGTGTGTGTGTGTGTGTGTGTGTGTGTGTGTGTGTGTGTGTGTGTGTGTGTGTGCGAGAGTGGGCCAGCGATAGCTCTGGCTGCAGTTTTGCGTGTCTGCATGGAGGGGCGGACACTGTGTGTGACTGGCCAATCACAGAACGTGAAGACAGTCAGTTCTGAGGATTTTCCTCCAACTATGCCAGCTGGGATAGGCTCCAGCTCCCCGTGACCCGCACAAGCAGATGAAGTGAAAGTGAAGTGAAAATGAATGAATGAATGAATGAATGAATGAACGAGCAAGAGTATTGACAAGTTTTACTCGTATCGTGCTGGTACTTGTCAAAATTGCGTTATCTGTACCGGATACCTGTCTGAAACGAGTACCCAGCTCAACACTGATCAGTAAACATAACATATAAACAAACATGTAGATAACAACATGACAACGCTTTTTTAATCTAATGTGCTTATTTGTGTCAGTCAGTCATTTTCAGGTTACCACTGCTGTATCCGCCGCAGCGGGTCATGGGGAGCCGGAGCCTATCTCGGTGGCATAGGGCGTGAGGCGGGGGACACTCCGGGCATGACGCCAGCACAACGCCAGTGCACCACACAAAGACACACAAACAAGCACACACACACTCATTCCTACGGGCAATTTGGACCGGCCAATCAACCTGAAGTGCATGCTTCTGGAGGTGAGAGGAAGCCGGAGAACCCACGCAGACACGGGGAGAGCATGCGAACTCCGCACAGAGCGGGACTCAAACCCATGTCTGCCGTGTTGTGAGGCGGCAGCGCTAACCACTGCACCACTGTGCCGCCCGCTTATTTGTGTGTGTTACAGTTAAAATAATTGCGTAAATAATTCTGCTGTGAGACTTTAAACATAACCCACTCACTGTTGCTAATGAAATGGTGAATAAGCTACACTGTAAGTTCATATTTTTGTTAATTTGATTGCGATGAAGACAGTGCCTCACCAGCCATGAACATCACCGCATGTCACTGCTGGATTCTGGATCCACTCTAAATATAATGGGAGCCTGTTGGACTGGACTTTCTACCAATGGTGAACATCATCTACTTGGACAAAAATGATGGAAAAACATTTAGATCGCAAAGCTAAATAACTGGATTCAGATCAACTCCACTTCAAAGGTATCGTCAGTCTTTTTATTTTATTTATTTATTTATTTTTTTGTAGTACTGCTAAGATAGAGAAGCCAAACAGATCACCTCACCTCCTTGGCCAGAAAATTATAACAAATGAGGGAACTGGACTCAATATGTAAAGGTCATGCTGCATTTATCATTTTCACTTCTTCAAAGAAAATGTGTGTGTGTGTGTGTATGTATGTGTATGTGTGTGTGTGTGTGTGTGTGTGTGTGTGTGTGTGTGTGTGTGTGTGTGTGTGTGTGTGTGTGTGTGTGTGTGTATGTGTGTGTGTGTGTGTGTGTGTGTGTGTGTGTGTGATTTTATGTTTGTATTTGTATGAGGAGGAACACAATAATTTAGTCAGGCTTTAATAATTTCACAGGCAGTTGATGACAAAAATGCCCCCACCCTCACCCCCCACACTAGAAAAGGATGTAATTTAAACCTGCCTTCAGCTCTCACTGCACCTCCAAGTCTTGGCACCATCAAGGCTGGATTATGATGGGATGAATATTTATTGTGAGTCCTTGCTTTGCATGAAGAGGTTGGGGAAAAACAAAGTCGGAAAAAGCTGGTGTCACCATATTTGGTCTGATTGACACTCCAGCTTGCAGCAAGCAATTCATTCTGGGTGGGACGCACAAGTGCCTTTGCTCCTTCTCCATGCACAATTTTATGATAATCCTAATAAATTATGATGCACTGCATAGAAATTAGAAAAAAATCTGATTGGCACTAAATCAAGCAGCCTGTGCCTCCCAGGTCAGAAGGAACTGTGAGAGAGTATGTGCTATTTTTTGCTTTCCCACCAAACTATCAATTTGTTTTTTGTCTGACTTTTGTAGTTGATTAAATTCATGATTTCCAGAGAAGAAGCAGGTTAACAATTGGTACTTTAATCTTGCCTATTCACACATGCGCACTAGGCAAGTTATTCCACCATTCTCAGCTATAGTGATCATAGGTCCAAAACATTCATTTGCTCGACCAAATCTCTTTTTGCCTGATGAAGATTACTGCCCCAGACCGACCCCTCATTATGACAAAATTGGAGCAATATAACCCTGCCTTGATTAAAATAGTGTTGAAAAATTCTGTCTCACTGTTTAAAGTGTGCAGCCCTTGATACTACAAGGTTTAAAGAATTATCAATTCCAGGTTTTATGCTCTGAAAATAGAATTCTTTTGAATAGTGGAACTTTCTTTAGATATGTTGATGTTCAATAAATTTATAGCACAGTCTATGTTGTCAAATCAGACAAGAATTGGCTTTAAAGGTGAACAATCAAATACATCAGACAAAACTTGAAGGACATTGGCTGAGGCAATAAAAATATCAAATTTCCATTGATTGTGTTACGCTTCAGATTATGAACATCAACAACATAAAACATCAGATGTCCATATTACAAAGAATATAGCTTGCCACTTGGTGTGATCACTCACTAAATCACATTCTCTGCTGAACATTTTAATGCTGATGGTGGTGACCCCATTACTTCCCAGACACGCTACATGTTAATGATGATAATAAGTTGGAAGATAGCAGCAGGGATCATGTCAAAAAAGGCATAACAGATGATATGCGTTTTGCAAATGGAAAAGGCTAACATTCTGTTGAAGATTTCCCATAAGCATCAGGTGAAGAAGAAATATAATCAATATTTTTTGGAATATTGGAAATCTTACACTGTGCCCAAATCCAGCTGCACCTACTATGTACTTAATTGATTTTTTTTTTTTTTTTGATTAAATACTGAATTAATCCCCACAGGACAATTAGGGGCATATATATATATATATATATATATATATATATATATATATATATATATATATATATATATATATATATATATATATATATATATATATATTAGTGTGTGCAGGCCCTGAACACACAAACGGGGCCTGTAGGAATGCAGGGAGAGGTAGAGTGGGGGGCAGCCACTTGGTGGAGAGCCCAAATGAGCAGCTTGTGAGGGGGACAGCACCTTGCTCAAGGGCGCCTCGGCAGTTGTCCAGATGTAAGCTGACACGTCCCACTGTCAGCTCGAACCGCCAACTTTGAAACATTGGAAGACTTGCTCTACCGCCCGCTCTACCGCTGAGCCATCGCTGCCCCATGTTTGCATCCAACTGTCAAAACCTCAAAGATATTGTATCTAAAATGATAAAAATCAGGGTAATGTAGAAAGAATGCTGCATTATTTATGGTTTGTTAATAATCTCTAATGCTATGGAATAGTCACAAACAGATACACACACACACACACACACACAAACACACATACACACACACACACACACAAACACACACACACACGCACACACACACACACACACACAACACACACACACACACACACACACACACACACACACACACACACACACACACACACACACACACACACACACACACACACACGCACGCATATATATAACAACAGTTTTACCTCATTCTTCTTGGTCATTGACATTTTCTACAATTCTTCTCTTTCATCAGAGATTGTGGGTTTGTTTGCAAACTGACAAGCTGCACCTTTCTGAAATAATACCATTAGTGTCAATATGAGACTCCTCCACAACATGGAGGGCACATGTCCACACAGGCTCCTCCATATACCGATAACATTGGGTTCCAATCCTGATGCCAACATCACTTATAGGGTGATGCAGATGTGCATGCGTGGGATTACTTCCTGGAAATATGGCAGAGGGTGGAGATGGAGATTAACTGATCCAGAGAGAATTAGGATCTTTGTTCTCTCACTACTGAGGTGAGTTAAATTTACATGCAGTTTGAGCATCCCGCTAACATAAAATGCAAACACAGAATTTATTAATGACTGAGATCAAATTGACTTGGAATGATTTTTTTCTGTGTAAAAAAAAAAAAAAAATGCTTCATTACAGTGAACTGCTTTTGCCATTTCATTGCCACATTTTTCTGGGGTTAGTTTCAGTGGAGTGAAGCTTCACTTAATGTTGAGTCTGGTAGCTCAGGAATTTTTTCAATATCTGATGTATAGCCTTATAAAATCATGTACTGTACATATACGCTATGTCAAAATCAAGAATAATTTTCCATACAGTGTATATATGGCACATACAGTATTTCTAAATGTGCTGGGGAAAAAATATGATGCATAAGTAAACTGAAAACTCCCATACAGTTTAAACTCAATATATAAAACTTGCTGTCCGCAACATCCTTAGAGGAAATACGCCCCTCAAAGTACTCTGAGCTGTTAAAACATCCATGTGCAGTGTACTATATGTGCATGTCTATAAAATTATTGATTTTAGCATTATGTGGGGGCTGGTTTTACTCGCCGTATTGTTCGTAGTGTGAGCTTGCCCATAAGTAAAATTTATATAACACATATATGAGAGAATACTGCTACTCAGCCAGTCTATGGCTCATCATCATGCCCCCAGACATGTCAAAATAAAAATAGTCAATCCTGAGCTTGATCAGAATTTGACTGCCTTCACTCTAAGAAATGTAAAATACATGTTTTACTAAGTATGGATTTTGAAAATATAAGTAATACACTTCACAATCTGGATAAAATACAAAGCTTTTACACTTCTGCATTTTTATTTGTATTATAGTTTTTTGATCATCATCACCTGTGAGGTTTTGGTTTTTTTTAAATCATTTTCAGAGGGTCAATGAAATCAGAGTGGGGTCCTGGTCACCAAATTATTTCACCAGCTCAGTAATACAATCAATCACACACCAATCAGTTTTTTGTCAAAAACTGAGCTCATATTATTATTATTTTAATCCATAAGAAGGGACATTATACATGACTGAAGAAGATGGCCTTGAAGTATATGACATTGGTTACATAGAGTGTGCTCCGTATCATGGATACGGATATTGTTGGAGTGAGTATTCAAGTGCTTTAATAGTCAGTTTTTCTTACCTTCTTTTTCACCTGTCCTGGGGAGCCATTCTGCTTCTGACAGCACAGCAAATATGAAAAATGTGGACTTATTTTCAAAGCATGTGTTATTATCATATTCTAGCAGCTTGGACATGTAAGGCCATCATACTTTTGTCAAGCTGTGGAGGAATAGAAGTCATCAATCATGAGAACTGCACATGTTCCTGTGGTGGAAGACAACCTTCATCCGGGCGGATGCAGTGAGGCCAAGAGTGGGATGTTGGAGGTTGACTGAGACAGGTAATTAACTAAAAATAATATGTGCTTGACACAGCGAAGAAAAAGGGCTTGAAAAAGAATGGGAGACACAACTGAATAAAAATCTCCCAGAATATACTAGCTGGGGACATGAAGGTTATTTTGTAGGGTGGCATGAGTGGATGCAGCACAAGCAGTCAGACTGCTCTGACACCTACACCATAGAGAAGGATCAAACTTGAAAGCCATGGGAAATTTCATTAGATTTTCAACATCAATATATTTCAGACACCCACACATATTCATGTCAGCTCTTTATTTATTTAATTCCAGTGATGGAAATTTGGTGTCTGATTTCATTTTTATTTTTTTATTTTATTTCTGTATGTTCTGATTCCTCTTTGGCGGCTGTAACTTGTAAAAATGTCAGGAATGGCACCCACACGTCACCCTTTTATTTAAATCATGCATGAAACGCGAGTTGTTTGAATGCACCATGATTCTGAAGGTGGTATATCATTCTGTAATTATTGTTTCATAGAAAATCCTTCAATAGCTCAAGAAATAGAATAAAAGACCTAAATATTTTCATGGCTGTAACTAAAAGGTATTAGCACCCCCTATTTTGAGCAGGATTTCCAAACTCCCTTGTAGTCTGTATATGCAGCAGGAATGAACAAGTTTACCAGATAATCATTGATTGTCCTGCAGTTTCACCATTGAGTTGGAAAAAAAAAAACATGGTTGTTTCGTAAAAAAAGCAAAGAAATATCAGTCTTAATTGATAATATTTTCAGTTGATTACTTTTCTGTCTATCAACTCATTTTATTACCTAAGGGTTTCCAGTACTGCAATAATAGACAATAGACAATGACAGTATTTATGATGAGTCCAGAGCTAAAAGGGATTGATCAGCAGCAGTTCATAGCACCTCCTCCAACCTGTCAGTAAATGCAATCCTCCATGTGTTTTCATCCTGGGTGTAATTTTCAAAGTTGGATGGTTATCAAAGGTTTCTGACACAATTTTTGATTAAAAGTGTCCAAGGACACACACACTCCTCCACACCCAACTCCATTTTAGGTACACTGCAGTTCTGATCTGACCTCAGAGGATAACATGCCAATCTGCTGGGCCTTGCCTCCGACTTATTATCTTACTTCAAAAAAGCTTTTGAGCCCTCACCGATCAGAGGATGGACAGCTGTCCACGAACAATGGTCTGTGTGTCTTTGTGGACGAATGCCTGCCAATCTAGCTGTCGTACCTGGTCGAATGCCTGATTTTCCTAGCTTTCTAACTGCCTCTCCTGTCTGCCTGTCGGCCACTCCATCCTGTTGAACGTCCTCTGCCAGATTCACTTGCCTACCTGTCTTACTCAGCTTCAACCACTGAATGTCAGTCTGTCTTTTCTGCCTGTTGAATCTGCTTGCCAGGATGACTTTCACATTGTCAGTATCAGTAAATGCACTTATGCCACAGGAGCTCTGAAAGAGCCAGTTTCTTGGATTTAATAAATCATAATATACTGTATATTTAAATTCCATTAAAAACCTAAGAAACTTTCAATGAACATAGTATATTCCTTCCTGGTATGACCCTTACTGTTATATTTATATTTCAGTGATCTCTAACCTATACAATTGGGTCTTAGATATATACTGAAGGAAATGTTAATTTCATTGTTCAGGTCTTGACATGGGAAAAGCATTTAAATCCTTTGATCATCTTTTCACCTTTAGGTTTGTTCTCCAGGGTTGTTGTTCTGGTTTATTGCTCAGGTTTATTACATAGGAAATACTGATAACATTGCAAGACCTTTGGCCTTTAGGGACATATGAACATTTGGTAAACTCCTTCCACAGGATTTACCTCCCCACACAAATTCACTTTTTGTTTAACTGTAAATGAGGTCTGCTCCCAGGATACAATCAGCACTTGCTCGATAACCTCAGTTTCCTAGCCTTTGAAGATGTAGTTTATGGACCTTGAGATTATTACGCCTTCACCATTTGTCTCTAACACTGTTCCTTCACCATTTGTTTCTCAGACTTTCCCTTTTAAAAGCATTCCTGTAAAAGAGTCATGTGACATCATGCCTGTCTCCAACAGTATTAATACCACTGTCTTGAGATAAGAATTTGTCCTTCTCGTACCACATTCACCATTGTTCTGTAAGTAAAGTACCATGAACTTCCAACCATTGTCTCAAGAGTCATATGTATGTCCTGATCATCTAACGAACATGCTGCGGAGCTAGTAGGTCGGACTCCCCTTCAATACTAACAATGGATTTGAATTAACCTCAAACTACCAGACTGCAAAGTGCATTTTTGCAATCCCAGGATCTATCAACACCTTTCATCTTAAAATGGACATGCTTTTCATTATCTGTCAATGAATTGACATGTTGTGACCTCGTATATATAGGTATGGTCACACTGAATAACAACCAATTATATGAATGACAAAATTGATATTTTCACCTCTTAACAGGAACATGGAAATGATTCAAGGAAATGTCAATCATGCAAATGGAAGTGCTGGGAAAAGCGGTGATCCATAAATACATACATACATACTGCAACCAGGATACCAGAGATAACTCATTGGTTTAAAGTCATTAGTCAATGGTGGAAAAAAAAAAATCCTGGTTACACACAAATCAAAGTCTGTGACTCAAGGAAGGTCACATTTTAGATATGTCTGCCTGTTTTTAAGTGGTTCATAGAGGGATCTTTGAAAAAGATCATTCTATGAACCTGCATGAACCTTCTATGAACTTTGTTGGATTTTCATGAAAATTGATGAAAGGGCCGAGTATAAGTCTCAGTGAGATACCAATTACATTTTGGAGCAGATCTGAATCACAGGAAATATGATTTATTTTTCACTTTCAATGAATAACATGAGGAAGAAACTGCAGGCACATAGAGCATCTCCGTAAATGCAACCACAAACATCTCGTGGTTTATAAATATTAATGTAGCAGGAAAACCGACATACTACGTATGCACAAGTATATTCTGAGATCAGTGTTATTTCTGGAGATTTATCAAATTGTAGGGAAATGAACTATTCACAGTAATGTGGATGAACCAGTAAGGGAACTTCTACTTTTTCCTATTTTCTAACTACATGAAAGGATAATGTAAAGGCCCTACTGCAACAGACAGAAATGCTAGTTGGGAGATCATATATATATATATATATATATATATATATATATATATTTTTTTTTTTTTTTTTTTTTTTTTTTTTTTTCCTCTTTTAGTAGGAAAATATTTCAAAACAGGATTAAAAAAATCACCAATCTGTTTGGAGACAGAGATTTCTGGTCTTTTTTACTGTTAATACTCCATCCACCCACGAAGAACTACAAAGAGAAGGCCTTTACCCTCTCTTTTCGGGGAGAGTTCCTCTTAATTACATCAGATAGTTGATTAGGACTAGCTTTAGAATTAGAAACCTGCTCTTCCTTGCAGTAATGCCTTCGGAGTTCAGTTCCTTGAAACATGTTATCTTTAATTTAAAGTAAGTTCCTTGATGCTAGGCCCCAGGAAACCTATTAAATAAAAATATATTGACTTCATAAAGCTGAGGATATTTTCTTTTGACAGCAGTGTTATTTGAGGATGACGGGCTAATTACGTTAGACTCAATGTCGATTTGATAAATAACACATCATTTTTTTTAGAAAGAGTGAGCAAGTCTGCACGATTTCAGCAGAGTGCTTCATTCAACACTGTGTTCCAAAGATAAAAACAAAAACAACAACCTAAACACATTATTTAAACACCCAGAGCAGATATGGTTTGGTTGGCTTGCACTTGTTCATCTTGTGGCTCTTCAGATGTGAACAGATGTACTACAGGCAGCAGGTACCTAGTGGTGTATTCAGATGCAAATCCACAAATGAGTCACCATCCTCTTCCCTCACACTGGATGAACTGCATACATTTGAATTTAGTGATTAATGACCATGGTAATAGTAACACTATTCAACTTTAATGGAAATTATGATGCAATGCATTTCTTTGTTTGTTTGTTTTTCCTTAAAACAATGAAGAATATATATATATATATATATATATATATATATATATATATATATATATATATATATATATATATATATATATATATATATATAATTTATTTATTTATTTATTTATTTTTATTTTTTTAGGAAGAACAAGTTTGAAAGGATGATGCTGCTAAGCGCAACTCTGCTGCATAGCTTCTCTCACAAGTAGGGTGTCACATGCAGTAATAAATGTAGTGGAAGAAAATATGAGAGTTAGGGCACATTACTGAGTGCCGTTAAGTAAATGCAGTGACAAGCATGGGAAGTCATTCGGAGTCTGTTTATTACTCCCAATTCAGAATAAATAGCCTTTTGCTGTTTATCTATTTAATAGTTTAGAGGCAGATGCAATATATTATTCTGGTTGTCTCATCAACATGGAGGAGGTGGATAGAACACATTGTGTAAGTCTATATAGCTGATGTCAGTGGGTTGTGAAACGGGTCGGAGGTTCTAAAAAGGGAAAGAGACTATGTGAAAGAAATCTTGCAAAGATTTCAGAATTTTTCTTTGATAGCCAACAAGAAAATAACGGGAAATAATTATTATTTAGTGAGTAAGTACAAATCCCACCTCCAAAATCATGTGCTTCTGGACAGTTGGTTAATTGTCCCCAATTGACTGTAGGTGTAAGAGTGTGTGTGCGTGGCTGTCTGTGTTTCTGTGTGGATCCGCGGCACACTGCCATTGAGCCCGGAGTTTCCCCCGCCTCACATCCATGGCTGGATGGATGGATGGATGGACAGATGGATGGATGGATAGATGGATGGAATGATGGACCTTTAAATCATGGAATCATAATGAGGTGGAAGATATGCAGTAGCAAATCAGAAAGCTCAGTGTTAACGATTCATAAGGGTTTCATTGAAAAAACTTTTTCAATGATTGCGTAATTGGCATATTGGTGCTTTAAGATGGATCAAAAGAGCAGGAGTAAGAAAAACAGTGTGAAACAGACAGGATTAGCTGATGAGAGAGATGTTCTTCCTGCACTGCGCATGTTTTAAAGTCTCCCGCATGGCTAATTGTCAACCAAAGCCACTGGGATCTTGCAGTTCACCCTCCCCACTGAATTACAGATCACTTACTTGGCCTTGGCTAGGCTCCCAGTGTTTGTGTTTTGTTTTTTTTTATTCATTTTATTTTTTTTTAGAGCAATTAGCAATCTGATTCCATGACCTTGGTCTACAGAGACCAGGAGAGAACAACCAGAAGAGCAGAATCTGCTCATACCATTAACAAAAAAAAATAAATAATAATAATAATGATAATTTTAACCTAACAAAAATATGCATGATTTCTTATTACTTAAGGTTTAAAACATGAAATTTGCCTCATAAATTATTAAAGCTCTACACCAAAGCTTGTAAAAAAGCTTTTCAACAAACACCACTATTTCAATCATCAAATAATAACCAAAAACAAGAAAACTAAAACTAAAAAAAGAATGTTATCGTCCACTTGCTGAAATTACCGAGTTCTATTTTAGTAAAAGCTAGCTGATATATGAAAGTATTGGAGTAGTTCTACTCGGTGGTTGGCAAAGTAGGACTGCTCTGTCATCAAAATCCTCATCAAAGAATAGGATTTGAGACACTTTGTTTCCGTTGATAAAAGGAGTGTGTCAACATAGTTCATGCAGTTTCTGACCACCAAGGGGCATGATACAACAAATGAGTGGATCAGAACAATAGGTGGAGGAGGCCAAGGGATGGTGGTAAGGTTTGGCGAACACGTTACGATTGAGTTAAGCAGAAGGAGATGAGAGAAGGGAAGAATGAATTGCAAAAAAAAAAAATATTGTGCAGTGTGGCAGATAAAATAGAAAATAATGACAATGGATGTCAAGTGATGAATAAGAAGCCATGAATAGTGCAGATACATTAGCAATACTGCTGGAAAGACGCAGATCAAAGCAAGACAGAAATGCAATGATAGAAATAATCCTTTTTGTGTGGAGGGTAAAGGGACGTAACAATAAGGACTGCACCATCTTCAGGCAATTCACTAAGAGGGCTTCCAAGCTCACATTCACGTCAGGCGAAGAAGTCCAGGGTGAGTTATAGTGATGGCGTTGAATCTGAATGAAAGAAATTGTTTGAGTGATACAGGAAGAAGGAGCAATTCACATTCAGCCGAAAATGGCAAACCTAAGTTGCTATGGCCTCGAGCCTGCAGAGAGAGCAAGCCTGCAAGGGGGAGAGAGTGCAGCATGTACTGCTGCATTCTACTGAGTGATTTATGTTCGTGCAAGTGCACCAAAATGTAGAAACAAGATCGGAGCACATTCTGAGATGAACTTGTGACTTTGCGGACTGCTGAGTGATCGTTCTCGTCTCGGCTCTACAATGTTTTAAGAGACAGGGGGCCAGATAAGACTGCAGAGGGTGTATTTTCAAAGATAGCTCAAGAAACAAAATGGAGAATAGTGCGGGGATAAAAATGAAGCTTGTGAAAACACCACAGTGAATGTGACAGGAATTAACAAACAATTTCACTCAGTTTTCCTCCACAGATTCAATATCCTTGCAATATGGCTTCATTATATGGCTTAATAACATGGCATAAGCTATAAAGGTTAGGAACCCTGAGGTCAAAATGCCACACGTATAATTATGGATGGGTTAATTAACAGCTAGCAGAAAGCAGGGGATGCCGGGAAAATAAATCTCCATCTTAAATATGAAAGTTACATATGTTGTGCATACATTAAACTTCATATGTGATTATATTAGAAGACTTTTTGAGACACAGAACTTTAGGTAATTCCTTCTCTGTCTGCCTTTTTGACATTATTTTTGTATTTACTTTGTTTATATTTGTTTACAGTCATACAACATTGTGAAGATATCACCTTCTTCGGATGAATACGTTCAGCTACTTGAGTTTCATTACCTGTGTGTGCCAGCTTCCTTTTAGTATGGCTTATGTAAGCAGATGGAGAATATCAGAATAGGGAATCAGATTGATATTCATGAGAGCCAGAAATGTATAGACTTAAGCTCTCCATATGGAGGCCTAGAGTGTTAGGTATGTCTTATTTGTTCTTTGCTGTTTATCTTTGATCTAGAGGCTCAAATCATTCTCCCTTTATTTAGTTGGTCAATTTTCTGTTTAAGTTGCAGAACTGTTCCTTCTGGGTTGTATTTTATATTAAAATGTGTGCTTGGTGAATCATTAATATTTCAACTTTTATTCTTTGGCACTCCAAATTCTGTTGCACCATGTCTTGGGCCATGAAATTGTGTCATGTTTTTTTGTGGGATCCCTCTGAGTAGGAATGGATATCAAGTTATCACATGAACTTCACCTTCAGGCCTCTCTGGAACATACAGTTCTGTTCCAATTCCATACATGTCTTAAATAAGACTAAAACTACTTGTATTGGGTATCAGGCATGGAAGAATTTTCCTTTTACATCTTATATGAAGTAATGAAAGGGAGTCGACGCATGTTTTTTTGATTTATCATTAGTTGGTGTAATGGCATTTCCTACATTCTAAATTCCATTGTAGTGCCTCCAAGTAGGTAAACAATGGTAACACATATTAAGATTCCACAAAAAAAAAAGAAAAAAGTTTACAATGTTCTGGCAGCATGACTCATCATCTTTGTTGTGTATTTCATGCCTTCATCACATTCCTGGTCAGCACTCTTCTGTTATGAGCTCCTCTAGTTATCTATATAATTTGAATAAATTATAATAATTTAAATACAAGGATGGCATTGGGATTATGAACACCTGCGATGAAGTCACAACAAAGATTACCTCTGGAAAGGTTATTTCAGTGGATGGTTAAAAACTTATTAGTAAATAATAATCAGCACAGTATTCTCAGAGCACAGTTATAATAATTTATATTATTTCATGATTGGCATCTGTACATTCTATGAATAATGCTGATCAGAGATCATATTGTTCTCCTTATTTTGATTTTAAAATAAGATAGCATTGCAAATTTTTTGTCAATACTTCATTCGCCTGAAGAAAGTATTGCATGTTGGGTCAAAGCCAAAAAAAGATGTTTTTAAATGAGGTCACGTCAAAAGCACATAATTCAAATTGGTCGCTTGGCATTGTACAATATAATGCAGCTTCTGAAAGACATTAATTAGAACACCCTCTACTGTTCCCCTCTACTTAGACAGCAAAACTACCAATAAAGTTTTACATTTGAAAAAAATTCCAATCGACATAAATCAGCACTCTGGGCTGAGAGAAGGCTTTCAAAGCCTTAATGGGCAAGGGCGGGGCAAACAACAAGTAAATGGAAGCTGTGATTTGCAGTCCCTCTTTTACAATGATCCCACTGTGAGCAAACTGGAGATATTATATATTTTCAGGTACCCTGCATATATACAGGAAAGCCAGAAGGAGAAATATGAAAGAATGTGTAAGATTGAACCCCTCCTTCTGTTCCACGTTGTATGAAACTCTGTATTTACAATCATTCTTCCACTTGTTGTTTATCATATCATCTAAGATCTAGGAATCAGACAGAAGGAGAAATATGAAAGAACGTGTAAGATTGAACCCCTCCTGCTGTTCCACATTGTTTGAAACTCTGTATTTACAATCATTCCTCCACTTGTTGTTTATTCATATCATCTAAGATCTAGGAATCAGACGCAGAATGAGTGGGCTGATAATGTGAAAATATCTACAAAGCATAATAAAAATAGCTTTTAGCATTGGATGATGTGCTACCTGGTCATCAAATGGGGCTTGACCCATTACTTGACCCCATTATTGATCAAATGTTCAATCCACAGATTCAGTGAATCAATAATGCAAAATATATTCCAAGAGGAAGTTTTGCTTTGCTTGGAATTTTTTCAGACTGCAGCACAATTCAAGATTTAACCGACAACTGTGCTACATGTCAGTTACCCAAGAGTATAGTAGCAGAAAGCAAGACAAAAATAAGTGATAGTGATTTCCCACATCGCTGCAAATTGCTGTAGACTATGAATTACATTTTGAGGAAATTCACTGGCCTGTATAAAAAACAAAATTTTAAAAAATCTCTGTGTGTGTTCTTTAAAGGGGGTAGGGGAATCTTGAGGAAGAAAGGTGTTATTGTACTGGTGCAGTACAACATAAAGAAAAAAATGGTAAATCATCTCCTCAGGGGTCTAGAGAGTGACAATGGTCTACTCTATACCAATTTCTAATGTATAGTCAGTATCCTGAAGTGAATCTTCCAACTATTCATCAATCTTCCAACACAATATGCTCATCAAAAACAGAATGTAACAAGAGAAAACACATAATGTATAAAGATTATGCAAGTAAATGAAAACCTGAACAAGCACAGATTACATTTCATAAATAAATTAGCTAATGCTTAAGATTATTTAGAGTGGGTAATATCGTCGTAACTCATTTATCTGTGTTTCTGTATTATTCTGCCAAACAACAAAGATTTCAATCGCATCAGAGATTAAAGTTTGAGTAAATATACAAATGTCCATTTGAAAACAAAATCTATCTTGTTATACAAAAAGTGCTGCTAAAAGCTCTCTGCTTCAATCCATAGTAATCCATGTGTACATAGTATTTACAGAATTTGCTGTGTACAGCTACGTAATCAAGCAGCAGACTTATCACCTATTAAAGCAGTGCAAATAATTACCTCTAAATGTCTCCCTGTGGACAGAGGTTTATTTAGGAGTGGCAGTGGTGTGGGTCATACCTCGCATTCTCGTGAGCCTGAGATCGTGTAAGTGCAGGGTCCAGTCCCATTGACAAGCACATCCATGGCCTCGGAATTGGTGGGCTTGTAGTCCACATAGTACTCCTGCAGTGGTGAGCTCAGTGTGCGCTCTGTCTCTCTAGCTTTCTTGCGGCGTTTGCGGGCTGCTGCTGAGTGCTCCTGCAGTTGCTTGACACTGCTAGGATAGCGCTTCCAAGACACGTAGATTACCAACAGGATCATTGCAACGGATAGGAAGAGAGCAACACTTCCAGCCACAATCTTATGGAATGACACAGGCTCCATGTCTTGTTCAGGGGGAAGTGCCACGGGTGGTGTAACAGCTGACAAAGTTGAACCCCTGATAGATCCCTCTCCCCTCTTTGCAGAACCAGTAGGTGAAGTCAGAATGGCTGGGTGATGCTCAGTCAGCATGGGGATACTAGATGGAGTTGGAGGAATACTCACACTGAGAGTTGTAGCTGGATTTGAATAACAAACACCAAATGCATCAACAGCATCCATCACTTTCTCCCCCTGGGCTTTCTTGGGGGAGGCACAGATCATGGTCGTCTCCTTTGCCCCTCTGAAGTTTCTCAGCCAAGCCACCAGAGGACAGATGGCAGGGCCACAGTCCCATACATTCCCAGCTAGACTAATAGTAGTCAAGGAGATCCATGCATCAACAACCTCCTGGGAAACATTGGTCAACTTGTTAGAGTCCAGATTGAGTGTCTGCAGGTTGGGCAGGCATTGGTAAACAACAGCATCCACTTCCATCAGATCATTCCCAGACAGATCCAGTTTCTGGATGGACGCCCAGGTCCACGTCAAGCCCTGGTTCATTGAACGAATACGATTCCACTGCAGGTAAAGCGCCCGAAGATTATAGAGACGAGGAAAGTGTGAGAAATTGATCTTTGAGAACTGGTTATGCTCCAAATGCAGCTCAGTGAGTTTGACAAGGCCTGAAAATGCATTCCGAGTGATACTGCGTAGGCGATTGTAACCAAGATCCAGGAATTCAAGATTTCGACAATCTTGGAACAGACGCATCGGGATAATTTTTAGAGAATTTGAGCGTATGTGCAGACTGAGAAGCTTCCGCAGGCCCTGGAATTGGCCAGGCTGCAAGGCTTGCAATTTATTGTATGACAGGTCCAGATTACGCAAATTAGGGACAGGGTGGAATGTGGTGTTGTGGAGCGATGTTATCTTGTTGGAACTCAGAATCAGCTCTTTGAGCCGGCGGACACCCTGAAAAGCCATTCCATCCACAGAGGCAATGTAATTATGGTCCAAGTAGAGCCAGATGAGATGGTTGAGCCCCACAAACTGGCCTGCACGAAGACTAATGAGGCTGTTGTACCGTAAAGACAGGCCTTCACAGCCTCCTGAGAGGTTCTTGGGGACATCACGAAAGGTGCTTGATTCACAGTATACAATTTTTCCATCACAGCGACAGCTCTTTGGGCATGGGCGTTCACCTAAAGATGGATTTGCTGCTAGCCACACTTGCATCAGGAGTTGGAACACTATCCACCGATGCCGTACAGCAGAGCCTGTAAGGGGGGGAATCAGGAGGGGGAAAAAGAAACAAGATAAAACTTGAGTCAAGGAAATAATTACAATCATCTAAAATTACAACATCTAAAATCCCCCCATTTTCTTATAGACAAGATAATCGCAATAGTCTTGTATACAGCAACTTGCTGGAAACTCAGCTGGCTATAGGCGATGCCAGTTCATCACCAGGCCACACGATAAAAAACCAAACAAAACACACACGCTTACACTCACACCTATGGAAAATTTGGTGTGATCCATTCACCAAAGTTGCATGTTATTGTTTTTTTTTTGGAAGTGGGAGAAGTCGGAGAACCTGCGGAGAACCCATGCAAACACAGGGGGAACACGAACATGTCATCGTTTGAAATTACTATTTTTGTAACTTCCCTTTTAAAGAAATGTCTGCTCAACACTGAGTGTTCACACTGGCAGCTTTTGTAGTATTTATTGTTTGAAAAGATGCAGTCATAACTCTTATTTAATTATTTTTATCAGGATTCATGGGCTATATTTACCTGAGACCTAACTTACCGCCCAAGACAAGACAAGGTTCCTTAAATTTGGCAATTTCACAACTTGTGAAGATGTATCTTTAGTCAAAAACTGTGCTGCTTTTTTTGGATGGTTTTATTTTTACTATGAAATGACAGTCATGTTCCAACAACTGAACTGTGTTGTATCGTTTTGTCATATCTATTTATCTATCTATCTATCTATCTATCTATCTATCTATCTATCTATCTATCTATCTATCTATCTATCTATCTATCTATCTATCTATCTATCTATCTATCTATGCAGATTCCTTGTAGAAAATCAGAATGCAGAGGCTCAATAAGAGATCTGTACACTTTATAAAAAAACAAAACAAAAAAACTATGTGTAATTGCTTGCATAACCTACTTTTACAACAAAACCTATGGTCTGATAGCTTGATAATAGTAAGGGGTCGACAGCCAGTCTAACACCAAGTTGTTCACCATGACTTGCAACCAAAAGTGAGCTAATCATTGTGCTCATTATGATTGAGAAATGGCATCAGATTGTGAACATGACTTTGATCTAAACATGTTATCACTGCTCAGTGAGCAGTTTTTCTTAGTTTCTCAATTTTAAAATTCTCAGCAAGCTTTTATTAACGAAACTGAATGATTATAGCGTTTTTTTATACTTATACTAGCAGGAACCTGTGGAAATTCCACAATAAAACAATAATATCAGACTTCATACCAAACATCTGAAAACAAATGTATTGGTATTATAAACCAAGCGCACCCATCACAGAGTTCTCCCATCAGCAGGCAGTGCATATATATATATATATATATATATATATATATATATATATATATATATATATATATATATATATATATATATATATATGTGTGTGTGTGTATATATATGTGTGTGTATATATATATATATATATATATATATATATATATATATATATATATATATATATATATATATATATATATATATATATATATATATATATATACGGTATATACTCATAAAGAGAAAACTTTTTTTTTCTTTCTTTAGGAGTCATAAAGAAAGAAACAGACACACAAATATCCAACCGTCAAGCATGTTTATCAACGCGTCTTCAACATGGAGCTGAACATCAGAAAATAGAAAATACATCACAGCAGTTTTTGTCGCACGGATAGAAAAAGTTTTGGTTACAGCGTCGAAACGACAACGCAGACCCGGCGTTTTCAAAAAACTTCACTTTGGCCACCGTTTCTCGCTGTCTCGCTGGCCGATGCCTTACACCACATTGTTTACGTCATTCCTTCTGGCATATGCGCCGTGATTGGTTGGGCGGTAGTGGGTGGAGTTAAAACGTGACACCATGAGGTTTTCAAGTGAGCTTATTCAAATATATAGGTGGGGAGATTGTTACTTTGATCAATTTTTGATTTTTTGTTTATGGCTGTAGATCTTTGCATTGTCATTTGTGTTACATATATAAGGAAAACCCACAGTCAACCTGTTCAAGTGAACTTACTGAATTTGTTCCATCATAACTTTACTTGTATAGTCAGTCAACCCAAAAGCCACCACCGCACTATTGGCAGAGGCAGATAAGTAGTGAAAGGCAGGCTCTACAGAGCATATTAACATTCAAGAGCTCATGGTTGTGTATACAATCCTGGAGGCGTTTCAATTTAGACTTCAGCCAATTCAGTTTGAACCAAACCATAGTACCACAGGATCAATGTGAATCATCACTTCTGCTTTTCATGGGCTTAAAAAATCACTATAAACCATCGCAGGATTACACAATTTGTTTGTGCTGTAAGAAAAAGAAAAAGAAACAAACAAACAAGCAAACACAACCGCATGAATTCCAAACCTGATGTGTTCTTACTATGGATAATGACTACAAAATCATGATCTACCTTTTTTTTGTGTTTTTGCATTGGATGCTCTTCTTCAAAAGCTATTAAAAAAAAAGAAAAGAGTGAAGAGTAGCTTCCTGTGATATCGCTCCTTGTTCTGAGGTGAGACAGAGTTGTTTCCATTAAAACGGTTCCCCTTTACAGAGCCACTAATGATCTGTCATTAAGATACATTGATTTCCCCTTGAGGAGGTGGTATGGAGGGGGGTGTCACTATTTTTGTGCATTTCTCACAGCAATATAATCGAGTATGATCTCTATTACCATTATCACAGTGAGATGAGAATCATTTATTAGCATGTAAGTGGTCCATGCTTTAATTAACTTAGAAAAGGTATGATGTGTTGGCAGGCGCCATACTGAATCTATACAGCATCAATGCATTCTGTGTTGAAATAATGAAGATAGACTGAAATTTTAAATCTCTTGGCATTGACGTTAAATGCATTACAGATCAGATAAAAAGAATAATTTCAGTTCTAAAATATTTTTTCATAATCTTTGCAATAATTCTTTGATAGAGATGCTGAGAGGCATCATACAGCATATGCTATCCAACATAGCCATTTTGTTACTTACCAAGCATCTGTTGATCCCATATGTGTATTGTATGTGTGTGTTTGTGCCCATCTAAGACTGCGACTGAGAGAGACACACACTAACTGTAATCTTTCATCAATCCTTACAGATGGAGGGAACCATGGAAATGTAGAGATAATTTGTACTGGCTATTGATTATACCAGCAGACACATCAATCATGTTTCTCCACTTTGAATCCCACTATTGTCGTGCTGTCACATAAACATTGTAAAGACAAAGATGGTGATCACATAATGCAACATTTCTGAGGGTAGCCAATTTGTATGTACCAAGTTTCTGAATGTGGCAATTTGCCCCACTCATGTATATACAAGCCTTACTATTAAACACACACACACACACACACACACACACACACACACACACACACGCACACACACACACACAGCTGGTAACTACAAACTACATTTATAGAACAAAGTATTCGTGTGAGGCATCATTTGGATTTTATATGGGGTTCAGGTTGTGGGGGCCGTTTAACATGAATGTGTGTTTTCCACATTATGTTTCCCTCTTGTGTCACAGACGGATGTTGAAAAAGCCCCCTATTGCTTTTATCCCCCATGTGTATAATAGGCTAGGTTTATTAGAAGTGACTCCGCCATCTCTCTCAGATTTAGACTGCCTCACAAGTCACCTTTCTCCCCTTACTGACACTGTATGTGGTTTAATGAGCGCTCTATGTGCTAATGCCTCTGTAAGCCACCGCATTCTCTAATCTTATTCACAAAGGTGCACAAGTCACCCTGTGAGTTATGATTCATGGAATATGTCACTGTGTTACCTCTGACCTGACATACCTTTCACCATTACTGGTTGTGTGCTGTGTCTACTTTGATTAACAAATTCTTGATTTTTTTTTAATATAAATTGTATATTTTAAATATGACAAGCATACATGTCCTTGAACTCTGTAGTCTGGGCATGATATTTATTGCCATGCATGTGGTCAGGACATCTTCTAAGCCCTTTCACTTCCTTTGCTGAATTCTAATACTATTCTAATACCATGTTTTCTTTGTTGTTAGCTTCTGGCTCAACTCTAACAAAATGAAAATGAAAAAAAAACCCCACAAAAACAACAAAAGAATATATATATATATATATATATATATATATATATATATATATATATTTTTTTTTTTTTAATTTATTTATTTATTTTGCTTCTTTTGTTTAGTTTTCTTCTTTTGTTTTTTTGTGGGGTTTTTTTTTTTCATTTTTGTAAAGCAACATATTATTGTTCCTTCAACAATCCCTCCAGTAGTCCAAATCTAAAATGGTGAAAGCATGTTTGTCTGAATATGTGTGTGTAATGCTTAGTTAAGCAGCAGGCAGGCCTGCAATCCGCAAGTCAACAAGATACAGTTGCTATTTCTGCCTCTTCTCACGAACACACACAAAGTAAGAGCACTTTGCCATTGACCTAAAATAAAACTAAATGTAGCTTAATAACTTGGCAACCACACTCACTATCTTTTGCACATTGAGCACACACAAGTGGTTCATTGCTATTTCCTTCATGTCATTGACAAAATTTTACTAGCCTCAGCCCGACTGCACATACTGGCTGGATGGCAGCAGAACCCCACAGGAGAAAGATTTTCCCAGACCGGCCTAAGCCACCATATTAGTCTCCAGTTATCATTGAGATGGTAGCAAGGCCTGCCAAATGAGACCCATTTAAACAGTAGCTGGAAAACAATGTCCTGGTGTGCCTATCATATACTATATTTTCACTAGTTTGAAAGAATTTGGATGAGTACTGCAGGGGGTATTAC
Organism: Antennarius striatus; assembly: GCF_040054535.1. Classification (NCBI taxonomy): domain Eukaryota; kingdom Metazoa; phylum Chordata; class Actinopteri; order Lophiiformes; family Antennariidae; genus Antennarius; species Antennarius striatus. The sequence continues at coordinate 7,010,087 of NC_090790.1, read as the reverse complement.
ACACACACACACACAAACACACACACACACACACACACACGCACACACACATAAAGGGGAAACAACATTGGTTCTATAATTGCTGATTTCCCTTGGTGGGAACAATTCATGTCGGTGGACTTTAAAAATAAACATCAATCAGCCTTTAGTCTTTGCTGGAAAGAAATAGTGTCTCACTTGGAGCGTTACATAAAACTTTTCTTTGTGGTTAGGGTAAAAACAGAAGGGTTAGCATATTGATAAATTAGCCAATTTTAAAAATTAAATTATTGGGTATAAAACCTTTTACAAAAACATTAGTAACTGTGTGGGTAACAAAAAGAAAGAAGGTAGAAAGAAACACACCTTAATTGTCCCTCTTGGGGAAATTATCTTTTCACTCTTTTTACTGATGCACAAGCACTTTACAGTATATGTTAATACAGGCCCCTGAAACAAACACACACAAAACACCTGGGGCCTGTAAGCATGCAGTTAATATACACAGTGGGAGGCAGAATGATGGGCAGCGACTTCTTGGTGCACCACAAAGTGAGCTGCTTTTAGGGGGGATGGTGCCTTGCTCAAGGGTGCCTCGGCAGTGCTCCGAAGATGGCTGGTCGAGAGCGTAAAACAAGCCGCTGATTTCTGATCAAAGAACACCTGCTCTACCAACTGAGCTACTGCCGCCCCAGCTAGACAGCTACTCCTGTTTGTCACTATTTCTCAATGACACATTACTAATGGAAATTCTTCTCCAGGTATTAAGGTTCAATACAAACTGTCTTGCAACCTCGTACGTTACTGTAAAGTCTGTTCCTTTTTCCTGTACCATAACACACTCTGTACCCAGCAAAACACCTAAATCCAGTTCATGTCACCCTGTTTTCATCTATTGGCAACGCAGCAGTTCTGAAAATGTAATATGATGCTATTGTGTGTGTGTGTGTGTGTGTGTGTGTGTGTGTGTGTGTGTGTGTGTGTGTGTGTGTGTGTGTGTGTGTGTGTGTGTGTGTCTGGTTATTTATTTTTACCATGAACACCATATTTGAGTTTAACATACTAGAAATTAGATAAACAGGAAGGATATTTTAACTTTGTTTTGAGAATGGTTACTTAGCTTTAGGGTAAAATACATTTAGGATTATGTCAGCAGAGGTAAGAGTGTGGGCTATTTACTCAAAAGGTGAAGCTGTGATATGTGATAATAAACTAATTATATTACAGACTATAAATGTACGACATAGAGAAACTGTTGCGGCTAAATGACAACATTTATATTTCTATAAATTGGTCAAATGTCTAACTTGTGTCCTGGATCATTCCAGTACAGATACATAGGTGTTATTGGGGAACCACTCCATGGTGCACTCAATCCTGGATGAACACAGACTGCTTAATGGACACTGAATTCCCAAAGCATCTTGAACTATTGATTGTCTTTTTCTTAAACAGAAACAAATGTAAATAATGAAAGCCAAGCTATTGCCCTCAAAGGCACATTTCACCTGACATTTCAACAATGCCTGTTGGATGCTGTACAGCTAACAGGAGACAATCTGTTCCTCATCCTGACTAACCGTGAACTGCAGATGAGCCAACAGGAATGGAATGACACCCACCTCCTTTTTTGCTGAGTTTTATATATATTATAATTTTCAATATACTATATTTTATAAGAATAAAAAGTGTTTAAGATGAACATGCTCAAAATGGCTTTGAAGTTTCTAAATATTCTGCTGCTACATCTCTGAATGTACTTTTACTGTCCTCACCCAACTGCTGTCTTTCTGCAAAGCAGATCTCTAATGATATGGTCCATGAAACATAAGTGCATCGCATGCCGTTAATGAAGAGCATTATAGTCAGTGACAATGGCAGATAACTGAGATTACAGCACCATGTAATTTTCAAATAATTATGGGCAACAGCAAGACATTCCCTGGTTGGCAGAAGTTGTTATGTTTGTTTGATTTATGCACCTAGACACAGATGTGGCTCCTACATGTGTTCGTGTGTCTCAGTCAGAATTGCTGTACCTCATTTATGTAGCATTTTCTGACATGCTTTGATATTAGGTGGAAAAAATCAAGTCCATAAACCACACTTCTTTGATTAACCATATCTTGTTGGTGTGCAGCGCACATAAATTCTGTCTGAGTCTCCTACAGCTTGCACTGTATGGCTTTGTGTCCCGTTATACCTTCTATTTATGTGGTGCAGTAACCCACTGTGGGTCGATATATCATGCAGGCTCACAATTAATGGTACAGCACCACCAGTGAACTTGGCCATATGTATACCACTTAAGAATGGTTGAGGAGATTAGCCTACCTCAGATAATAAATCTCGGGGGGAAAAAAATGAAGTACTGTTTTTTGTTTTTATCTCAGAAAAAGGGGGGATTCTACAAATCAGAGAGAGAGAGAGAGGGAGAGAGAGAGAGAGAGAGAGAGAGAGAGAGAGAGAGAGAGAGAGAGAGAGAGAGCAGAGGAACAGAGTGAAAGGGCTGGCAGTAAGGTGGTGGAAGGAGGATGCAAGTGTTTAACTGATGGGCACCTGTAGGGACAAGGGCCAAAAACTAGTTCTCTCTTCTTTTTTTTCTGATCAGCCTTTAAAATCATGCAGAAAACAGAACCACAGAGATATCATGCATCACTCAGAGAGAGTTAATGACACATAGAGAGAGGGAGAGAGATTGAGAAAGAGTTTTTTTTTATTTATTTTTTTTATTACAGAGAGAGAGAGAGAGAGAGAGAGAGAGAGAGAGAGAGAGAGAGAGAGAGAGAGAGAACACTAGTTGGACGGGTGCAGTATTTTACTCGATTTGGAGAGTTCCTCTTGGCACTAGGTGCAGATTACACCGGCATTCTTGAATGAGAATAAGCCTGCTAAATAAAACCTACACACACGCATACGCACGTACCCCCCTCCCACACACACACACACACACACACACACACACACACTCTCTCTCTCTCTCTCTTTCTCTCTCTCTCTCTCTCTAGAGTTTTTGGGGAGGCGTTCGCACTGACGAAACCAGTCAATGAGCTCCGTGCGTACAGATTAAGGACAATCAATGCATATGCAGGGACACGCTTTATAAAGTTGACTTGCTTCCAACATCTCCCGTGATTAGCATTTCTATCCATATCAATGAGCCAGACAGTCTAACCACTCAGACAAAATGGACAGTCCTCTCGAAGGTAGGTATAGTCGCATATGTGTCAGAACAAATCTTTAAGTGTATATCGCTGTATAATAAGAGCATAACTAGCCAATCCAGCAAGAAAACGGAGGAAAAATGCATTGCAGCTCTGCGTCTCAGCATTCAACACAGTTCAGTCACATCCGTCAAGCTTCCAGATGCACTCAGAAAAAAAAAGACAGGAAAAACCCTTACTGGATCGCAAGTACATTTGAAAAGACGACCGTTTTTTTTTTATGCGCATATCTGCTTCTGCTCTCCAGAAGCAAGATGTTTAGACGCACGGAGACGGAGGAGAGATGGAGTAAATTTCGAAACAACCCACGCTTAATAAAAAAAAATTAAAAAAAAAAAAAAAAAGAAGACGGCCACATTAACATGACTTACCCATATCCGCTTATCTGTCAGCTCCAGCCTACAGGTTTTAATGGCTTCTAGCCCGCGACATCCGCGTTCGCATGAAGCGCTCTCCACAGACAGGTACCGTCCAAATCCACTCGCCTGGTTTCTGCGCGCAGCCGCCGACTCCAAAGCGCACCTGCCTTTCACTCTCCTAGACCTGGATGCGCTATCCGGTTTAGTTCTGCATTTACAACCGTACAGCTGAACCAGTGCGAATGTCATTTACTTCCAACTCCGGGTTAAGCGGCTGAAAAAAGGAATCCAGTTTCAGAGCTCCTTCTCCGTGTCCCAGTACGAAAAGCAACCGTTTTATTTGATTTTATTTGTATTTTTTTTTCAAGTCACAGTCAAAAAGAGTACCGCAGTAGGCGCAGAAAACGCAGCCACATCCAAGTCATTCATGTCAGTGCATGCGGACGAAGATGCAAAAATCCTGTGAGGGAACTTCCGAAACACGTTCCTATAATTGAACAAAAAAATGAACGAAAAAAAAAAAAAAAGGAAGTGATTTTCCAAATGATGCAAGCAGCCTTTAGATTCCTCTATCAAGTAACCCCCCACGACCGAGCTCTAAAGGATGCTCAGTCTGATCAGCGCATGGCGCACAGAGGAAAGTAAAGCACGGTTTATCCAGAAGTCTCTGGCGAAAAAAAACCACTCCCGCTGAATACTCGTTTCCCAAGATCGACCTCTTTATCCAAGATTTCCGTTCATTGTCGACGTTGCTCGAAGTACAGCACGACGCTGTTGTTAATCACGTCTGCATGTCATTGCAACTTTGACGGGCAGAATCGGAATGCCCTCTTCTGGTGAGATTTCGACCCAAGAGCTCGTCCAAAGGCGCATTGTGAGTTACGACCGAACAATCTCAAGGTAGCCACAGCCACGCATCCTTTATTTATGATCACCGATTCATTACTTGCTGGTTCAATTAAAGTTTCAACCACGTTTTAAGGATTTATTGATGCCAATAAACGTATTTATAGAAAATATTGCATCATTATTATTATTATTATTATTATTATGTAGCTGAAATACAAGTCGTCCTCTCTCTCTTGTATGTTCATGTTTGAGTGAATCTCTCTTAGATATTGTTAACAGTTACATGTTTGTTGATGTAACTATCTTGTAATACCGACTTCATGAATAAATGTGATTTTAAAAGTAAAATCTCTCTCTCTCTCTCTCTCTCTCTCTCTCTCTCTCTCTCTCTCTCTCTCTCTCTCTCTCTCTCTCTCTCTCTCTCTCTCTCTCTCTCTCTCTCTCTCTCAAGTAAAACAAGAAGTGGTGAGCCAGTTTTTACAGACAAAGACTTTTATAGATTGAAAGAACTCAGGAAAAAAGTAAAAGACATGATTGTAAAAGAAATGATTGAGGAGAACGGATAACTGTTTTTTGTTTTTTTTACTGTTTCCTTTTTTTTTTTTTAGTTTAATTATAAATGTTAAAAGGTTAGATGTTTGTTTATTCAGAAAACGCACAGTACTGTTGAAAATCCTCTTTAAGCGAATCTCTTGGATTTTGAATCAACGTGATTATTATGTAATTTCACTTTTACGAATAAAATTGATGTTAAAAATCAAAATCTCTCTCGCTCAATTTCTGCCTCTCTCTCGTACCTGTATACACTCAGAAGACACACACACAATGTAACATTTCCTAGTAGGGTTGAGATCAATTGATTATACAATTTGTGTCAAGTTAGCTCTCAAAACGGCAGGAAAAAATGTGCAGCAAAATGAAAATATGAAGACAAACACATGGCGTTTTTAAAGGAGTGGGAGAGCTTATATTTTTTGTTGAACGTAATGGCAAGCAACTCTGCCTTATATGTCAGGGGTCATTAGCACATTCCGAGGCTTCAAATCTTCAGCGCCACTTCAGCTCACTTCTTTCTAACATCAACCAGGAATTTCCAAAAGGAACTGAACTTAGCAAATTGAGCAGAAAAACAGATTCAGTTTTTTCCAAAAAATGTATGAAATGCTTAGAGACTCTAACCGTAACCCAGTTCCATAATCTAAGACTGAAAAGGCCACAGATGAGGCTGCAGCTGAGTTGGACAAGATTTGTGAGGATGACCAACTGAGACCTGCTTTAAGGGAAGGGACCATTGCATTCTGAAAAAAGTGTGCCAATGGAAAAACACACCAACGTCAAATGGGCTGTGCTTTCACACTCACAACATGAGTGTGAAATACATGAAATCAAAGCATCGATCTGTTCTGAGTGACATCCATGTGAAAGCATTCCTTCTAGCGGCAACAATGGAATACAAGTCATATTTGAAGAGGGTTGTCCAAGCAAGGAATGGCCAAAGTCTCACTGAGCAACATGCATAGTAGCAGAAAAACGCTACTGTGAATTATTAAGTTTTTGTTTGTGGCCACCCACACGCACGCACGCATGCACACACACACACACACACACACACACACACACACACACACACACACACACACACACACACACACACACACACACACACACACACACACACACACACACACACACATTTATCATATTCATTAATTATTTTTTAATTTATAAACAAATTGAATTGAATTTATATAGCAATATTATTAATATAATATTTTATTTACTGTTCAGATAATAGCAGCAGTTTTAGTTTTTCATAATATATGAAATACATTATATTTGTTCTGTTTCAAAGTAATTTTTTTCAGGTTAAAATTCCAGAATGTCAAGTATTAACACTTAGTTTTTGCCAAATTTAGGTTGAAACTGGGATGGCTTTTGATTCCCACTCATTGTAATTCAAAGAATTGTCAGATACTAGAACTCAGTACAGGGTCCTCTTAAATTTCTGCATCCTTATACAGAAACCGAGACATGTAAGAATGAGGTCCAAATGCAGGACGCCATCCTTGGTACAAAAATTACATTTAAGTGACTGAATGAGAGCAGATTGAACCCTTAAACTGCTCAGGGATGGATTCTTAGCTTTTTGTGCTCAGACAAAGGAGAGAAGGATAACTCACTCAGGGACTAATACTAACATTCCGTAATAGCTAACCCCTTTTTGAAATACAATGGTATTCAGTGACAGCAGCCTCCCTCAGTGTCACCTCAGCTACAATTTAAAGCTTGGGTGTATTTAAGGAGGAAATAGGCAGTTCAGTATTTAATGTGCATTTTACTGGCAGTGGTTTCCTAGCCTATGTTACTCTTTCCTTTCAAATATACCTCCTCGTGCTGGTATAGATATAAAGCATTGTAAAATGCCTCACTGGTACTTTATCTGCATTGTTTTATTTTATTTATTTCAACATTTTACCTCCACCTTTCTGTAAAGGAAATCTGTTTCTCTATCTGCAGATTTTCAATCAAGACATATAAGTTCACCAAATGTATTACACATTGTAAACGTATCAAGAAGTTTAAAACCTTTTCAAAAATAAAGATAAAAGTTATGATTCTAAAAACAACTTAAACAATATTAACTTAAACAATATTGATACCAATGTAATACCAAATACAATGGGTAAATTTTAAATGGCAACGAGGGTCAAACTGTCACAGTAATGTATGTTCATAGGGGCAATGCAATGATAACGACATTAAGTTTTGGTAATGACATATAATTCAGCTGTACATTTCATTATTTTAGGATATTTATGTATAATGTACTTTGTTTTTAATATTAATACCTCAAAATTTACGTCAGTTAAGGTTCTAAATACCACTTATGGAAAATGGTCTGAAAGTGCTGTTGAAGCCAAATAAGACAACACTTATTCACAGTGTTTTACCAACCTTGCCCACACAACCTGAGCAGTAGCTCAGGTCACTTGGACTGGAGACTGGAGGGTGGTCAGTTCAAGGTGAACTAGGTGAACCAAAAAGTTTGAATCGTGGAGGTTCAAGTGAACTGGCAGTTAGAGTGGAGAGGTGCCACTTTATCTCCTGAGCACTGCCGAGGTGCCCTTGAGCAAGGCACTGTCCCCTTACAAGTTGCTTATTGGGGGGCACCACAAAGGAGCTGCCCGCCACTTTACCTGTCACCATCTGCATACTTACTAACTAGAGTGGACCAATAATTTCCCTTACGGTTGAATAATAAAGTGGATTTATTTCTTGCTTCTTTACAATAATCATGTTCTTTACAAATCATCAAAACATCACAATACAGTATTAATACAATTTAGTGCTGGTTTTACACCTGCTCAGAGTTGGTAATATGGCTTTAGTATGGCTCTATATACAGAGCCAAACATTCTCAAGCACCACCTTCCAATTCATCATCCTTCCCTGTGGCCAACTTCAGTGTCTGCTCCTATGCAATTTGGCCGATGACTTCAATTCTGGATTTGGTTCAACAATCAAAGGCCACTCTGCTGACAGCGTTGAAACAATTAATACCCTGTGAAGTTATGGAGATACAGACAGTGCCAGCTTACAGGGTACAGCAGTGATTTCTTTCCTCAAGAAATAAAACTTTATTCTTTACCCTCACCTTCTTACTCTCCCAATGAATTATCTCTGTTTGTGGGTTTAAGTGTCTGTCAAGTAGGCTATTCTGCACATTTACAGGAAAAAAAAGAAAATGCCACATCATCAGGGAAAACGTCTAATTTATGTTTTGTCTTCTTTGAAAGCTCGATGATTCATTTATTTCCCAAACGCTCCACTTTCATCTTTTTTTGACTGTTGATATAACAAATGAAACAAACATCATGTACATGTAAAAATGAAAGAAAGTGTTAACATATCATCCTCATACTTAGTAATATAGAGACTGTAAATGTTTTGATTGTTTAAGCTCCAACTATGTAAAGCATTTCCATAAATTTACACTGAAATACTGACAATTTTGTGATGCATTGATTTCTTTGAGTCATTTGCTGTAAACTGCAATGCATCCTGGGGGAAACAATATATGGTTACATCATTATTGCCAGAATTACTTTGTTTACAGAAATATGGAGTATACACATTGTTAAACATAATTGAAAGGTGTCAGAAATGTGTGGGAAGTACAACCTGCTCGGCCTTTTGTGAACAACCTGCAACTTAGTATTACTCAGTGTAATTTATTTTGACCCCCACCAAGGAGGGCATCCATCTCCATATAACAGGTTTGATAGGAATATTTTTTGTTCAAATATTCTAAAATACCCATAGTCAGAATTCAGTGAAATTTCTTTCATGCTTTCTAGGGCCCTCAAGGTGATAAGTGGTTTCTGCAATCCACTCATTCTGACTCTGGCACTGTCATCATGGTTATTGCTCCTAATGAAGAAGTGCTGCCTTTCCCTTTATGATGACCTCTGAGTGTGAATGGGTGAATACTGACTTGTGTTGTCAAGTATTTTGAGTCATCACTCAGAGTCGAAAGGTGATGGTGACCACACCCATTAAATCTATGACAAACAAATAAAGATAGTTAGTCAACAGTGTTATGAGTGCATTTAATCTAACAATGTGAGGTAAATTAAACAAGTTAATACAAATGTTACATGTTAATGAGTAACTGTAAGGGACTTGTGGAGGAGTAAAAATGATGGAGTAACTGCAAATGAAATGGCACTATGGCGTGACAAACTAATGAGGCACTTCCTGTCCTATATATGTTTCGGGCTGCTCACTATTATGTACCACTCTTTCTAGTCTGCCTGCATTCCTTATCAATTTTAATTTTCCAGTGTCCAGGCACTCAAAAAAAATCTCTCCATACAACTCAGTCAGAGAATTACTATCTTATCCTATTAATCTTATCAATTCCTTGCTGTAACTGTATTGTTATGCTCATCCCAAACTTTTGGAATCATCTTCCGCCATCAAATGTCTCAAAAACTTTATTGACTTAGGTTAGCATCTTTATTGCCCAACCATACATAGTTGGTATGCATGCATGAATGTATATGTGGTTTGTGTGTTGAACGTTTTTAAAAACTGTTGCATAACCTGTTACCCGTGGAATATTCCAAGTTACTGTTTCTGTCACAACTTTCTTGAAAAGTTCTGCTGGCAAAATAATAAATGCATAGCTATAAAATGACAATAGTAGCAAGAAATATATTTTTTCAGTCAAATAATCTCTGAAGTGATTTGCAGGTTATAACTGTTGTACTGTATTTGTTTTTTGTTTCTGTCCTGCTTTTTTTTCGTCCATTAGAGTCCATATATGGTGTGTGTGTGTGTGTGTGTGTGTGTGCGCGCGCGTGCGCACGTGCGTGCGTGCGTGCTTGCATGTGTGTGTGTGTCAGATTTGGAACTGAGAAATCTTGACACAAGAAAGATGGATGCAGAGGCGGTAGGTCATTTGATGACGGATCTGTTAATGTACACCCTTCCATTGTCCATCTGCTCTGTCTAAGTGATTCTGACAACAGGAGATATTTTCAGGCTATCTCCAGGGTGAGAGACACCTCCATTATGTCCTTCTTGTATTCATATTAGACTGGTGACTTGTTCTCTCTGGTGTTCTTTTTTCCCCCCATTTTCTCTGATCTTAAAACTGGAAGAATCTTAACCTGCCTCAAGGCAATTTTCAACCTGACACTGAATTTCTCGGGTTCACCTGTAAATCTGAATCATCGACAAAATATCCAGAGAGTTTATACGGCTAACACTTCCTTGCACACATAAAATATTTTCTCTACCTCCACTTTGCTATTATTCCTCTCCATAAGAGTTGCTGTTGGTACAAAGAATGCTCTGATCCTAAGTTCGGCACAGCAGACGCAGTAAGTGTAAAATTCTGTTTTGCAGGTCGCTTCCATTAACCTTTACCCCAAGCTGGGTTTCAATCTGGAGCTGTGTTCCACACACTGCAGCTAAGGTTGAGGTTTAGGTGTTTTTGTTTGCACATAATTCCAGGCTAATGTAAAGTAATTGAGATGTGCAAAATAAGTAAGATAAAACACACAATTTATACTTCAAAATATAATTCAAGTATCTACAATAAGAGTGCTTCACTGAATGTCTTTGTTCACTGGTTACATATCCACTGCTTTAAGTCAGGACAAATCATTGTGACATTCACTGCACTGTATGAATGTCTTTCATTTCCATACAAAAAAAGAACAAAATTAGAAAACTAGTGAAACATGTTTAGGTATTTGATCTATTGTGTAGTCCATATTAAATCATGGTCACATACAGTTTTCATCATTACTGATTAAATAAAAAGTGTTGTGAATGTAGTTTTGTATGGGGAATGCACTTTTGATGCTGCATTGAATAGCAAAATGAATTAAATTAGTAATTTCACTGATCACATCAATCAACACCAAACTAGTTAATAAGGGTTATATAACAAAGATGTAAAAAAATTAAAAAAGTGGGGCATCAGTGGTTTAGGGGTAGAGCGGGTCATCCAATGATCACAAGATTGACAGTTCGATTCCCACTCCCGCCCAGTCATTTTGGGGTGTGAGCTGGAGGTGTCAGCTCACACGTCAAAGCAAGCCCTGCTGAGGCGCTCTTGAGCAAGGCGCCATCCCCTTTACCAGTTGCTCATTAAGGGCGCACCACAACGGAGCTGCCCATTGTGGTGCGCCCCCCTTCCACCCCACACTGCATGCCCACAGACCCCTTGTGTATGTGTGTTACAGGGCCTGTACACACTACATGTGCATGTGTGATTAACTAACCGTGTGCTAGAGTGAGCTTCTAATTTCCCCCCAGGGATTATTATAGTAGACAAAAATAAATAAATAAATACAATGAAAAATAAAATATGAATGTGATTTCAACATCACACAGATGGCATAATGCTGACTTTGAACAAAAATATATTTTAAAAAATAAACAAAATTGTATACAACCCTAATGATATTTCGATTGACTTTTGCTTTGAAAACTTTCAAATGTGCTCATGCTGGATTGTAGGTTCAAGGTTTAGGAGCAGACACAATGAAAATCAAATCTCTCTGTGCAAATTCTATTTGTTACAATAAGTTAAATAACTTGATGCAATTTGTTGATGTGAAGATTCTGCGAGGCAGTTATGTAATTCCTTTTTGGCTGATACTGGTTCCCATTGTTTCTCATGATTATCACAGGATTACCGCAGTGCATTCATGGATTGACATGATCCCAGTGTATGTAAAACCCAGATTGGTGTTAGCATATGATGAAGCGTTTGAAAACGTTACTGTGTCTATTCATCAGACAGATGATGCTGACGACTTTCCTTCTGTAACTTTCATGATCTGAATTTAAACGCCAACGCCCTGCTTCATCACTTTTTTCCCATGTTTTACCATAATTTATGTAATATAAAGTCCTGTGATTTGAGAGTGCTATCCAGTACATCCACATCCCACTGCCTCCGGCTGGCACTGCAGACAATGTAAAGATGTTTTAGTCTTCCCATTTAAAGGCACTGCGAAAGTATTGGAGGATTTTGCCCTTGCTATTGTTCTTGACCCACAATAAAAGGTACAGTACTACTCATCATACTCATCATTATATGTATTGTATGCTGATGATATTCTATTATTGCACTACTATATATATATATATATATATATATATATATATATATATATATATATATATATATATATATATATATATATATATATATATATATATATATATATATATCAGCCTCATGCTTTCAGAAATTATGTTGTTTTTCCATAATGGCATTTGAAATTTCATCACTGATTATTTTTCACTTGACAGTATGAATTATTTCTAATTGAGAATTCAACTGCATAAGCCCATTCAAAACTGAAAAAAAAAAAATAAAAAAAAAATATATATATATATATATAAATATATATATATATATATTTAGCCTTGTGGGTTTGTGCCTGGTATGACAACACAAATTTTTGTCTTTTTTCTTTTTTTTTTTGCTGTTAGACAAAATTTTTCTCAGTCATGTAAGAATGCACCTTTCTTCCTTCAATACTTCTTCCCAGATCTTTCCCTCAACTGCTTGATTCCATGCCTGCTTTATGTGTTTTGTCTTGGCAAAGATGTGTGAGATAAGAGGTTGAGCATCTGTGTATGGTAATGCCTTGCCATCTGTCAACTGCCCATGGGGTCTCTGTGGACATAAGCTCACAGGGGTAGAACATGGGTAAGCAGATAGTTTTCGATTTAATTCAGGAAATATGGAAAGGAGATTTTTAAAATTTGTTTTCTGGGGAGGAAATTTGTGTATAAAACACCTGAAAGTCCAAAGTAAAGACAATTTTGTAAGTAGAATTTAACACTTTTGTGGCTGTGAGGTGATATTATTGTGGAACACTCAAAATGAAAGAATATTACAGAACAGTAACCTGCAATGTATTTTAATACCATTATCCCTTATATACAAAGCTTTTCACAACCATATGGGGTCAAAATTAAAGACACAAGCAATGTCTGCTAATGCTCTTGTGAGATAGAAGAATTTACATAATGTAAAATGATAAAGATCTATAAACCCAGCAGATCAATGAGGTCCAATTACAGGGCACTGGAGTTTCTTATCTGCCTCAGTTTAACTTTGTGCTGCCTGTGGTCCTCCACTTTCATTAAATCCTCAATGAGATTAAGCCAACTGATTGGCACGAGTTGAAGATTATCACTGAACACGATCACTGTTTTCCTGCTTACTTTTGTGTTCAAAGGCAAAAAGAAAGCTTCCTCAAGGACAGACTTTATGTGCTTTGGTGACAAATAGTACGTTGTGCTTCTGTGAGGTTAGCAGAGTTTAACAATTATTATATTCATTTCACTATCTTTAATAATTGAAAATATGCTCATGACTTTTACTTATGACTTTCCAAAATGAATGCATGAGATTGCTATGAAAAATGTGGTTGAAGTTGTTTTTTTATTTTATTTTTTCTCCTGTCTTGCAGTTTTTAAGGCCTGTGGGAGGGCTGTTAGCTATGGAGCTGCACCATTGTTAAAGTGCATTCACCTGTGAAAGAGTCAGAGCCAACCAAGGTTATAGCCAGGAGTACAGAGACTTTTTTTTTTCAAAACTGTACAAAGACACACACACACACACACACACACACACACACACACACACACACACACACACACACACACACACACACACACACACACACACACAACTGTGTATTTTTGAGGAAGTCTCAAAAATACACAGTTATTCTCTGGTTAATGTTCTAGAGCACCATTTGTTTGTTTGATGTTCACCGTTTTTGATTTTCACCTGAGCTATTAGAAAAGGATTTGACAGTGAAGGGAAAAAAGGCTTTTCATCCTTTCCACCTACTTTATTGTTGATGCATGGATCACAGACTCAGTAGAGCATCTCTCTCTAGTGCTGAGGAGGAAGGAAAAAGAGATTCCTACGTGGATTGTTTACAGTGTCATTGTGACACACTGGGGGTGCACGGTTTAGCAAGACTCCGAAGAACACTTCTGTGTGACTCAGCATGTTTGGCCAATTAATCAGCTTGCTACCCACTCTTGTATCTTCGACACACCCACATTGTGCCACATCCTAACAGGAGCAGTAGCTTGTCTGAATGTATCCCCTTCATTCTGTGTTCTCCCTTCCTCCCTCTATTTTTGGCATCAGACATTCTGGGCACGTAGACCTCAGCACAATGTAAATTATTCAGCCTGGCTTGCCAGTGGGAGCGAATCATAAATCGCAGATGGTCTCAGGCTATTTCGTACGGGTGACCATGGTTAAACACCAATGCACAGAATCATTTTCTAACCCACACAAATAAAAGGTTTCATTACTTGTAGCCTGGTGAACGAGTTTGAATTTAAAGTCATACAATGTGGTTTTTTGTTGTATTCAAATTTGCACACTGAGTGTGTACACGTGCACTGTGCCTCAGATTTCTGGCTCCACATCAAAGAAGATCTATCTGTGACAAGTGTCCAATGCTTCCACTTTCATTTCTGTTGTCGATGTAATAAGTGGGGTCAGTGTTGTGAAATGTGCAGTATGATGAGGCACAGGATTCCAGCTTCAGGTAAGGCAAACTTCATTTTGTGTTTTCCAGAGTTCATGACTTATAACCCGTGAAGCATGATGCAGCTCTTTTTCTCTTGTTCGTTCATCGAACTCTCTGACAGTGTGAAGAGTGCAGTGAAAAATGAGAAGAGGAAGCCGGTCTGGTGTGGCACAGATGCCAGAGCGAGGAAGCACTCACTTGGAGAGAATCCACATTTAGCAAGGCAGTTTTCTATTTAATTACACACTGTGGGAGTCACCTTCCTCAGACCTCTGCATTCACACACTTAGGCCAAAAGCACGATGCCCTGTCTTATGTGACCTCGACTTTGATGGTGTGGAAACACACAACACATGCACACAAATACACAAGACAATTATACTGATTATACTTTAGAGCAAAGGCTACCAATTAATGGACCACAGGCTGAATTTAGACCATGAGAATCTTCTGTCTGGACAGTAAGGGGAAAAAAATACAGAAATTTTGACTTTCATTAGTAAAGTGATTTTAAACAGGTTAAATGTGGCAGAGCAGAGCCACTTGGATGCTTCACTGCAAACTATTTGGAAATCCAGGAGTTCAGATTTCAGTGATCCTAAATCTGAAAATTACTTTTATTATCTTGTTTTTAAGACAGTTACTTTTCATTTTATCTCTGCTATGTTTATCTAAACTGAAATAGAGCACCTCATTGTCAATTTATTTCTTAAAATTTGGGATTGTATTCTAGTCAAGTTAACTTGAACTCATGTCCTTCAATGTAACTGGAAATTAAAATGTTGAATGCAGTGATGAAACACATCAAATGCCTTCTCATCAGCAGCACCTGCAAGAAAGGTCAAAACCATTTTTTTAACTGAATTTTAGATGGATGTCATCTTCCAATGCTTATAAATAAAAATAATGGTCTTTCTCTCTCTCTCCTGGTGCATGCTGGGAAATGACATGAGAGGAAGTATGAGCAGTGTGTGGCGACTTAGTGTGTTTTTCATTCTGTCTTTTGCCATTTTTTTCATGTTTATTTCCATTTCTGTTAAAATAGTGTAATCACAGTTACGTTTGTGGGTGTTTTGGGGGGATTAGGGGGCAATCTGGTAGCCCACAGGGGTGACATGTTGGTGAGCTCCAGTTTTGAGCAACTGACGCGTCTCCATGCCATTAAACTGGAATTGGCAGTCAGCCGCTCGGTGGAAGAGGCTAGTTTAGCAGTGGGAGAGAAGATCAGGTATGGCAGCATAAGTCAGCCTCTTGAATGAACAGCGTGGTGGTGATATTCCTCGATAGCATTGAGAAGGTGAACTGGGTAGCTGAGAGCGGTGTGGTGATTCAGGACATCTTCACCCCCGTCCTCACCCTGGCGAAACCTGCTAAGAAGGTGATGATATCGAATGTACCACCGTTCATCAGCAATGAGATCCTGGAGAAGGAGTTGTCCTGATACGGTCAACTCCTGTCTCCTATTAAAAAGATCCTGCTTGGCTACAAGAGTCCCCACCTGAAGCACGCCGTCTCATTCAGGAGAAGTTATGATGGTCCCTAGATAGACTGATGAAGAGCTGAACATCGCGCTCGTGTTCAAAGTGGACAACTTTGAGTACACAGTTCATGCCACGACTAAGAGCATGAAATGAAAGTGTAGGAGGGAGGGATATGTCATCCGTCCCTGTCCGGAGAAGGACGGTGAGAACCAGGCATTGGCTGTGACTGCCGCGCGGCCGACGGCTCCGACTGCTGCGGAGACAGGGGCTGCAGCGTTCGCTGCAGAACCAAAGAAAAGCCCCATCACTTCTTATGTGGCTGCAGCGGCTGAGAGTGCTGAAGTCCCAGTTCCACGACCGCAACTACTTGGGTTTCCAACCCCATCCCCCGTTGGCTAGCAGATCACCAACCCGGAGCCACAAGTAAATCCAAGTGTGTTGGAAAACTGTCCCTTCTGTTCTTGCAGAGAAACTGCTTTCCACTGTTTCCTGGTCTGCCAGAGGCTCAAAAACCTGTTCCTGTTCTTAGAGAGTCTTTCTCTCGTTAGGTCTTGTTTTTAACAAACAGGTATACATAATTGCTTTTAAATGCAGGAAAAGTCAAAACAAAGGGATGGCATATTTTAAACTTCCTTTTGGCCAAACAAAAATGGCAGTGTATTTAGGCAGGAGAAGAAAAAAAATTGAAGGCTCTTCAGACAGCTATGCGGAAGTAATATTGAAAAGAATGCGTCAATCAAGAATTATGATTGATTTTAATTATTACAAAGCAATGACCGATGTGGATGTTTTTCAGAATATCTGGTGTGTTAAAGATGTGTTTTGGTCTGTGTTCAGGGAAAAGGTTGTGTTTGGTCGTTGTTTGATTTAATTTATGTATTTAATTATTTTATTATTATTATTGTTCATTCACCACGGTACACTGGCGTCGTGCCCGGAGTGTCCCCTGCCTCACGCCCTGAGACTACCGGGATAGGCACCGGCTCCCCCGCGACCTGCGTAAGCGGATTAAGCTGGTTAAGAAAATGACTGACTGACTGACTGACTGTTCATTCGTTCATTCATTTTCACGTACCGTCGCTGTATCCACCGTAGCGGGTCACGGGAGCTGGAGCCTATCCCAGCTGGCATAGGGCGCGAGGCGGGGACACTCTGGGCACGACGCCAGTGCACTGCGGAGTCACATACAAAGACATACAAACACACACACACTCCTACAGGCAATTTGGGACTGGCCGATCAGACTGAAGTGCATGCTTTAGGAGGTGGGAGGAAGTCGGAGAACCCGGAGAGAACCCACGAGGACACGGGGAGAGCATGCAAACTGCACAGAGCGGGACTCGAATCCGGACCCGCCGTGTTGTGAGGCGACAGCGCTAACCACTGTGCCACGGTGCTGCCCTATTATTATTGTTATTTGTTTCTATTATTTATCTATTTGTTTTGGGTTTTTTTGTAAGGTTTTTTTTTTTGTGTTAATTTGTTGTGTTAATTTGTTTTCTATGAATAAATGGGATTTTTTTTCCAAAATATCTCAGAATATCTTGGATTTTGTGTCAACGTGACTATCTTTTATTATCGAGTTTATGAATAAATGTGATTTTAAAAATCAAAAATCTCTCTCTTTCTCTCTCTCTCTCTCTCTCTCTCTCTCTCTCTCTCTCTCTCTCTCTCTCTCTCTCTCTCTCTCTCTCTCTCTCTCTGTCTATCTTTCCATGAAAATCCACCACCTGATCAGGGAGCTATATGTCTCTTGAGCTCCTTTAGGCTTCTCTGTGCTAACCAGCTAGTCTAGTGGCTTTCTGAGGTCTCATTAATTGGATATAGCTGCCTATTGTGTATGGAATTGACAATGAGGAGATCTTGGATATAGAAATCCCAGCAATTATAAAAACAAACTGAAGGAGCTGACAGTAACGGCAGTGCTGATAATGAATATGGATTCATTATTACTGGCAAGTCTTTCCACATTACATATGTGTGCGTGTGCAAGGAAACTGCTATGTAATGTGTACTTTAAATTGAAATAAGGCAAATACTTATTTTAGATGAAAAGTAAATTGCAAGTCTGAATTCATACCCTCAGGAGTTGTGATGACACAGCTTGACATGTTTGTGAGTGAACTTCAGGTCTATCCTTCTACATGACTTGGCCATTTTCTTTGATTAAAGTTATGAAATAATTCTATAGTTAAATTGAAGTAAAATGAGCAGAATCCTACACTAGAAGGCAGGGCAGCTGTTTTAGTCTTTGCTTGATTTGTTTTCATAATTATATGACATCATGACTTTTGAGAAGCCTTGGTGACACCAGTGTAACACACACATTGAATATCCTTGACTGCTCATTGTAAAGCTTCATGTCTGACTTAACTCATCAAGTCCCATTAAGTGATATATACTAAGGTTCTTGGTGTGATGACCATGTAACAGATATGTGACTGTGACAAGAAGTGGTCTCTTGAAAATGGTGGTGTGGCCTGTGCGCAAATTTTAAAGAAGTACCTTACAAAAAGCTATATTATTTTTGATGCTACAAGTAAATTCAAACACATTTGACAGGTTCAATGTTATGATAACATGTTTTATATTACTTGCAACCTGGTCTGACCATATTTGTTGAAGAAAATAATATCAAACAAATATGGTACACTTGCTCTATGTTATAACACACACACAATTTCCCTTAATCGATAAAAGTGACATTTTGATAGGGGGACATTATGGTAGTGGATAATGTTGCATCAGAGCCAGGAAGTTCCAGGTTAAACAGTTTGTATGTTCTCCTAGTGTGTACGTACGTTCGCTCTTCGTTCTTTGGCATCCTCTCACCAAAAACACAGTTTAGGTAACTAGTGACACCAGATTGTCTATATGTATGAATGGTTGTGTGTCTCTTCTTTTTCCCCATGATGAGGTGGTGTCCATAGCTGGGATAGGCTCCAGCTGACCAGTGAACTGCAAAGCGGATAAATTGACGCAACGATTGCAATCATGTTATCTACAAGAAAATGGATGGATGGACATTTGATGATGTTTAGATGCACAACTCTGGATGGACATGCTGATGTTTAGACCCAGAGCTCTGCAGCCATTGTAAACCACAGCAATCTCAGCAATCAGCATTGAAAAAAAACCACAAAAAAAACCTTTGCCACATGCTGTGTCAATGATCTGGAAGTGACATCAGCATCTCTGAAAGCCAAATCAGTGCAGTATTTTTTCACATAATGAACACGTTCCAGCACAGCCAGAATGAGACTGTAATACCCATGTTATATGAATTCAGAACTATGGATGACTGAAAACCCATTGTTTGGTGAGAAGCTCTGAAAACACCTACTGTGACGGCATTTGTAGACCAAAACACAAGCATGGATTTCTGCTCCTAAGTCAGGACAAAAGATGATAAACTGCAACCAGGCACAGGCGTAGATGACAGAAAGATTTATACTAGGACAACACAATGAAAATCATTTTCAAATGTCAACCAAAGAGACATTTCCCTCTACCTCCAACACACTACCTTGTCCCTTCATGGCCTTATTTGGATAATTTCTTATTGACAGCAAGCATATCATTCTGTACATCCCTTTTCACTTTTCACACTTCCCTTCACACACTCGGTCCATCTGTTCATGCTAATTTCCACTAATGATTAGTCAAGGATAAAGAAACGATGGGGCTGTTCAGACGTTGCTAACTAGTCGAAGTCTCTCACCCCGCTAAGATTAAAGACGGTCTCTTCTGTGCACTGTGGAGCAAATACCAATAAATCCTCATTGATGCACTCACTGGGTAATTATCACAGGGCTCAGAGGCAGAGATCAAATCACTGTGTGCTATTGACAGTATAGCTTGATGCAAACAGGTATGTCAGATCAGGCCACCAGAGGATCCAGTGTGGGGTCTATCAGTTTTACTTATCAGTCTTTGATAGCTTTTGAGTCCTGATACCTTACTTTAATCTTTATATGTAGGATTTGGGCATGTTCAAAGTGGTTAAATGAAATGATTTCAAATTTTTGGAGGGCAGATTCCATGTAATCTGCAGGGCACGGATAGCAGAGAATAAAAGAATGAGGAAAATGGAAAGTCATTTAATGTGATATATTATTAAAAAAAACAACAACTTAGAGCTGAGAGGTCTTGAATGGCAGATTTCCATACAAATCCCATCATGATGGGGTTTGACGCGTTGGAAAGGCATGAAAACAACATAATCTCTGAATAGCATTATAGAGTGGCAGGGAGAGGAAAAATGGGAGAAAAAAGGAGAGCGGGAGGCCAAGGGAAATAAAGCGAGGGCGATTCCATTCTTGCCCTGTCTCATTGCCGGGGTATGTGTGGTGTGTCTGCTCTGTATGCATTTGCCTCCAACACCGATGTTTGTGTGCACATGCTGATGATTTTGACAGCCAGGCTATATCAGCAGAAACAAGGCCTATAAATTGCATGGTTTCAAATGCTTCATGCAAGTATTGACTTCTAATATCTTGGCCGAGTCGCAGTGGTATAGACCAACCAGACAGGCAGAAATATATGTTATCTCTTGAAAAAAAACCCCCAAAAAAACCAGGTGAACATGATGAGACACAACACAATTAAGTATTTTAATGAACAAAATGCTTATATCTACAACTTGTGCACACTATAATTTGAACATTTGAATATATATATATATATATGTATATATATATATATATATATATATATATATATATATATATATATATATATATATATATATATATATATTCGTCCGTCCGTCCGTCCGTCTGGACGGACGGACAGACAGACAGACAGACAGACAGACAGACAGACAGACAGACAGACAGACAGACAGACAGACAGACAGACAGACAGACAGACAGACAGACAGACAGACAGACAGACAGACAGACAGACAGACAGACAGACAGACAGACAGACAGACAGACAGACAGACAGACAGACAGACAGACAGACAGACAGACAGACAGACAGACAGACAGACAGATAGATAGATACCTTTCAAAACCTTACACAAATCATTTATGTAACGTATACACAATTTTGGACCCAACACTGACCCATGTGGTACCCCACACACAATATCTTGTGTTTTTGATGTCCTCCCTCCCAATGTGATCTCTTACATAAGTAGCTCTTTATACATTCTAGTAATGTACCCCTAAATCCAAATATTTCCAATTTCTCAATTAGAATTTCATGGTCAATTGTGTCAAACACTTTTTTGATGTCAACAAAGATTCCTAGGGGTACATCTTTTGATCTATGGCATCAGTTATGACTTCAGTTGTTTCTGTTAGTGCTAATGCAGTGGGATTATTCTTCCTTAAGACGTACTGGTTGCTGCTAAGAAGATTGTGCTTTATTGTGAATTTATCCAATCTGCTAACACCTTCTCTAGAATTTTTGATAACTGTGGTAGTATTGAAACAGGTCAATAATTTGTAAATTTTTTTTAAATTGCTGTTCTTAAATAATGGTATAACTTTGGTAATTTTCAAGTAAGTATGAGACAAGAATGTTATCTGCCAGCTCAGGCCCGACACACACAATGAATTTGTTAAATTTACTAGCAAACTCATCCTTGTCCTTTAATTCCATAATTTTAATATTATTCTGGATAGGAGGATTTGGCCTTGTTTTTTATGTCCCATAGCTTTTTGGTGTAATTCTAAATTTTTCGACAGGAATTTATCATTGACGTAGTCATCCATGGTTTTTTCACCCCATTTTAAAAATTTTTTATGTGGATTATTTTCACCGGGCAGTGCGTATTGTATAGTTTTTCTATTTTATCAATGAAATAAAAAAAATGCTGTGTTAACATCCTCAGTAGTGTAAACATCAGACCAGTTTTGAGTAATAGGTCATTTCTTAATTAATTTATTCTGTCTTCAGTCTTGACTCTCCTGTAGAATGTTTAGACCTGTTCCTGACACGGAGTTTGCTTCCAGTCATAGTTGTTAAGTATTGGGAGGTTATCACTTATGTCATTGATCAGCAGTCTACTCGTTGTCTCATTCAGCATAACATTGATGGAGATGTTTTCAATTTAAGTAGCACTATGATTTGTGATTCTACTTGGTCCGGTAATTAATGGTTGTAGACCAAATAAACCGCGAGTAACGAGGGCACACTGCACTTCTAAAAGGTGGCCTGACATGATGTCTTCTACTAAAGCAGAGCAAGTTTTAAAAACACAAGAAAATAAAATCCCCACTCCACCCCTGGTGCTGGTTTTGTGGCTAAAATACATTTCTCAATTCCATTCTTGCTTCAGTTTAACTTCATTTTCTACAGTACTGTGTGTTTCCTGGACAAATAAAACATCTAACCTGTTTACATTCATGAAACTAAAACAGGTTCTTTTCTTTATGTCCCTCGATCTATTGGTATTCAGTGTGCCAAGTTTCAAACCGCATATGTTAAAAATGAAGCTAAAAACATCATAACCTGTCTCCTGAAGGAGACAACATGCTTTAGGTGCAGAGTCTTACTGCCAACCGGGATCATTTTTATTGGAGAATGGAGTTGACCATGTTGGTCTAACTCCTTCTCCAGGAGGTACTGTATTTCTGATGAATGGTGGTGCGTTGGATATGATGGCTTTTTTAGCTGGGATAGCCAGGGTAGGAATGGGGGGAGGAGTTCTTAGTCATCACACCGCTGTCAACCACCTCTCAACCACTTCTCAATGCTATAAAAAAAATAAAAAATACCAGAATGGAAAAATACAAAGACGCCACACTTTCATTTCACTTTCTTTCACTGTCCCAGCATACACCACAAAAAAAGAAAAGAAATAAAGATAGAAAAGGTCATTCTCACTGTTTTTCATGTGGTCAGAATCTGTTCAAGCTGGTTATGGAAAAATCAGAAAAAAGGAATTGTGGGCCTTGGTGTGTGTGTGTGTGTGTGTGTGTGTGTGTGTGTGTTCGTGTGTCTGTGTGTGCATGCGTGCGTGCGTGCGTGTGTGTGTGCGTGTGTGTGTAAATTTTACATAGTGGCATTGACTTGTACTATCTGCCAGTCTATTTGGGAACGTTGTCCTGTCATAATACATAATGGTGATGCATCCTTGCAAATAGTCTATTGTTACTCTGGTAAGTGTTGAGTCCTGTTTTAAATCACTCGATAACAGTTACTGTCACTGTGAATATGGGGTAGTTACATCAAATGACAATAGCTTATGGCCTTAGTGTTGTTTGAAGGCAGTTTAATTATGGGAGGATGGCAGTGAAGGCCTTGGTGTAAAACTCATGACATAGCAACAAGACACATCATTTCAGGTTGGACAGTATATTGCTTTATTAGGTTTAGTCTGTAATGCTATTACGGTTTCCCAACACTTACAGATGCATCCGACAATAAGAAACACAACAGAAAATATGATCCAATGATAAAAACATTTATTGGACAACACCAAAAATTGATGCAGGTAGTCAAACACAATTGGGTACAAGAAGTTGTTCCTAAATTGAATTGTTCGTATTAAATTTTAATCTATAATCCCCATTCAAATGTCATTGCTACTCTAAATACCAAAGTATTATATCCTAAGACTTACCATAAAAAATGACAGATAATAAAAACAAGGCATACTAATATATATATATATATATATATATATATATATATATATATATACTGTACACATAATGTTTGAAAATATAACTTTTCCCAACGCAGATTCCTTGCATCATTCTTTTTATATTTTATATTTTTGAAATTAATTTGTATCATCATTCTGTGTATTTTTATTTCCCCTTCCAATTTTAGTATTAAACACACACTTTGGGTCTTTTTCAGGAACACTGATCTCAGTTTTTTTTATTTTGTGAACATTCAAAAAGGCCCAACCATCATGAAACTAAACAAAAGAAACTATCCAAAACTGTAAAAATGTGGATTCCTCTGTGTAAGTACTACAAACCGTTAAGACAAATTCCAAACAGAGGAAAAGCAAATCTGGATGATATATTTCCAAACAAAGTTTTTTGCAAGAAGTTGAGTAATATTTTTCTCTGCACCAAAACCTGGATGACATTTTGGTATGAATCAACACCTTTTTCTCTTAGGTTTTTCTGTTTTTAAATCACTATTGTTTTAAAGTCCAACAAATTTCAAATTACAAAAATGGTGTCAGAACTTCATGAAGCATACAATTGAGTCATCAAATGTGCAGTGCAGTAGTGATGTTGGGAACTTGCTGTATGTGACATGTAAGAATAGGAGAAAGGTCACAATGACCATGACAAACATGCAGTTTACCCTAGCTGTGAAATAGCAAATGTTTGAGACTGAGTGAGGTTAACAGGTTGTAGATTTTTTCTATGATTTGATGATCACAGCATTCCAAGATATATATTAGTACACATAGCGAGATACTTACAGACATACGGGTAAGGCTGAGCTCATATAGTGGTTGTTGTTTTCTTTCTGAAGCAACTGAGACAACTAGCACCTGGATGATAAAGCAAAAAAGCAGCTAATGTAGTTAGTTCATCAGGTATTTCAACAACCTGAAATTATATTAGTATTATTATTTTCTTACCTTAATTTATAATTCCAAAAATGCAGCTTTGAGTTATTTTAATTAAGTAACTTTATGTATCATTCTAATGCCATTTGTTTATTTAATCATTTTATATATGGATGCAAATGCTACAAGTTCCCAGTGGCCCCTCAATCCAGCTATGTTTTTTTTTTTTTTTTTTTTGACTTGTGAATCTTGAAGGAAAATACAGTTGCTGCCCCCATTTGTGCCACTACCCTCCAAAACCTGGTCATTAATTTTCATTAAGTGCTGTCAGAAAGGACCATTAACCAGGCGAGAGAATAATCACCTCCTCAGAGTAGTGACCCGTTTGTGACACAGGTAAGGGTTAACAGAAACAACCCACCTTAGATGTATCAGCCCAAGACTCATAGCACATAACACAGTAAGCATCTGTAATGAACCATTGTGTATCAATGACACTAGGGTAAAGTACCTCTCTGAAGAGTAGATGGGGCGAACAAATACTGCATTTCCTTTTTTTGGAAAGCTTTTACATTTGCTGATTGTAAAATTCAAAGCAAAATTTATCTTGTCAGACAAATCAAAGGATTATGTTTATGTTTCTAGTAAAATTATTAATGTTACATAAAAAAGTTTCACTTTGTTAAACCCACTTTTGCATGCTGTCATATTTAAACACTTATAGTATGACCTTAATCTACTGGTTTGGAACATTATGCACATGATTACACGACAGCTGTAATCACTGGGATTACTTTGTCCGTGATATCAGCATTTTATATCAGAAACATCTTTCAAGAATAAATATGTATTTCCAGTCCTGTTTTAGAAAGGGCAATGTAATGGTTTTATTAGCATTGTACTGTAAAGTCAGCTGAATCCTCGAGAAATTAATTCAGATAGATATACTTTTTTTTTTACAAGAACAGCAATTCATGATCTCTATTGTGTCTGTTTAAGACAGCTTCATGGAGTTCATGTCAGGATTTGCAGATGCTCTATCTTTCTCTCCTGTTCTGTGTCACACCGGGGGCCCCACCTGCCTGGGCGAGGCCACTCCGGGCAGCAGAGCAGCACACTTGTCTCCCATTACTGATCTCAAGACCTTCATGAGGATCAGCTTCCCACCATGCATTGCCAGTTCGTTTGTACTGCTAATCATTATCAGCACCTTGGCAGTCACTACTCAACCCTTGACTTTCGCTAACTCTGTTTTCTCCCTGTTAACTGTTGTCCGTTCACCTTCCAGCCCATCTGCCTGCCTCGACTACTTACCTTCTGCCGGCTGATGTGCTCAGCCTGGTCATCTGGGCCACCGTCTCGCAACATTTGTTAAATAACTTTCTTTTTCTCTTACCTCACATGCTTCACATTTGGGTCCTACAACAAACCATGACAGTTCAAATCATCTAAATTATATGAGTGATACTAATGTTACATATTCCTTTTCTAAGAAACAGTATTTTATGCAACTTTAATGATCAGATCCCACTGTGTTCCTTCAACTGTTAATTCATCATCCCTACAGCTATACAAGCAATAGCATGATAATGTGTTGCTAGTAAACTTGCCACATAAATGAAAAAAAAAAGAAAACAATAAAAACAGGACAAATTATTGTCCTTTCCAGATTTGGAGCCTGTGGTGATATTTGAAGAGAGAAAGAGTGATTATTTTATGTCCAATTAAGGTACTGTTGTAAATAATGAATTCCTATTCGCTGATAAAGTTAAAGCTGATGCTGAAATTAAGCGGTGACAATGATAAAGCATAGCTGAAGCCTGTACCAAGACATGATGAGAGATGGCTGAAGCTGACATAGTCTTACTCTGATCAACCTGAGGCAAAGTGCGGCTTTAAATTATTAAAGTTGAACTCTAGCTCGGGTCCTCTACCAGAGGCCTGGGAGTCTGAGGTCTCTGCGCAGTATCGTAGCTGTTCCTAGGACTGCGCTCTTCTGGACTGAGACTTCAGATGTTGTTCCAGGAATCTGCTGGAGCCACTCTTAGAGTTTGGGGGTCTGTTAAGTGCTCCTACTACTATGGCGACCACGTTAGCCTTGATCTTCCACATATGTTCCAGCTGTTCTTTCAACCCTTGATACTTCCCAATCTTTTTGTGATCCTTCTTCCTGATGTTGGCGTCAGATGGAATCACCACATCCATCCCCACTGCTCTCTTCTGCTTTTTGTCCACCACCTGGCTAATCACCACTATGGTCGGTTAGCCAGGAGATGTTTGTCAGTCTGGAGGCTGAAGTCCCACAGGATCTTAGCCTTGTTGTAGCCTCAACCACCTTTCAGTATGTCCCATTGGGATGTGGGTACTTCTAGTCCATGTTGGGTACAAATGTTTCTGCACTATCACAGCTACTTGGTTGTGTCTCACCATGTATGCTGATCCAGCTAGTATCTTACACCCTGCTACAACGTGTGTGTGTGTGTGTGTGTGTGTGTGTGTGTGCGTGTGCGTGTGCGTGTGTGTGTGTGTGTGTGTATATATATATATATGGTAACACTTTATTTTAAGATACACCTATTCACCATTAATTAGTTGCTTATTAACATGCAAATTAGTAACATATTGGCTCTTAATTAGTCATTATTAAGTACTTATTAATGCCTTGTTCTGCATGGCCTTATTACACAACCAGTAAGCCATTAACTAAGAGTCTTCCCTCAATAACCTCAGAATTCTTGCTTATTAGTATTAAGTAAGGAAGTTGTTGTATATGAATTACGATCTCAATATGCTTTGCTTAGTATGGACTTAATAAGGTTGTAGTACCCCAGGAATAGTTATTCTCCCTTAATACCACTTAATGAACATAACAAAACACAAAATTACAAATAGTAAGTGTCCAAATAACTCTAAATTAAGTCTTTGTTACTTAGAATATGTTCCCCATACTAAAGTGACATCTTGATCATTACTAATTCACTAATAGTGGAACACTTATTAACCAACACATGTTCCCTAATCTAAAGTTGCCTCCTTTTCACAATTAGTTAATATGTTATAGCACATAACTACTGCTGCAATAAAGAAGTGATGGGTTACATCTTTGAAAAATGGATCTATCTATACAGTAGGTTCCCTCTCATTCAGTGGTAGAGTAACAAAGACAGCACAAGTACAAATACCTCATTTATTAAACCGCTTACTGGTTGTTTAATAAGGCCATGCAGAACAAGGCATTAATAAGTACTTAATAATGACTAATTAAGAGCCAATATGTAACTAATTTGCATGTTAATAAGCAACTTATTAATGGTGAATAGGTGTACCTTAAAATAAAGTGTTACCATATATATATATATATACACATACTGTATCTTAGAATGGAGTCTCTGTGACTGGTGGAAAATGTATCTTGAAGTTTTGAAATGTTGCAATCTCCAGCAGAGGTAGAAGACCAGCAGTGAGAAGACTCACTGAAAATAGAAAAGGTTTCCTCATACCAACCTTGTCAGGGACACTGGAAATTACCACACCCATCAAAGCAGGCTGGTGTGTTAATCACCATCGTCTTTGAGGGAAGATAGATGAAACAACATCAAAGATGAAATAAAAGACATGTTATACGAAACTAACCACTGAGCTACTGAGAAAAACATTGCTTTCCAACATGGTTGCTTTTGATATTTAGTTAAAATAGTTTATTTTGGGGAAGTGTTTTAAATGCTCATAAATGTTATTAATTACAGTGGGAGTGTCAAACTCCTAACTATTGTTAAATAATTTCCGCAGTGCACTGGCATCGTTCTCTGAGTTTCCCACGCCTCATGCCCTTAGTTAGCTGGGATAGGCTCCAGCTCCCCGCGACCTGCTACAGTGGATAAAGTGATAAAAAGATGAATGAATGAATGAATGAACTCTGAATTTATTAGTCATTCAAGTTACAAACAGTACGACAGAAAAATATGTTTTCTTGTTGCTGTTCTAAAATAAATCCTTCTAATTTGTCAGGTTATGAAACCCACAGAACTCCACAAATCAAGGATTAAACTATCCAAGTGAATAAAGAAAATAACATCCAACCCAAGTAAGAAGATAAACTTTGTTCAAAACCTTTTTGTCAATGTTGAAATGGGTTTAATAATTGCATCGTGGGAAATGTAGTTTTTGGTCAAAGCACACTTTTGCCCTATTTATTTTTAGACACTCTGACCTTTAATGCTCTCGTGGGCCTCATAAAATGACTTTGTTCTTACAAATGTACGACAAATGTGATCTACATTATACAACTTTAGAATTGTTATAAAAATGTCATCACTGACACTTTAACAGTTCATCTCTCAATATGACCCATTTCATTTAGAGCTTGCAAACATTTTGTGAGGTGTTCTCTTGTGGGATCAGCTCACACTCTACACTACAATATGACCCAGCAAGTTGATGGCCCTTATAACATCCCCCTAACACACACAACAGCAAAAGAAATTGATTTATTGATTAATTACAGTTAAAAAAAAATGCAAATTCTAATTATATAATGTTCCCACCCATCAGCCAATCAGAGGCAGAGAAGGAATATAGTAAGCCCTCGTTACTCGTGTAGGAACCACATGCGAATAACAAATTCCATGATATAGCGACAAACTATTTAACTTGTTATTTTCAGGTAATTTAAATGTTTATGAACCCTCCTCATAATGATATAAAACCACCTTTTCTCTGTATTACCTTTTCCCACATTCATATCTACTGTTTAAAGCACTTTTGTGTCTCACAGAAGTGCGAGACTCACGGAACGTACTGCACTTCCGAATGCCAACCAACCAATAGAATGTGTACATGGTATTGCCTGACTACCTACCAAGAATACGCAATGGGGTGAAGTTGCAAGTGTTGTTCTGCAAATTTGCAAGGGCGCATTGTATCATCATTTAACAGTGGTCTTCTGCTAGTAGCCTACCGTTCACCCTTAGATGCACAGATGTGGGTTAAAAATGACCTCGATGTTTGTTATTCGTCAAAAGCTGTAAAATGAAATGTTGTAATATATCTATATTCCAGCTATTCCTCATGAATGAAATGATACCATTTGGATTTTTTATTGTTTTTCAAAAATGTTCGTTTCTGTATCCTATAGAATATTGCATGAACCTTTGAATTCTGTGCAACCCTGACTGTCCCACTTGGAGTGGATATATATATATATATATATATATATATATATATATATATATATATATATATATATATATATATATATAGTATATACAGTATATATAGTATATACAGTGCCTTGCGAAAGTATTGCCGCCCCCCCAGAACTTTTTGACATTTTGCCACATTTCAGGCTTCAAACTTAAAGATAACAAACTGAAAATATTTTTTGAGAATCAGCAAAATGTGAGACACAATCGTGACGTGTAACCAAATTTATTCAACATTTTATAGTTTTTACAAATAAAAAACTGAAAAGTAGGAGGACGGACAGACAGACGGACGGACGGATGGACGGACAGACGGACAGACAGACAGACAGACAGACAAAAGTTCCGGAACGGATTTGTGTCCAAACTCTTCAAACATTTATTAAACGTACATGTATATCTTAACAGTTTTTCACCGTGTAAATATAGGCCATCCCGAATTGTGGAATGCCTGCCTGTATTAACGTTACAAAGAATGCTACTTCTAAAGATTTGGCTCACTGGATGGATTGTGAGTGCACTGACATAAATAATCCCAGCTGGCATCTCACACACTAAAAGACCGGAGGACATCTGTATGACATACATATTGTGCAGTTTTAACCATAACACCTTTGGTTTCAGGGTAGGTGACATCCTCTGAGAGTCCAGTGAGCTGTCAACCCCTCAGGCAGTGTGAGAATGAGTGCAACATCTGTTTTTCTCTCCTTGCAGAGTCATTTAGATGATGCTATAGCCCCATTTAAAAGGATGAGCATTGCTGCACAATTTTTCTTGAGTCATTGTACAGTCATACTGTAAAATTGTCTATTAAGTTAAAGAATATTGCAAAAAAGCTCTTCATTGTAAAGTAATTTCAGTCCTATGTATTATTTGCATTAAACCAGTTTTGAGAGGGACTCTATTAGTCTTAATAAAAATGTTCTGAACTGAATACATGTTGTAACAATTTAAACAGCATGTACAGTATATACGCACTCTGAGATGTACTGGCGCTGCGCCCGGAGTTTCCCTCACCTCACACCCTGAGTCAGCTGGTATAGGCTCTAGCTCCCTGCAACCTGCGGCATCGGATGGAATGGTTGTGTAAATGAATGAATGAATAAATGTACATGTAAAACACAAAAAAATCCATTTTATTTTACTTTTGGTATTTAAATCTCTACATGGGCTGGTGCCTTGATATTTAGTTGACATGCTTTAAATCCAAACACCTGTGAGAACATTGAGATAAGCCAGACAGTTGCTGTTATTTCTTTAGGTGACAGAGCATTTGGGGCAGCTGCCCCCTGGCTCTGGAATAACTTGCCCTGGTACCTCAGATCCACTCAGTGCCAAAAGGTTTTTAGATGGGCTCTGGAAACATTAAAACTAAGGCTTTTAACTGAGTGTGACAAAGAGTCCAAGACATTGGTACAATTTATGCTTGCCCATGCCTTCATCTTTAATTTGGTTTGTAGCATTGTACTGTATATCTGCTTTTATATTTCTTGTAACCTAAAGAGTAACCCTAACCCTTGTCTATGGTTTTGAGTCCATATGTAATGATATTCTACGACAACTTGTATAAAACAGTGAAGATATTAAACTATAACAGAGTAAGACCCACAAGATCAGCTCAAGGATAAACCAAGTCAGTAAAATTAATTTGCCAGGGACTCTAAATGTTAAAATCATGTTTGCTAATTCATTTTTGAGAGAGATTATACTTAATATCAGAAAAAATAATAATTGTGTATCAACACTAGAACAAAAAAGTTTTTTCAACTTGGAACATGAAAGTTTGTGCATAATTCAACCAAAGTTTGCATATGCCTTTTTAATACCCAATTTTTCAGAGTAGAGAACAGATTTTCCCAAGTTTTACAAAATGAATGTGGGAGGGTTTGGTTCAGGGAATGGTGCCAGGGAGCGAGAGTTATTTATTCCATCTCTCGCTCTGTCTCTCTCTGTCTCTCTCACTCACTGTCCACTACAGGCTAGAGACCTGTTGGGAACATCTGCATTAAAACTACAAATTTGAGGTGACATATTGCCAGCTGAAACTAACTAAACAACAAAAAAAGTTTATGTTTATGTGTATGTTTATGTTATTAATTGACAAAATGCAGAGTGTTGACTAAAGTGTATTTGAGTGCCTTCGCTGTGACCACATGACATGAAAGTAGCAAGACCCATATTGTCGCAAATCGATTACAATGCAACTACTTTGCAGACATTTGTGAATGAGTGGATGGATAGTTACCATTGCTGGAGCAGGCAGGCTCATTGATTTATCTGTGACTGTGTGAGAGGCTTCAGCAGATGTGCAATGCACAGGCTATATTTTTTCAACTCACAAAAAGTAGTATGTGTTACAATGGAAAATCCTGAGCTTGGCAAGCTAGCCAAATACACATACACACACATACACACACCAGACCCACCCTACCATCATAGCTTTTTGTATTGTAAATCATTGCCCTCTCGCTGGTCTGTTAAGATATGGAAAGCTCCACATGGGATTTATACAGTCAATCTTTTTAACTGGTCATTGGTCTCAATGCTGCCATCAGGTTTGTTCCTTAAGTGTCTTATCAGTTAAATGCAGCTGTGATGGCCTATGTTTGGCTGTAACTAGCATGCATGATGCTTGCTGCATATACTACATAAGACTGTATGTAAAATAGAATTAATTTGTTAACATTGAAATGTTCGTCACTTATGCAGTTGAATATCTTATGCAAAACTACCTTGTCAATCTCTACGTTTATAACAAAGTGCCATTTACAATAGTGCTACCACACACCTAAAACAATTCTGTAACTCCACACAGTCTACTCAAATCACCTGGACAATTAGTTACCTAGTCCAGTCTAAACTCATAAAATATAATTCTAGTGTCAGGTCTATATTTTTCTGTTTGAGATGATATTTAAAATATTTAATGAATTTCCTTCAATTCATCTTCCTTAATTGTGAAATCTGGTTGCCTGTCAGAGAATCGTTTTGTGCGACAATGATAAAGAACAATAACCATTGCCATAAAAACCTCTTTTTTCCCCTTAGTGTCTTCATTACAAAGCGGATATTTCTTTTCTTTTTTTTTACATCTTACTGTAGCTGCAGTTATAAGGTTGATTCTGTATTTCACATGACAATAAATCATCTGGCTGTGCAGTAGTTGAGTGTAAAATAAAAAGAAATGCAGCAATGATAAATTGAATGAAAACACTGCATCTTTCTTCTCTTTTTTTGTCTATCTTGAGTTCTTTTTGGGTGCAAAGTAGGGATGAGCAAGTGCACCACTATCTGTATCTGTTCAACCATCTAAATTATCCGTATCCATATATGTACTTGGAATGGGCAGGGTTTGACCACAAATTGGTGGGACTTAATTTGGTACAATATTTTAATTCTGAAATTGATTATGGATTGATCAGAAGTTGCTATATTTATTGTTTATTTTAAAACTATTTACAGAACAGTCTCAAAATTGAGATTCAAATCAATCACAAAAGTCAGAACTATTTACAGAAGTTTTTTTTATGAACTCAGAACATGAAGTGCATGAATAAACACAACACACACAGTAGGACATTATGAACTACAAACTATGCATGAACAAGAATTGTCATACTCAAGACAATTTTCTATTTTTTTTTCTTTCTTTTTACATTTTTTAAACTTTTTATGATCAAACTGTTTTTTTTCCAAATGTTTATTTATTTTTACCACCTAATGTTCTTGCCATTTTTTGTCACACAAAGTTAAAGTTTATCACAGTGTGTGTGCATGTGTTTGTGTGTCTCTCTGTGCATGTGTGTGTGACTGAGTGACTGTTGAGGGGGAGAAATGGAGAGATATAGTGTGAGAGAGAGACCAGGTGTATGTATGTGCATGTGTGTGCGCACTATGTAACAGTTAAAATATCTATATAGCATACAAATTGTCTGTGTAGGTTCTCAGTTATCCAGGTCATGGTTATCCAAAGCTGTTTAAGCTTGTTTAAATCAATCCACTGGAAGTTAAGACAGTTCTTGAAGATGTTTCGTCTCTCATCCAAGAGACTTCTTCAGTTCTTCATTATGGTTTTTAGAAACATCCTTTTATTGATTTCTGCCAACTGCTTTGACCAAAGCAGCTTTACCAAAGCATGACGTTACAGTCTATCGGTTTATCATTTTCTCCTCCTTCCATACCATGCTCTGGCGTTGTTCACTGATTTTTCGACATCTTTCTTTTTCAAATCACATTTTAACACGTCTTGAAACTGGCAGCCGATGAGCACAAAAGAAATTCTGTCACCTGTCAATTTTATTGCAGGTGCACAGACACGGTTGCCTGAGAAAACTAACTTATCATAACTTTTTTTGGTTATGTACAATAATGATGCCTTCATGTCAAGCTTAGAATAAGGATTTAAATATGGATTTGACAATAAGTATTATATTATGATAACATGTCTGGAAAGAAGAAAATAAACGGAATAAATAAATAAATATTATGATGATGATTGACACCAATCGATGATCATGTTCTACATAAGAATGTCATTCACCATTTAGCCATCATTTAGCCATGTAATCACCAATACAGTACTATGAAAATTGCTTTGTACATATGTTCGGCAGTAGGTCTTGGACTGAGGACTAGAAGTCGCTGGGTGGGCCAAAATATTTGGAGAGTTAGTTGACAGTGGGATGTGTCAGAGACTCAACAGTCTGTTCCTGTTTTTAGAGAGTACCACTCATTCGGTCATGTTTTCAACAGGCAGGTGTATGTTACTGGTTTGAAATGCACGAAGAATTTAAAAAAAAAGAATGGGCAGATTCTAAACTTTCTTCTGGGCCAAGCAAAGATGGCAATTTATCTAAGCAGGAGGAAAAAGGTTGTAGGTTCGTCAGATTGCAGTGCAGAAGCCATTTTAAGAGGAATGTGTAAAGCAGGAATCAGAATTGATTTTAATTATTTCAGAGCTATGAATGATGTAGACAGTTTTACAAACTTCAAGGGTGTCTTACGTTCCATGTTGGGGGAAGATATTGTTCAGTCAGTGGCTGGTTTAATTCACATATATTTTTATTGTGTTCCTACATATTTGTTTTTGAAATGTGAGTTACTGTTTGCATGAATCTCTTTCGGATTTTGTGTCAACGTGACTATCTTGTATTTTGACTTTTGTGAATAAACGTGATCTTAAAAATCAAAATCAATCTAAAGTGATTTTAAAAATCAATCTTCTTCTTGTGGGAAAAGCCATCAACGTATTGTAATGTATACTGTTTTGAACAGTAGTCAATTAAAAAAAGTTTTAACGATAAATATTGTTTATCCAGAAGCTATTTTAGTTTACCATTCATTTACAAATAAATTGAACTAAGTATATTTATTGTAACTGCAGTCACACTTTTAAGTTAAGTATCAGTCCAAGTTAGCATTTTATTTTCAGTCTAAATATGTCACTGTGTACTACAACAGGGCAAATGTATATATAAATGAAAAAAAGCATATAACAGATATAATAGGCCAAGAAAAAGATGAGTACTAGAACTCACACTGGTTGAATAAACTGTACAGGACAGGTAGGACCGCAAAATAAATAGGGGAGAGAGAGGCAGCAGCTGTCAAATCCCATTTCATTCACATGGGCAAGGCAGAATGAAACGGGACAAGGCCCTGGGCACAAAGCTAACCAAATGTTCTATAAGTGAATCAAACTTAAATATACATAAATCATTACACATCTACCACTTTTCACATAGTGATATGAAATCATTAGGCAGGCTTTTATTTGAATGTAACTCTGTCAAACATATTTCAGAGAAGTCAAAACCTAATTTGCTCCACTACCTTTATCAATAAATTAAACTGTCAATATTGTCATTCAATCAAAGGAAAGGAATATAAACACAACCACTGGTGTCCATTTCATGTCACTGCTTTCTTTTTTGGGTAGTTCGTCTTTAGCTGACTGTTAGTAGAAGTAGTAGACTGAATACATATGAACAACATGCACTAAGATCCCTAGTTGCAATTACTTCTGGCATTGTTTTTCCCAAAATAGCTTGATGATGTACATTATTTGGATATGAACATAACTCATTGGACATTCAGTTGGCACTCTACAATAAGTCAGCCAGGGCTATATTTTCAAAATCTTTAGTCAGTGCATGGAATCAGTGCTTTCAGTATTTGCTTTTGACGTAAGCTTGTGTAAATGGTGCAGACATGTCAGCAGAGGTTGTATTTGCTTGAATTTACCAAAATTGATACTATAATATTACATTGTATATGCAAGATCAATCAATCAACCCTGCTGAATGACATAAAATTATAGGCAGGTTGTTCATGCAATTTGAATGGGCACCACACTTGAATTGAGAAGCATTTGTAGATTAGCAATTGAACTTTTTTGTTTGAAGAAGTATTTCTACTCTGTTTACATCAACGTTCTCACCAGTTCCCCCTAACAGCAAACCTGTTGCTTCAACACTTTCTAAAATTCACTGAAACTTGCATTGATTATTTTTACTACATAATATTCATAGTTAATGTTATACACATTATTGTCTGTCCCAACATCTCTTTATATATCCACATCTATCATTATTTAGGGTATCCAGACAAATTATTAGTGAGAAAATAGTATTAATCACTGTTGTCTGTTTTCTGCTTTTTTTCCACTTCTTACAGATTAGTTTCTTTTTTTAATGAATACAGTGGAATTCCTTTCAAATACAAAATGTGTGAGAGAAAAACAGTATGTTGAAGTCATTGATCACATTCATCAATTAATTTAAACTTAATTTAAAGTTTTCATCCTGTTTTCTCTTTAAACTATAAACTAAGCTGTGGACAACCAAAATGATTGGAAATCAATACTGTCATTTACATCATGAAAATTACCCACGAAGAGAGAGACGGAGGAAAATGATGCTGATAATTTTCTTACCGCCACACTTGCGCAAAGGACAATCAATCACTGGATGCAGTTTTATATAATATCCCCATTCCAAATCAAAATCATCTATCATAGGTGCAAATAGATGTAAACATTCTTGCAATGGTAGCTTTGTTTTTGTTTGGGAGCTCTTTATTGATTTTAATGAACTTTGTGTTTTCAGTAGTAGTAGACAAATCAAACCTTGAAAAAAAATGACATTCCTTGCTCATGTGGCAAGGCCATTAATAACTTAAAATGCTCTGGGCAAAAATGAAAAGGGATCATCTGGTTTTGGAAATTAAAAATATTCTGCTGTATAAAAAATAATCTGAAAGTATGTAATTGTTTAGAGAAAGAGTGAAAGAGAGAGATAGGGAGGGAGAGACAGAGTACATCCCACGTGAGAGTACATTTCATTGTGGCCGACTGTACGTTGTACACGGCTAAGACATATAGTGTGCAGGCTTTGTCTCCTGGGCCAATATCAACTTAAAACACTTTCTGTTCTCTATTCTAGCTTCTATACTGGTAACACAATATTTTTTTTTGTGTGCATGGTTCACATGTATGATATCTATATTCCTAAAATGGGACTGAGTTGTAGAAAACCCATAAACATGTGCTGCTTAAGCAGTGACAGTAATTTCATGAAAAAGGGAAAGCAAAAACTACTACTACTGCAAAATGAATTACAAAAATCAAGAAAACAGTTACCAACAAGAATATTAGAATAGTTGATTGTATATTATGGATGGAGCACAGCTATGATTAAAAAGGATGTAAGAATCAAGAGACCCGATGATAGAAGATAAAAGGATGGTGTGTAATCGGTGAGTAATGTGAGGTGGTATTAAGGTTGTCAAAAGGTGAATGAAGGAATTTGATGATAGAAAGGTGTCAATGGAATTCAGGGTGCTGTGGGGAATTCTAAATGGACCTTGGTAATATTGGAGCCCCAAGCAGACTTCAAGAAGAATGTGACCTTTTCTGTTCACTGTAAAAAATGTAATCTTGAAAATTATTGGGAAAACATGATAAGCCTTGAAGCAATTTCATCTAGTCAGATACTATGAAAGTACATGGATTGTACTTTGCCATGAAGGAATGCATTTTGTGATGTTGCGACATTATCTTCCAGCAGCAGAGCCAGGTGAAGACGCTAACATGCAAGCAAAAATAGGGGGCAAATTTCACTGTTATGAGCTCTTTAGGGCGGTGTGGGTTTGGCTTTTTGAATTGAGCGAGCGAGGGAGTGACACTGTCTTCTACTCTGTGTTTTACAAGTTTGAGATATCTGCTGTGTTGGGATAGCTGGGCGAAGAAATGTTTTACAAACACTGGACAAAAAAGATGACACGCTGGTTGGCACAAAAAATGACACAATACATCAGATGTAGTGACTATGAATAATTATGTACACAGTGATGCCGGAGTGTTGAGAAAAACTGGCCTGTGGTTTATTTGTGTGACGGCTAATGTGCGCTACGTTCCGTGAACCTCTGACTTATGTGAGACACAAAAGGGTCGCACAGGGATTCCCAATATAAACAACAATCATGAGCTGCGGCCGTAACATGTGATTACAATGATTATAATAAAATGGGAAAAAAAATGGCATACCTTAATGTTTCCTGATGTCTTGAAAGCACTAAATGTGAATTAGTTCAATACATTAAACCAAAAAAACAAAAAAAACAAACGTATTTTCCGCGCTATAAGGCGCACCTAAAAGCCTAAAATTTTCACATAATCCCGTAGTGCGCCTTATAATTAATATTCATATTAATATTGGTTAAAAACATGATGAAAAAAAGCCGGCAGTCTGGCTGCCAGTCATGCCGCACTCCGCCACCAGAGCAGCACCCTCACAAGGCACTCGGGCCCACGCCCCCTAACAACGGTACTCAAGGGTCATCACCGAAGTCCCGGCTCTGACTGAGCTGCTCTCAGACGGTAGAGCAGACTGTAGGAGCACCGGTGATTACGTAGCAAAACATAAGGAACTTTTAACAACTCTATTAATGAAGTTTGACTGACTGACTGATCTCAGTATTTCCTAACTATTCGGCATCGGAAATAACCCACTTTAAACTTAATTGGTCTTAAAAATGCCATTGTGCTGTCATCTGGAATCTAATGATGGTCCATTCTATTAGTCTGTGGAAACACACAGAGAAACTGGCATAAAGGTGAATGAAAGACCCTAAAGCTGAACTTGCAGCCTCTTCTGAAATTTCAAGAGCAGAGTCACTGCTAGACAAAGGTGCCAACGGGTGTGCTGCAATTGATTTACAAATTTAATTGATAGCTCTGGGCGGGCAGCGGAGGGGCACATTCAAGCTTGTGTATTCTGTCTGCAGCGACGTGCGGTGAGATTCCCGGCGGTGAGACACCGACGTTAAAGTCAGTTCTAGGAGTAAAACAGCATCATATTTGCCAGTAAATTAGCAGCCTGACATTGAAAACTAGTTAAAAAATCGTTTAAGACGCACAACAGCAAATAGCTGCACCTCACCTCCGACTGGACTACCGATCGATCGAAACAATGTTTAATTAATAAACAAAGACGAACGTCAGAGCTTAAATATCTGCATCGAACTTCAGATCAGGAAATAATCCGCTCTGTTTGCACTGACTGCACTCGTAATGAATTTAACCAGTTTTAATGTCAGGTTTTTTAATATGCGTGTTGACTTCTTTCTAAGATGGCAAAGTGATCAAGTGATCAGGTTTCCTTGATGAGGCTCAGAATGGCTTATTGACATAACAATAGGGGTCATTCAAAGGCAATCATGACTGCCTGAGCAGCGCGGCTCTATCTAGTGGACGGATTGCGCAACTACAGCCGCTGCAGTTTATCAAATAAGTTTTATTTATTTTTTATTGTGTGCGCCTTATAATCCGGTGCGCCTTCTATATGAAATAAATTATAAAACAAGCAAATTACTGAGGGTGCGCCATATAGTTCAGTGTGCCTTATAGTGCAGAAAATACTGTACATATTGTTTTCTATGACTAAAATTGATTTAAATTGTCCATAATTTTGGTCATCCAAAACTGGAATAACTCAAAATAAAATATTCAATAAATCTGATAAAATTGTTAAGGGCAGAGAACTGAAAACAATGATTGCCTGATACAATCAGTGATTGCACTTTTGGTGACTGATAACTGATACAAAGCCTTTGCTGTCCAAATTACATTAAGCAGCTTGAGGGACTTTGAGACAGAAGTACTCATGTGTGTTAATTCTGGGGGTTCACCTGTTTGTTCTGGTATAGCAATAAAATTTGGTAGGGAGGGAGGGATGGATGGATGGATGGATGGACAGATGGATAGATAGAGACAGATAGATAAAGTCTGTCTGTCTATCTATTATTATTGTTTCTGCAAACAACACCATTTTTCAAAATCTAAAAAGCAAAATCTTTCCATTTTTACCAAAACTATGAACATATTAATGGGACCTTGCTGGGTGGCATGTAAAATACGGTTGTTGCTGTCGTGCCATAACTACTCTAATGTTCAACCAAAATCTGCTCTTTTCCACAAAACATTAAGCTTTTTTATTTATTTTTTATTTTAGCAAACTTTCAAGGGAGGGAGGGAGAGAGTGATTGACATTTAAAACATAGGTTTTTGGTGTACTATTAATTAAATCTCCTCAGAAGCCCATTTGGATTTTTTCTGCTCAGACATTCTACCCCGATATGTAAGCCACGTGATGGGATTTTGTTCAGCAAAATGTTACATCAGTGTTAGCTGGCAGTACATACTGCAAGCTGCACATCCTATGAATACTTCATTTCCTTTTCTGTCCCATTTTGACACTTTCTGTTCAATTTACTACATACATATCATTCATACATTAATTTTCTTGAGGATGAGGCTATCAGTAACCGTTTCATCTTCAGCCACTTATCTGAATCCGGATCATGTGTTACGTTGGAGCCTATTCCAGCAGGCAGGTACACCCTGGACAAGCCACACATATACATCATTCACACAATATACTACGATGATATTGTAACCAATGTTAATTGTTTTGTTGTTCAGAAAATATTTTTTCAACAACAAAACAATTAATAAATACAAGATACAAAATAGCAGACAACTCTTTTTTTTCACAGTTCATACCTCATCCACTTACACCCCCACTAAGTCTTTCCCACCTGGAGTTCCCCATCAAACTCAAAATGTCAAGCAGGATAAACTCCTTTGAAGAGGAGGTGAACTTTCTCAGTCGTGACAGTAGAGAAAGTTCTCTGATACTGAGGGAAGCTAAATGTCATGATTAATATATAAATACAGCCTGGGTGCCTTCATCACTCCGTCAATCTTCTGTTCCTTAAACTTTCATCAAATCCTGCAGCTCTTGTCAAAACAATAACCTTTTTTTTCTCGCTCTCTGTCTGCAGTGCCACATGCAGGCTGTCACATTACCTTCCAATGTGGATTTGTTGACTTATATCTTCAATTCATGTACTTGCAAAAATATAGCACATTTCCATTAACATAAAGGAAAGACATCAGCTCACAAATGTTCTTATATGACAAACAAATGAGTCATCTTTATGTTACATCACCATTAAATATTACATTTACTCACTTTGCCACATGAATTTATTATGCATCTCCCTGCAGTGTTTTGCCTTTACTGTTGAATTATAGACTAGGGAATAGCATAGAATAACTCTCCCTTTTCAATCAAAAATTATTTGTTATATGCATTGCTTTTTTTATGGACTTTAGCACTACAAATTTCATGCAAGATGTTCGCATACACTTGCGCCTCGTTCTATCATGTCAAACTTAGCCAAACCAAGACTCTCGCTGTTGTACTTAGAATATCAGAAAACTTTTACAGCCCTAAATGGAGAAGGATGGGCATGATCATGTTTATTAGGTCTGCTTAGCTTTACGTGCAATCTTTTTGCTCTGCAGCAGCCCACAGGAATTGTGCGATGTGAAGTTGAGTAGATGTGAAATGTGGGCACAAGCTGTGGGCGAGATCCACTTTCTCTGTCTCCACAGAGATGACAGGGAGACAGGCACGCCTTCTGTACGCTTGGCCATCACTAATTCAAGATGGCATCCATAGTCAGAGGAGCTGGCATCTAATGATAATGTATCTGAGGAGGTCATTGCTGGTGACAACAGAGCAAAACATATGTTTGTCACAATTATGTGAAGTACCTTGTATAATGATTTGCTTGGTAGAATTTTGTCTGCTGCCACCTGTCCATAATATAACATTTCACAATTCAAAATCCTTTAGCAGAGAATGACA
The DNA here is from genome assembly GCF_040054535.1 of Antennarius striatus. NCBI lineage: Eukaryota > Metazoa > Chordata > Actinopteri > Lophiiformes > Antennariidae > Antennarius > Antennarius striatus. Next base: position 6,968,191 of record NC_090790.1, on the reverse strand, counting down.
GACAATATATTCAAAATTGTAATTTATTTAAAATATAGTATATGGCAACCTTACAACACACCCAAAGAGAATCTATTTAAAAATGTCATTCGCATTTATGCAACTCACTGAGTCTGGTCTGAGCCTTATCTCTCCCTCAAGTGTTAATGTGGAATATGATAGGTGAGCAACCCTTTATTCTAACAGCAAAAGCAAGATACAGAAAATATATGCAAGTCAATAAATCAATATATTATTATTACATAAATCAAATCACATAGTTGTCTATACTATGAAATCATGGTGATTGATACTGGAGGGAATTCACTTACAACAAATCACACAGACATCCAAAGCAGTGGAAAAAAATCCACAATATACCCACAGGAAATCAAGATTTAGTGACCGGGTTGCTCTGTAGCAGTTCAGTTCAAGTACGTACCAAGTAGGGGACTCTAAATGAAGTGATATCCAAACATTTTAGAATTTGAACATTATCAACAACTTTAACAGAAAACATATAAATTATAAGTCATTCTTGGAAAGCAAGTGGGAAAGTGTGACCATTGATGAGAAGAATTACTTTGGTGAGGCAGCATTGCATAATACCGTGTTGGCCCGAATATGAGACGGTGTTTTTTGCATTGAAATAAGACTGAAAAAGTGGGGGTCGTCTTACATTCGGGGTCTAGACGTTATACCCATTCACAACGCTAGATGGCGCCAGATATCTTCAAAGCGAATTCTGAACTTAATTCCCCAGGCCAAAGCGAACCCCTGTCACGAAGAAGAAAAATAAGAAGAGCGGTAGCACGAAGAAAACTAAAAAATAGCGGTAAGAAAGAAAAGAGAAGAAAATAAAAGAAGAGATAACAGGAAATGGAGAAACGTGGCGACAATCTGGAGAAAAGTGGGTCGAAGATCAGCCGGGTTAACCGGTAGCTGAGGAGAAGTTATGATGCAAACTTCATATGTTCTTCAAATGTTCAGATATTACGATGTGATAGACAGTTTTTGCATGATTTGATTGAGGCAAAATAACATGCTTTTTCTCTAGAATATATTGTTATAATAATTTGTTTCAGATGTACTGTAAATATTTTCTGTTTAAAAATTAAATTTCGTGTTCAAAAAGTCTTTTTTCAAACTTGAGTCTTGAAAAAGGGGGTCGTCTTATAATCAGGGTTGTCTTATATTCGGGCCAATACGGTACTTTTGCTTTTCATTTTTTCCCCCTACCATCTATTTTGGTTTTATAAATTTGGAGATGGTCCTTGCATACCCACGTCATAGTTGGATGTGAATGGATATCAGTGTAAGGTATTTACCAAGTGGCACACTTACCTGAAACATACATAGTTACTCTCTTAGTCCCCTTTACTGTTGAGGATTAGAGATTAAAAAGTTTTAAATTATTGAATATCTGTCCAAAGTAATTTGATGAACTGTTAATTCATGTAACAAAATGAAGGTGGAAATCTTTAACAGGACATTTGGACTGATGGGAGACAATTTTACTTGTCAATTTTACTTGAGTTTTTCTGGCAGGAGCCACTGTAGCCCACAACACTGTTTTAAGATCTAACACCTTTGAGAAATGAGGATCACAGGCTCAGTGATGAGATGACTTTGCAATAGTTTTCTAATGGCAACACAATCCCTCCATGCTTATGAAGGATATGTACATGAGAGACTCCAATGATGACTTCTGTATGCAAATAATTTGAAGTCTTGGTGAAATCAGGTGTAACAATCACCAAAGTATTAAAAATAATTCGTTTTAGCTCTTATTAAATGAGACTGGCACGACTCTTGGAGTATTTTTATTTATTTATTTATCTTTTTCTTTCCAGACATGTTATTACAACATATTTCACTTTCATCAGTTTTGAAGCATCATCAACATCTGAAATGAAAAAAAAAAGGGTTAACGGGTAGAAGCCATTGGCTTGTAAGGTTCCCGTCCCCTAAATCATCAACAAAACATTACTCTCATTAGAATATGTAATAAATAAACAAACTCAGACATTAAAAGTTTTCAACCAGCTCATACATTGAATTTTGACGGACGTTCATACCCTTATCCACTTCCAGATATTACCCTATTACCCCAGAGCAAAACCATGTTTACATTTTTCCTAGGAACACAAGGTTTGTTATTAACATCATGGATAGTCAAAACTAGACATTGACCTTGCCAGTGTTCTCCACGATAATATAATGATCACCGTCACCTCTTTCAGCAGACAGTGTTTATACAAGAATTAACCAGTTTGTCGCAGACACTTTAACAGTTTCACATGGAATTATATTGTCAAAAGATATCAACATGCTCTTTAAAGTCTCAAAGTTAATGTTATTCCATGTTATCACAAATATAACATGGGATAACATTATATATATATATATATATATATATATATATATATATATATATATATATATATATATATATATATATATATATATATATATATGTCCCTCTCACCCTTGTGGGGTGGTATCTGTGTGTCATCCTCAAGCTCGGGTCCTCTACCAGAGGCCTGGGAGTCTGAGGGTTCTGCGCAGTATCTTAGCTGTTCCTAGGACTGCGCTCTTCTGGACTGAGGCTTAGGATGTTGTTCCAGGAATCTGCTGGAGCCACTCTTCCAGTTTGGGGGTCACTGCCCCAAGTGCTCCTACTACCACGGGGACCACATTAACCTTAACCTTCCACTTCTGTTCCAGCTGTTCTTTCAACCCTTGATATTTCTCAATCTTTTTGTGTTCCTTCTTCCTGATGTTGGCATCAGCTGGAATCGCCACATCTATCACCACTGCTCTCTTCTGCTCTTTGTCCATCACCACAATGTCCGGTTTGTTAGCCAGTAGCTGTTTGTCGGTCTGGAAGCTGAAGTCCCACAGGATCTTAGCCTTGCCGTTCTCAACCACCTTCGGTGGTATGTCCCATTGGGATTTGGGTACTTCTAGGCTATACCGGGTACAGATGTTCCTGTACACTATCACAGCTACTTGGTTGTGCCTTTCCATGTATGCTGAGCTGGCGAGCATCTTACACCCTGCTACCACATGCTGGACTGACTCTGGGGCTTCTTTACATAGCCTGCACCTTGGGTCAGATCAACTGTGGTAGATATTGGCCTCTATTGCCCTTGTACTTAGGGCCTGTTCTTGTGCTGCCATGATCAGTGCCTCTGTGCTGTCTGTCAGTCCAGCTTTATTCAGCCATTGGTAGGTCTTCTTGATATCAGCCACTTCCTCTATCTGACGGTGGTACATGCCGTGTAGGGGCTTGTCCCTCCATGTTGTCTCCTCCTCCTCTTCCTCCTCAGGTTTCTGCTGTCTAAGGCATTCACTGAGCAGTTCATCTGTTGGGGCCATCTTCCTGATGTACTCTTGGATTTTTGATGTCTCATCCTGGACAGTGGCCCTGATGCTCACTAGTCCTTGGCCTCCCTCTTTCCGCTTAGTGTACAGCCTCAGGATGCTGGACTTGGGGTGAAACCCTCCATGCATGGTGAGGAGCTTTCTAGTCTTGATATCTGTGGCTTCTATCTCCTCCTTTGGCCAGCTTATGATCCCAGCGGTGTATCTGATGACCGGCAGTGCATACATGTTGATGGCTCGGACCTTGTTCTTGCCATTCAGCTGACTTCTCAGGACTTGCCTTACTCTCTGGAGGTATTTGGCTGTGGATGACTTCCTTGCGGCCTCCTCATGGTTGCCATTAGCCTGTGGGATTCCAAGGTATTTGTAGCTGTCCTTGATGTCTTCTATCCTGCCCCTGGTAGGTTGACCCCTTCAGTTCTGATCATCTTGCCTCTTCTTGATACCATCCGGCCACATTTGTCTAATCCAAATGACATCCCTATGTCGTCGCTGTAGATCCTGGTGGTGTGGATCAGTGAGTCAATTTCTCGCTCATTCCTGGCATACAGCTTGATGTCATCCATGTAGAGGAGATGGCTGATTGTTGTCCCGCTTCAGAATTGGTATCCGTAGCCACTCTTTGTGATGATGTGACTGAGGGGGTTCAGGCCTATGCAGAACAGCAGTGGTGATAGTGCATCCCCTTGGTATATGCCGCACTTGATGTTAACTTGGGCAATTGGCTTGGAGTTAGTTTCCAGGGTTGTCTTCCACTTCCCCATTGAGTTCTTGATGAAGGCTCTTAGTGTCCTGTTGATCTTATACAGTTCCAGACATTCCAGTATCCACGTGTGTGGCATTGAGTCGTAGGCTTTCTGGTAGTCAATCCAGGCGGTGCACAAGTTGGTCTGCCTATTCTTACAGTCTCTGTGTACTGCTCTGTCCACCAGTAGCTGGTGCTTGGCTCCCCTGGTGTTACTACCAACTCCTTTCTGTGCCCCGCTCATATATTGATCTATGTGCCTACTCATCTTAGCTGCCATGATGCCTGACAGGAGCTTCCATGTTGTACTGAGACAGATTATTGGCCGGTAGTTGGATGGGGTAGATTCCTTCTGTGGGTCTTTCATGATCAGGACTGTCCTGCCTTCAGTCAACCATTCTGGGTGCGTCCCATCCCTTAGCAGCTGGTTCATCTGTGCTGCTAGACGCTCATGGAGTGCTGTCAGCTTCTTTAACCAGTATGTATGGATCATATCGGGGCCTGGTGCTGACCAACTCTTCATCTTTGACACTCTTTCTTGGATGTCTGCCATTGAGATGGTTACTGGTTCTTGTTCTGGGAGGCAGCTGTGGTCAGTCCTTAGGTCCACTAGCCACTGGGCATCGGTGTTGTGTGATGCTACTCTTTCCCATATGCCCTTCCAGTATTTTTCCACCTCAGCTCTTGGTGGGTCTGGCCGGATGCTATTTCCCTGCCACTGAGAGTACACCTTTGCTGGTTGAGTGGAGAAGGTCTTGTTTATTCTCCTGGCCTCAATCTCCTTGGTGTATCGCTTCAGTCGGGTAGCCAGAGCTGTTAGTCTCTGTTTGGCAGTTTCGAGTGCTTCAGGTATGGAGAGCTTGCTGTAATTCCTGGGTGCCCCTTTATTCACCATGTTCCCCTTCTGTAGCTCGGCTAGCTGGCTGACTTCTCTCCGTGTCGCCTTTATCTTGGCCTCTAACCGTCTCTTCCATGGAGGGTATTGTTTGTTATGCCCTGTGTTGATCTTGTATCCCAGCATCTCGAGGATTACTGTTGCTGTACTGTGGATCAGCTTGTTGGTCTCAGTTATGTTCCCTGTGGGGATGGTTCTTATTGCAGCATTCACATCTTCTAGCAGATCTTCTGAAGGTACTTGACAACTTAGCTTCGGTATTTGTCGGAGGCTCCAGGTTTCCATTTGGGTCACGATCTTCCTTCGCAGGTCAGCAGCTCTTGTATTGAGGCTGTCTATGTCTCTTGGGGCTTGGTACCCAATCACGGATTGTGGGGGGGGTGATATCCCCCCGCTGACCTGGCGTCCTGGCTCCCCCTTGCCGTAGCATTGTTGTTGTATTTCATCGATCTCTAGTTGTGACAGCAGTTTTCGGTTACGGATGTTGGAACACTGGGCTAACAGCTGTTTCTTTGTTAGCCTTGATTGTGGGTTTCGAAGCATCCATTGGTCCCACATCCGCCCCATATATCCCCTCTCTCTGGGATTACTTGTGTAGTAGCATTCCAACAACTCCGTATTCTCCGCCCTTGTCCATGTGTGTCTTATACATGTGTGTCTTATATATATATATATATATATATATATATATATATATATATATATATATATATATATATATATATATATATATATATATATAGAGAGAGAGAGAGAGAGAGAGAGAGAGAGAGAGAGAGAGAGAGTCCCTCTCACCCTTGTGGGGTGGTATCTGTGTGTCATCCTCAAGCTTGGGTCCTCTGGGAGTCTGAGGGTTCTGCGCAGTATCTTAGCTGTTCCTAGGACTGCGCTCTTCTGGACTGAGGCTTCAGATGTTGTTCCAGGAATCTGCTGGAGCCACTCTTCCAGTTTGGGGGTCACTGCCCCAAGTGCTCCTACTACCAGGAGGACCACATTAACCTTAACCTTCCCCATCTGTTCCAGCTGTTCTTGCAACCCTGGGTATTTCTCAATCTTTTCATGTTCCTTCTTCCTGATGTTGGCGTCAGCTATATATATATATATATATATATATATATATATATATATATATATATATATATATATATATATATACTGTATCTTCTGGGGAAAAACTTTGGTTACAGCTCTTCCTTTCTGAGGATCAGAGGACCAAGTCAGTGTCTTGTGTTTTATTGACAGTAGCTGGAGGCAGCGAGGGGAATAAGGGGAAAAGGTAAACAGACCTGTTCTGTATCTAGCAGGCTTTGGACAGTGTTACATTGCATCATTAGCCATTTTACAAATGAGTAAGGACAACACACAACTTTAAACTAAACTGATATTTGACATTAGCAATGGGACTTGCCATGTGAATATTTTAGTTCCTATATTGCAAAAGTTCAAGTTAAGAGGAAGAGGCTTGTTACTGTGAATTATTCAGGCTAAGAGACTATTAAGGGATGCTTAAAGACTATTGATCTAACTTCAGCAGCTAACGTGAGATCTTTCTTTTAATAAAGTGCTGATATTATTTACATTTACATACTGATATACTACAGTTCTTCCATTTGCATAGATTGTGAAATGGTGGTCAGATTGTAAATTAACATGTACGGTTTCTGATTGATTTTAAGCAACAAACATACAAAATCCTGGAAAAATAATATTTTAATGTCCAATAGTGTCCAATAAGTCAGGCGCACACACACACACACACACACACACACACACACACACACACACACACACACACACACACACACACACACACACACACATATATATATATATATATATATATATATATATATATATATATATATATATATATATAATTACCTCCCACAGAATAGACCTTGAGACCTTGGACCCCACAGATTGCAACAATTTCAATCTCAACCTGCCTTGTTTTTTGTCACAGTGCAAAATTTACATTTTAATGTATACAGTAATCTGAATGGAGCTAGCTCAATTAGATTTTGCACCACACAGTTTCAGGTTTTTGTGTTGCTGTTGTCTTTGTTATGGATCAGTAAAAGTTACACAGATGCTGACTGCAATTTAAGCAAGTTCAAGAGATGTGATAACACAGTGAAACATATCACAACTGTTTGATGTAGAGGCAAAGTGAATACTCACATCAAACTGGCTCATCGTGGACCTATGTCCAATGATAGGCTTTCATAAATGGGCTTTTCCACTTTTGACATCAAACAGCTATTTTATTTGCTTTGGTCTCTATGTGATCCCAGTAGGGAATAAAACCTGGCCTTCATATTGCCTGTCACCATATCAAAAAATACATATATATTTATGTGCTTGACCTTAATATCTGTAATTGGCTAACTCCATTTATCCCTCTTCCAGTATACTGTCAGTCAAAAATGAATAGATAACAGTTTGACTGCTCTTGTCTGAAGAGAACCACTTGTAGAAAATGCTCAAAGCGAGAGACATTCTCTTTATAAATCCTTTTTATCAAAGAAGTACCTAAATGTGACTCAGCAGAGTGCATGACGGGCTTAGTCAATACTGGCACAACCTCATTCAACTCTTACGAGTGAACCCCTCTTGTGTGATGCCATTTTTGCGGTCTGTCACACCTCGTGTCTAAGTTTCTAAAAAATCAGATTTGTAAATTCAGGTATACTACCTCTAGTCGTGAGTAAACAATTGATTCAATATTCATGCAAATTATCTGTGTCTAACTGATTCTCACATGAACTCATGTAACATTAAAGTTGATTTTTTTAAAAACTATTTTAATTGTGAACGTAATGAAATATCCGTTCGTTCAATTTGTGCTCCTGTGGCTCTACTCTGTGTTTCTTGTGTTCTTCATGCCAGGATTTTTCCGTTGCCATAGCAATTTTGCTATTTGGATGGAATTTCGTTTGGAAGTCTTTGATTCTTTATGCAGCTTTTTTTAACTTTGCATTCCACTTGATAAAGGGGAAAAAACACATTTTAATTCCTGTCAGGGCTAGAACACGACTGGCAGGGAGAACCCAAAAGCACGACAGAGTAGCAGGTGGGCAAAGTCTCAAAAGAGGGTTTAATAATACAGGCAGGAGTCAGGTTCCAAATAATCAGTCCGATAGGCAGAGGTATCCAATAAACAACAGGAAAATGGTAGAGTCCAGAATCAGGCAGGTTCAGGCACGAAACAATCAAAAAACCAGGCAGACAAATCAGATGAGCGGTCGACGAAAGGTAGGGTCCGGGAAACAGGCCGGGAATCAGAAAATCAGAAGGAATCAGAAAAAATCAGAAAAAAAGGCAGGAATCAAAGGCTGGAGAGTCAGGGCGAACACTAAACTGGCAGAGAGCAGAAGGTAGAGCTGGCATTTGTAGTGTGGAGACAGATTGGGGAGTGGTAGCAGGTGTGTGGAGAAATGGCAGGTGCAGGGAATGAACTGACTGAAGATGAGACAGGATCTGGAATGATATTATATGTTAACAGAAGGAAAACAAACAGAAACTATTGACAGTTCCATTGATTTTGAGTGTTTTCCTGCACTAATGCCTCTTGTCATTTCAGAACTTTCTGGACCTCCCTGCACTGAATTGAGCTAATCCCCTTCATCTGTATTTCCTATCACCTGCAACCTATCTCCCAGGTATAAATTATGCTGTTACTCTGGTCAGCTCTCAGTTCCCTGCTAGATTGTTAGCATTCATCCTACTTTTTGGCATTCCTGTTCCCTGTCTGACTGCACTGATTCTGCCTGACCCCTGGACACTGCCTGTTTTGTTTGCTGTCCTTTTTAGACTGATTACCTGGTATCTTTGAATTCCGCTTTGAATTGAAACTAACTTCCATTCTGCGAAGTGATACTCTTTTGTCATGCTTTTGAGTTCCATGTGCCAATCATGAGAAGCTTGGCAACTTTTATGTATGTGTTGTTACCCCCCCCCCACACACACACACACACATACACACACAGAGGGAGGGGAGATGGGTAGATAAGACAGATATGTGGATAGATCAAAGAATCGACAAGATTTATCTATCAAGCAGGTGGATTTTTCCTGGAAAATCCCTTTTAGTTAACAGTCTGATAAAACTGGAGAGATATATTTGACTAACAATATTTTGTGTTTTATTTCATGAGCCTGGAAGAAAAGCTGTGGTTCATTGGTTAATTAAGCATCAAATCTTCCTATCTAAACCCTTGATCTAAATTTAAAGAAAGGGGTATTTCTTTTTTTCTGTCTGACTGGCATCCCCTCATGACCCAGTCAGAGCACATCAAATGTTTGAAATTTGCACACATAGTAACAGAGCACGATGAGAGCACTCACCAAAAAGCATTTCTAAAGTGAATGCAATCAACTGATAAAATGAAGTGTTGTTCGTGTTGAAACCTTTGAGTTCCTGAGTGCATCCCTTGAAATAAAAAAAGGTTGACTATCATTAGGATTCCATTACTGCAGCATCGTGTGACTGGTTTTCATTGAAAATATTGTTCGAGAAAATTGGAAAGGCGATTTAATGTCGGGGCCTAGAATTAAAGATGTGCTCCTCCATGTTGATGAGCTGCAGGAGCTGCAAAGGGTGGAGAGAGAGTTGTAGTGTGTCCAACAAGGATCACCTTTCTGTTCTTTCACTCTCTATGTATTTACTGTAGTGTTCTCTCTATCCCTCTCAAATGGATACCATTCTTTGCTACACAAAAAATGCAGGAGCAAGGCACAGAGAGGAGGCCACACAGCGACATTTTTATTCCTGTTGTGCTGACTCGGCTGAACTCTCCCTCTGAGAAGCTGATGAGGAGGAATGGCCTCGTGGAGGAACCAACCGTGTGCATCCATAGCTGTCATCATCATCTGAATTCAAGACTGCTGAATCTGCAGCTTTGGCCCCCCTGTGTGGATGGGAAATAACCTGTCTGTGTTTGTCTGACACCCTCTCCGTCTGCAGTGAAACCACTCATCCTCCATCCACAATAACACTACTTTGCTCACCCCGTTAGCACTGGTTGATGAGTGCTTCTTTAACACAAAGACTGATATTGGTTCTACATTAACCCTGTGACTACACTTTTTATCTGTGCCTGCCCGTCTGATTTATACTAGCTTCTCAAAGGAGTCAGGAACATAACGTTCTTACAAGAGATAAAACAGCCAGAGTAAAAAAAAAAGTGGGAATCATATCCTGTCAAGATGGACAGCAGCAGATGACTATTGTGCTCTCGGGTTAAAATTTCAATCATCTTCCAGGTGGATGTTTATGTTTTATTTGTTTGAAGCTGGAAGACAGAGTCAGGAATTGTTCAAAGACCAGAGTTCTTTTCATTCTTAAAATCAGAGGGGCTTGCACATTTTCAGCATACTAGCTACTTTTTTAACAACTACAGAAATGCAAAACATTTATAAATGTATTGAGATTATACAGTACAGTAAGTACAATACGTGTTGATGTTGATTTACTCTGATGACTTGAACTGAATGGAATCAGCCAGGAATGTATAGCCTGGACAGTAGCTGCAGATAGCTTCAAGCACACTACCAGATGATCTTCAGTCATGGTGGAATGATATTTGAACTTAGCAGCCAGTACTTTGAACTGCAGAAGCTAATTTAACCCGAGAAGACTCACGGTGACACCAGTGTCATGTGCTTTGAATGTCCGTTCCTTTTTCATAAAGCTTTATATCTGATTTTAACTTAAGTCCCTAAGCAATATATATTCAACATGCTGGTATCATGACCATGTGACAGTCATGTGTCTGACAGAAAGTGATCTCTCTTAAATAGTAATAAAAGAATAATAAAATAATAAAAACCATAGCTTATTGTTCTGAAAAAAGACTTCAGAAATGTTTTCCTATATGGCCCATTTGGTCTGTGGTATAACCCAAATAATTTTCCTGTAGGGATGAACACGTGGGGGTTCTCTGGGGTTAATGGAGATCTGAATTACAGCATTCCAAGGTTGTACTCTTAATCACACTTCTGTATTTTGTACATACAGTATATAGAAGGCCTTTTTGGCCTGTTGCCTAGACTTGACCCCTGTCCAGAACATTGCTTTGCATGATTCTCCTACACGTGAATCATCTGCATTTCCTATTGGTATTTGTATACGTACATTTTCCACCCGCAGACAGCTGTATTTTTTGTTGTCTCACTTTAATAATGGGACCTTTGCGGCCACATTTTTTCATGGTCTGTCCTTTTTACTTTGATTTGCATGCTGCAGTCTGTTTGGTCTCAAGTTGATATCTGTGCTGGTGTCCCTTAATTTGTTCTAACAACTGTCTATCCATGTTCTTGTAGATGAGAAAATATCATTGTCTCTTTCTGCAGCAGTGACCCCTGAGGGTCTCTGCTGAAGCCTATCTCACTTGACAATGGGTGAGGCCGGGGGTATACCCTGAATGAGACACCAGCTCATCACAGAGCCACACAATAGACAAACAACCACCCATGCTCACACTCACACTTGCAAACAATTTTGTGTGACCAATTCACTTACAGTAAGTGGCATGGTTTTGGAAGTAGGAGGAAGCCAGAGCACCTGGAAAGAAATCATGCAAACATGAGAAAAACATACAAATTAAACACAGAACTTCAACCCAGAAACCAGCTGTGAGGCAACAGTGCTACTAACTGTGCCATTGTGCCACCCTCTTATAAGAAAAGTGTAATGTTCTTTACTGAACGACAGCTTTTTACCCCAGTGGAAATAGAATACTGGGTTAAAGCTATGTCAGCCCAGTGGCACAGTGGATAGTGCTGGATGGATGTATGGAGCTAATTATGACCACAAAAAACAGCCCTGTTCAACACCTCATCCTTAAACACATTCAAATGTCTTTGTCTGCCCCAAATTGGTATCTCCCTAAGTATGATTTTAAACCCAGGAGCAATGAGACTGCAGTAACGTTGACCCCTATCACCTATAGACTTATAGGAAAAACAGAGAAGGAAAGAAGACAGGTGAGATCTTACTTTTATGAATGTATCCAAGTGTCTCTGAAGAAGACGAAGAAGAAGATCCAAGTGTCTGTGTTTGTGTCTGTAATGTACACCTGGATTGTTCAAATATATTACACTGACATCTGAGATTGTATATTTATCTGTTTCTGTTGCAGCTTTTGCCTTTTGACTGTTTGAGTGATTATAGAACATCTTGTCCAGTGAAAAATTAAATCTGTTGAACTTAATTCTGGACTCTTGGGAAGGTTAAAATGTTTCAGACACCTACAAAAATATTCAGGAGAAAAGTATATAGACTTTATTTCTTGTTCAATTTGTTCCATGTATTATTTGCAACTGAGCATAGAGTCTTACAGTCTGATAAAAGCACCATACATTTCACTTTGGTTATCTGAGACAGATAACTTAAAGTACTGTATAGTAATTGCAAGGGGCTCATACAGCATACATTAGAAATACACCACGCAGCACACATATGTATTGGCAACAGCAAGATAAGAATTCATGATTTGTGAGTCCAATGATTACTGTTTGAGTGCCCTATCCATATTTATGGTTAGCTGTCAACACTAAGTCCACTCAGGTTTTCTGTGCAGAGCTGTAAATCAAATCCTGTCATGTTGGGGCTTTGACAGAATGCTAAATACTCGAATTGAAATGCTCTGCATTCCATCAAAGTGTGCTGGAATGATTGCAGATATTCTAAACAGGAAAAATATTCAAGTGTTGAATAGACCAGTCATTATTCTAAACTAGCAAAATACATGCAAAGAAAATTGATTTATTTTCTGCTGCAATGCTAATAGATAGATAGATAGATAGATAGATAGATAGATAGATAGATAGATAGATAGATAGATAGATAGATAGATAGATAGATAGATAGATAGATAGATAGATAGATAGATAGATAGATAGATAGATAGATACTTTATTAATCCCGGAGGAAATTGCATACTAACAGAAAACACCTTCTATCCTGAGAAATTTGCAGTTTTGAGGAATGCAGAAACATCTGAATGCAGAAAATGTGTTGCACAGAAAGATAAGGTAAGATAGAAAAAGAAGGCACTCGTGATTCTTGAAAATCTCTTTGTGTTGTTGAAACTTTCCATAATATACTTTACAGATCCAAATATCGATACAGTTAATACCATTTACAGACAGTGCAAACTACATGAAAATGAGCCATTTTATAAAATCAATGTGCACAGACTATTTATGTAACCAGATCAAAATGAGTCAGCTGAACAGATAACTTCAGGATCCAATGCAAAATGTAAATTTTCTTCGATCAATGAGGAAATAATGTTTTTAATTGTCTATATAGCTGAAAGCAATAATGAGCTCTGGGCCAACAAGGGAACCTCTGACTCCAAACCAAATACAACCAAATGTTGCAATAAAGCAACTGTGTCTTTCCCAAACCAAAGGTACCAAATATTTCCTGTTATCACCAAGTTTTATCTCTCCCTTTTCAAAAGTTAAATAATTAAGAAACATTATTCAGAGACATAGTCTGATAAATAAATGTGATGATGATGTAAATTATGTTGATCTCTGACTTATGCAATCATTCTTATCAGTCATGTTCTTCGTACTCAGTAAATCCTTTCAGAACTGGTCAAAGCAGATGTGGTGTTACTATGTGCACAAAAAAAAAAAAAAAAGTTTTTGGCCTTGGGAAAAATAAATTTTATCTATAGCTATATTTTTTTCTCCATTGGTTTTGTTGTTAGTCCGCTGACAACTGTGAAAAGAAAAAATTGAATATATATTTGAAATATCTTCCACACATCTTATACATAGAGTACTTCTGTTAAGTGCATAAAGTCTTAAAAGTAGCTGTATCATTTGTTATGGCTGTGCCCCCATGTCAGCTCTTAAACAGTTTTATTGAGATTTTGAGATTTTTTACATTGTTTTCAAAGTGCTGCTTTCAGACTTACATTTCAACCCTTATACAATTGATGCTTTGAAGAAAAAAAAAAGTTCTCCTTGGTTCAGCAAAGGAAATCAAGGCTTTGTCACTCTTTGTGTTTAACATTCACGGGGACATAATGCCATGGCACGTCCAATGGTACAAAATCTAGGAAGTATGAACATATATCTTTTGAAAAAAGATTTAAAAAAAAAACAGCTACTTTAAGCTTATGGAGGATTTGCCTCAGATGTATGGCAAAAAAAAAAAGAAAACTTGACAGCCTCACCTGGGAGTACCTCATGTCGATGCATAACCAGGGAGTCAGCATCACTTTCTGTTATTGCGGTGTTCTTGCTGCATGTTGTCGTCAGTGTTTGGATCTAGCATTGAGGTAATTAATGGCTCTGGTCAGACAGGAGCAGACGAAGGCAGGCCAGATGAATAAAAGTGAGAGATTGGCTCTCTGATGCTTCAAAATCGAACGGGCTTAAACGAGTATGAGCCCACGGATAATGATGTATTTCACCTGGACCTCAAATGACGTGAGATGCTTCGCTTAGAGGTATGCCCAAGGGATTTTACACAGTGATTGTATGTCACCGCGGCTTTAAGGGCCACAATGTTAAAGATTCTGAGTGACTAACGCTACCTGTGTGGCTCTAAAGCATCACAAATGACAGATTATTGCTTTTTGTTTTTTTATTCTATGATGTTCAAACACATAAAAACTGCCAACAATAATATTTGGATAGCTCTAAATAACTATGTAAGGACATGCCTTCAAAAGCATAATTAAGCACGTCGATGTGATGAGAGTATAATTTTCTTTCAAACATCACTCATGAAGAAAATCTCATTTTGCGTCTCTTTGTGGACCAGCTCTCAAGACTTGTGATAGACATACTCACATGGGCATTTTATAATTTCAATTAGTTCTACTGAAATGTGTTTTTCTATTGTAAATATTACTCTGTTGTGTGAATATGCAAATACTGAAGCTGTAGTAAAAAAAAAAAAGATAGCATGTCAGTTAAACCAGTTCACCAGACCAGAACTGTGTCAGCAACTGAAGACGCAAAGATAAATGATGGTCATGTAAAAAAAAAAGTGCCATCAATTGATAAAATGACTGAGGTCAACAGGCTCACTATAACTTAATCTACTGAAGAACAAACACCCAAAACCTTTCATTATCAGATGTATTTTGATGACTTTTCAAGACACACAAGATTGACAACAGCCATTCATTCACTCTCAAAACTCTTTCTTGAATTTAAATGTGAAATCAATCCCTTCAGTTAGGAATCATCACGGCATCACCACTTCCCAGTTGCATGTACCATTAGACGGCTGTCCAGAATTTGTTGCTGCAAGCCTCAAACATGTACGTGAGTGTATAACAACAAGACAGGTTGATCAATTTACACAAAGTGATTTGAATGCTCAAATATTTGATCAAGTTATTATGATCAATTCAGGTTTACTGAATACAAAATGCTAGGGGAAATCCCATGTGGGACAATTACAAAAGAAACTAGCCAGAAGTGTGTCCATACTCAAAAATTCTTAAGTCAGAAGGCTCTTTATATACTTTATTGTGCACTAGTTCTTCTCTATCTGAACTTCTGCTCTGAAGTATTGGGAAACACATATAGTATAAAAGCAGTTTACAACCTCTATTTTTGACCCAGAAAAGAGCCATAAGAATTATCCACAATGCTCATTATAGAGCTTATACAAATCAATTATATATTAAATCTAAACTACTGAAAATACATGACATCATAAGCTATAGAACTGTTCAGCTCATGTATAAAGAAGCCAATAAGTGTTTACCACAGAATATCCCAAATTCAGAATAATGAATCCAGCTATGAATTGAGAGGAAACACAGTATTTTTAGAAAAGAAACCAAGATCTATATTTTAAAAAAAAAAAATCATTATTTATTTACTGGTGTCAAACTTTGAAACAAACTGGACAATGAAGTTAGGAGTCTAGGCACTCTATCTGCCTCAATTAAACATGACTTAATAAAGTTATAGTTCTGACATAAATGATGGTTAATAATATATCAGATTGTTATGGCATATTAAAGTACATGTGTTATGCCTGTGAAAAATATCACTGGGAAATGTGACATTTAATTTATGAATTTGTTTTTTAATGTGTTGTAATGAGAGGGATGTTGTTGATTCTGGGAACGGGAATTTTACAAGCCAAATGGCTTCTACCCATCAACCCTTTTTTTTTTTTTTTTTCGGATGTTGTTGATGTTACAAAATTGATGAAGGTGAAGTCTGCTGTAATAACATGTCCGAAAAGAAAAAAAAACAAACTTAGTTCACATTGCCGGTAGCAAGTCAGACCTGTTCCAGATGCATGTTTGACTTTGGCAGGGGTGCCCTTTAACATTGGTTCTGTACGTAATCTTTATGGACGGAATTTCTAGGTGCAGACAGGGGAAAAAGATTCATGTCTCAACTTACAATATTTTCTACTTAGGAAATTTCTTCCAGAACCAGTTAATTTCATAAGTAGAGATACCACTGTACTTGCTGTTTTAGGTGTCAACCACATTTTCAAATCAATTGTAGCCTGCCAGGCACCTTTGGCTAGCAATGACTTGGCTCTCGAAACTTCAGAGGATGTTACAGATTTGTGGATGCAATCTCTTTAGCGCAGCTCAATCTAGTGGATGCATAATGTAACCACAGCCAGTACAGTAGTTTCCATTCTGTGTGTTCTATTCTGGTAAAAACAGTTATATAATAGACCATTCATTGAAGGTGCGCCTTATAATCAGATGTGCCTTACAGTGCACACTGGATTATAAATCGTTCCCTCATGAGTGAGAGAAGTAGTAAACTTGAGATTGACAGACGGATCAGCAAAGTGATGCAGTTGTTGTATAGGTCTTTCTTGTTGAAAAAGAGCTGAGTTTAAAAATGAAGCGAAAGATTTACCAATCAATCTAAGTTCCTACTCTCACCTATGGTCATGATCTTCAGCTCATGGCCAAAAAGACAAGATCCCGAAAGTGGTCAAAATGAGTTTCCTCTATAGAGTAGCTGGGCGCATCCTGAGATAGGGTGAGGAGTTTAATCACCAGGAGGAACTTTGAATAGAGCCACTGCTCCTTCATATCGAGTGGCGCCAACTGAGGTGGCCCGGGCATCTGTTCTGGATGCCTCCTGTATACCTCCCTGAGTAGGTATTCCGGGTATGTCTTACCGGATAGGAGGTCTTGGGGAAGATTTAGGACATGCTGGAGAGACCAAGTCGCTTGGCTGGACTGGGAACGCCTCAAGATCCCCCCGGAAGAGCTAGATGAGTTGTCTGGGAAGAGGGGCGTAAGGGCATCTCTTTCAGACTGCTGCCTCTGCGACCAGGTTCTGAATAAGAGGTTGAAAGTCGATGGGTGGATGGATGGACAGCAGCACATCACTGATCCTGCTGATTGATGGGTTCCATATGATGATGAAGCTTACATAAGGGTAAATGAACAGTGTATGCCCCCAAACCTCCAGAAACATGAAAGTGGAAATATGATACTGAGGGGTGGCAGGATCAATAAAAATGAAAAGTAATTTCAAGCTGGCCTCTGACAACTCGTTGGTGGTGTTTGGTGGGTCATTAAAACTTGACACACCTGCAGCCAGATTAATTTCAAATACAGGGTCTTTCCAGGAAAAAAACCCTAAACAAAATGTGTGCTAGTGTTACCTAGCTGGTTGCAGTCAACCTTAATCATGTAGAGGAAAAGGACACACGCCAAAAGAAAATCAAGAAGGTCCAATGACCTTGCCGTATCAACATGCAATCAGTACATCGGAGGAGGTGTTGACTTGTTGGTTCGCCGCTTCATATTGCACAAATGTTGAGGTCAAGACATTTGCTGACATGTTTTAAGGACTTTTTTGCTTTCTCTTGCTTTTTATTGTCTCATCACATCTGAATTAATAGTTTTCTAAATAATATTATATGAATTTTGCAAAAAGTTTCCTTTATGCAATAAATAAAATCAAAGGGAATGACGATTTTCTTTTCTTTTTTTTCAATCATGACCTATCAAACTTTCTTCAGCAGAAGGTTAAAATGTAATCATTTACATAAAATAGTCCACCTTAGGCTAGTCCTCATGGCACTGTCTGACTGTTGGGAAATGAACAATGATTTTTTTTAATGAACACTGTCTCTTAAGAAGGCAGCCAATGTCAGCTATGCTTCCTTTGTCTGTTGGTGCTCTATAGTCATAGAAACAGATAAAGATATGTCAGAATGAGAGAGAAAATGTGTTTGGAGGGTTGGGGTTTTAATGAAAGAATGGGTTAGCTGTGACAAGTGCAGAAACTAAGACAAGTCATTTATTTAAAAGGGTTTTTTTTTTTTTTTCAGATATTCATGCTCTAGCATGAATGGATTTTTTTTTGTGTTACTTTCAATACTATTCCCCCCTGTAAATATGTGGGTGGCTCTGGCCTAACAAGGTTGGCCAGAGCTGTGATGGTGGGAGGCCGCAGTGGAAATGAAAAGCAGGGGAGCAGATGGTGAAGAATTCAGTTCAGCCTTTACGGCTCATATACTGACTTAATTATGAGACAGAGGAGAGATTGAACCCCTGGAAGAAGGATTTAAAGAGGCAGGGAAATCTTCATTAAGCCCACCAGGCAAGGAGAGAGCAGCACTTATTGAAATTAGTTTGCTAAATCATCAACATGACTAACCAGGGGGGGGAAGAAAGAAAATACTATGTGTGACATAAAGCAATTCTTAGCTCTAGAGCAGTTTTAAACTATGCATGGAACAGCTGTAAAAGGACAAAATCATAGGGATGTGAGCATATTTAGGTTTGACAGCCCTTCTGCTGCATTTTATGGTAACATTAGAGACTACAAAGATGGGGGAAATACCTCTGAAAGCATTAGAGACAAAAGACAACCTCATGCTTCATTCCTGGTAATGATTATTATTTGTAGAACTGGAGCAATTCCACAAATTATGTCCTCAGAAGGAAGATACAGCAGGAAAGGAGGAAAAGACTCCAACATACAATTGTGTTGAGTCTAAACTCCTTACTATCCATTTTATTTTCAGCTAAACCTAACCTATTTGCACTGCACTGGATAGACACAACCATTAAAAGAATTGGAGTCCAGAAGCTGCTCATGAGAGTCTGCAAGCAAAGAGGGAGGTTGGACCACATCAGCAGAGGGCCAGTGCACTGAATCTCTCTCTGTGATACGATCATATCAGAGCAGAGAAAATGGATCAGGCTTTCTTTAAGAAAAGTGCCATTAACAGGGTCAGTCCCGTCTGTTGTGTTCTCCAGATATAGTTAAGGCAACAACCGCCTTTTATCTTTTCGTAATTTTTTTATTTTTATTCAAGAGATGAATGCGCAAGATTTCATCATTTCTCAATGGGAGCCAGAAAGATGAAAGAAAACATTCATCTGTGACAGATGCAGATACTGGTGGCCAGCCAAACTTTGCGCTCTCTTTATCCTGTCTCAAATGTGATGATCAGCCCAGATGACTTAATTGATTATCAGCAAGCTATCCTGTTGTTCTTGTGATAACAGTGTGTCCTTTATCTTGTTCTCCAGAGGAGATACTATTGGGTGAGGTCTACAATTACTTTTTATAATGTGCAGTAAATACAGCTGTCTGCAGCTTGTTGGTTTGTTACTGGATGATCAAACACCTATCGGAGCTCTGCAAAGATTTGGATAGTCTGATAGTAATCTAACATGTTTCAGTGTAGACCAAACACTGATTGAGATTTACTGTAGAACTGCACTCTGACAAGACAGGAATTCAGAAGCTTGAATAAATCATCAGTAGCTCAGTCCACTAAGTCTTGGACTGGGGACCGGAAGTCGCCAGTTCAAGACCCATGCGGGACAAAACATCTGGAATGTCAGTTGGCAGTGGGAGGTGTCAGTTCACCTCTTGAGCACTCCTGAGGTTCCCTTGAGCAAGGCACTGCCCCCCTGCATACATACCCACACACATGCTTGGGGGTGCACCATAAAGGAGCTGCCAGTCACTTTGCTTCCCGTTGTGTATGTACTTTGCACACCTACAGGCTCTTGGTGTACAGTATGTGTGCATGCTTGTTTAAGAGGATGGTACACACATATACACATGTATACACTTAAAGTGTATTTCAAATCATAACATTATTACAAAACACTAATTTCTAGTCTACAAAATGTGCGAGCCATTTTTTTAAGATACTTCACCTAAAATATGTCCCAAAAGTGTTCAGCAGTGTCCTAAACCAGAGAAAACCATATTTCCTTTCACTGAAATTCCCTGAGTGAGAAGAAGAAACTCAGTGCACACAACTAAATGTGATGAAAGTATAAATTTATACTCCATGTAACCATCTGCCTCACTCACTTTATAGGCAGCAATGTGATTCAAAAATGAAGACAACTCCAAACTGGTGGACAGAGTGGCAGAGTTCACTACATGTGTTATATCACTAGTGCTCAGAGATCTGTGATACATTTATTGTGAAATGGTTACAAACTATGATTGAACTTGAAAGTTATGTTGGTTGGTTGGTTGGTTGGTTGGTTGGTTGGTTGGTTGGTTTGCCAATTAACAGATTTAAATAAACAACTAGCCATTTGTGCTTTATCTTAAATTTTTGATATAGAATTGTATACATTCAAGCACTGGATTTAAGGAGTAAATATTACAAGTTAAATGTAAGTGACTGGCCTAATGATGTGTGTGCTCGACAGAGCACTAGACTAGTTTTAATGTGTCAGATATTATAAGTCATACCCATATAAATTCAATACATTTATTTTTTAGATTGAACATGCACAACAGCTTAAACAATTTCACATTTTATTCACATATAGGAAGCCACCATACAAGGCTTGTTATCACATTTGTCCCATCCGGAGGTACCCCTCAAGCCAATGTAATATGTTATATTTTATGTTGAGTCACATTAGAGAGCACTTCAAGATGTTTCTTCTGCATCTAAATAGGAATTTTAGAGACATTTTCAGATAAAAAGGTGGGTTTGAAAAAAATTCAGTGATTCACAGTTACATATACAGATTCTGCACTAAATGTCTGTTGCGACTTGTCTAATAGAAAAGGAAAGTAAAATAAAATTTCCCAGCTGGATTAAGGGATAAAGCATTCCATGAAATGGCAAAAAAGTTAGAACTGGTTAACAGCGATAAATAATTTAGAAGAAGAAGAAAGAAGAAACACCTTTATTATCCCTCTTGGGGAAATTATCTTTTTACTCTTACTGATGCATTTTTACAGAACAAACATGCATTTTTACAGTATTTGTTAGTACGGGACCCTGAAACTAACAAACGATTAATACAAAAAAATAATAAAAGGAGAGGGCTATCAAGATAACAAAAAAGAACTCACTATGAATTACAAATGCAAAAATCAAAGGAAAAAGGGAAACAAAGGACTCTACTCTCAGTAAGAAAATTGAACAGAAAAAGAGTCCACCTACACCAAATGCCATTGCAATTAGTAGATACATAGAAGAAAATCATACAAAACCTTTCCACACAGTCTCTAAAATTTCACAACAACCAGCTGAGAGGGTCAGCCGCCTGGAAAATGATGAGTTGCAAAGGCTCTCTGGCTGGCATTGGCCAGGCAGAAAACTGACGCTCCAATTGGACGAGCATGCTGTAGTAGAGACGGCATGGTCAGGAGTCCAAGTGACCACATCAGCTGAGGAGACTGTAACTGGTAGGGTGTGGCCAGGAATCTAGGTGATGCACCAATCAGAGCCATGCAACCAGGCACACTGGGCCAGAGGAAGCATGGCAGGGAGAGTGTTACGGCCCCCGCCGTGCACTTATTGTTTAAGCATCTGTACACGTTGTTTGAATTAAGTAAAGTGCAGTGTGTCAACCCCAGCTCCCGATTGGATCCAACTGAAGATCTCGACTTCTTGCACCTTTTGGGTGCCGGCCTGCTGATTGGTCTCATCCAGCCTCCGTCCACCAATCTTTGGGATGCAGCTGGAGCTTCAGCTTTAAAAGCCCCACGAGTGTGACAATCGGGGCAGCTGACGTTCTTGATACACAGCTCGCCACGTGTCTCTGGAGTTTGTATGCAATTGGGTCTTTGCTCACTGAGGCACTTAGATAATTAGGTTTTATGTGAAGAGACAGACTAAGGAGACAAGTTTTAAAAACTGACGAAGCCACTGCTACGAGTAGCTCATTCTTATGTTAGATAGCACTAGGCTTAGGAGTGCTTGTATTTATTCTTGTTTTGTTTTGTAGTAAAGGGACCAATTAACGATTCTGAGCTCTTTGGTTTGTCTACCTTGTGCATGTGTTTATTCCTTAAGAAAGTATTAGCTCCATTGTGAGTCTCCTTTTGTTAGATTGTTTCTTTGATTTGAGCAGCACCCACCGGTCCGTCTGTCTTAGTTTGGTTTACACCTTGTGTTTTTTTTGTTTGTCAATTAAATTACACTGCGTCAAATAAATAATTTCACTTTAAACATCTTCAATCTGGTTTTAAGTTGTGTTCCCTTTTCCATCTCTAGCCAAGGGTCATAATAGAGAGAAATATATAAACTGGAAAACAGCACAGCAAGAACTGCAGTTGAAGCACTGTCATTTTTTTTAAAACTGGGAGACATTATATATTGTACAAAAGAGCTGATACTATTTCTTATAACTAGGGGAGGCACAGTGATGCAGTGGATAGCAGCTCTTTGGAGGATTTTTCCACCTCCAAAAACATGCAAGTGAGGTGAATTGTCTGAAGGTATGGTGTGATTATGAAACGTTATTTGTCTTTCGTGTGGCCCTGGGATAAGTTAGCTTCTCATCCAGAGTATAACCCGCCTCACACTTAGCCAGCAGAGATAGTCTGCAGCATAACCCATGACCCGTAGGGTGGAGGAGCAGCTGTAATAAGCATCTTAATGTCGACTAGATGATAACAATTGTCTCGTCAACAAAATGATGGATGGATGGATGGATGGATGGATGGATGGATGGATGGATGGATGGATGGATAGCAATTGTGCAATTTCCATTCACTTTGCTAATGTATTTGAAATGATTTAAATACAAATACAAACCTGAATCTATTTTATTACGTTCTGGAAAAAAACTAAGACACACAGCTCGTTAGCTCAATGATTGGAGGTCTGGTGGAGCTCACCTTCCATATATTTCTCCACTAATGTAGTAACAAACTTGTCCCCTGTTTTTGGATGACCGATCAGCATATATTATGAGAAGAAGACGGGAGGAGACAAGAGAGACAATGCAAAACTTTGGAAGTCAAAAAATTCAGGCAGTTCACACTCGGACATAGTATATGTTGCAGTAGTTCAGTGTCCTGATCATGAGAAAAGCTGACAGTAATGATGGAGGATGAATGGATGGAGGTTTAGATCACTTCCCATTCACTGCAACCCCTAGACTGCAGAGGGCTGCCACAAAATTTGTCAAACAGTTTGCAGAGTTTTTTCAGTTCTTAGTTGTTTTACAGATGGAAAGCTTTGTCAAGATATTTGGGGTTTCACTAAAGCAAAAAATAGAAGCTTCAAAGTCACTGTTCTGTATGACAGCTTTTTCCACAAAATAATTATTTTCTG
The DNA here is from genome assembly GCF_040054535.1 of Antennarius striatus. Lineage (NCBI taxonomy): Eukaryota > Metazoa > Chordata > Actinopteri > Lophiiformes > Antennariidae > Antennarius > Antennarius striatus. The sequence continues at coordinate 6,944,647 of NC_090790.1, read as the reverse complement.
TTTTTCGGTGAAACACTGGTGTTTTTGGTGAAACAGCGTATTTTCTACTGCCAATAACTGAAGAATGGAAAAAGGTAGAAGCAATTTTTTTCATGATGAAAGAGTAATCTACTTGTTCTTTTGGTGGTTTCAATGTTTACATAGTCATAGGACATATTTGAGTCTTGAAAATTCAAAATCCTCTAAAATCATTGGCACTGTGGGGATTCTTCTCAGGAAACAGCAGCTGAGTTGATAAATAATAACAAAAGGGAATTAAATACATATAGAAACCAAAGCCAACTGATACATGTCTATGAATGTTAAATAACAGCTTAAAGGTAGAGTTACTGTTTCACTATCCTGAGACTGTGTTAGTTTGTTCGTGTGTGAAGCCAAGGTGATCTTGCTTGGAGCTCCTTGTGGTTTGAATTTTTTAAATCCATGTAATGAGATGGAATGTTTGTATAATGTAACCACTATATATTCCAGCTAAGTAAGCCAACTAAAAGCCTTCGGGTGATCCTGTTCCTGACACTACATGTTATGTTTTTTCTTTCCCTCAGTCAATGAGTCACAACTACCCTTAAAATAAAATAATATGTTATTTCATCTGCCAGAGGGTGCGATCAGTGGCAGTACATAGATGAATAAAATTCCACCCCCCCGTACATGAACTGAAGTTCACACAGCCTCTGGTCTCTCTTGCATCTCGAGCTAATGTCAGAAATCCTCCTAAAACTGCTGAGTCTGTCTGCCTGAAACAATTACTCCACGTTACCAATAAAAAGAAATGGCTGCTTGAAGAAAATTCAGATGATGTGCTGAAGGGCACAAAAAGAAACACTTGACTAAAAGATAAGGTGGGATTTATTGAAAAGATGAAAAGATGTAAAGTACTTATAAAGCAGCGCTTTAACTTAGATATTGGGTCGAACTGCTTAAAATAATGGGTGTTTTTTAGGAGCATCTCTCCAAAACTGCGAAAGCACAAATCCCTCTTCTCATATTCACATTCTTATTTTTATGTATTATAACTGCACTGAATATTTTCCGCACTATAAGGTGGACCTAAAAGGCTTTAATTTTCTCAAAAACCCGACAGTGCACCTTATAATCCAGTGGGCCCTATTTGTGAAAAAAGTTTTGAACCAGGCCATTCATTGAAGGCACACCTTATTATCAGATGCACCTTATAATCAAGTGCGACTTTTATATGAAAAACGTTTAAAATACGCCATTCATCGAAGGTGCGCCTTCATAGGCCATTCATTGAAGGCACACATTGAAGGTGCAGGTGTCAAGCGATACCTTTAAATTTCCGAAAGCAGAATGCTTTTCACCAAACAGATAATGAACAGAATATAATGTAACCACATGACTAAAAAATATCCCAAATAGAATGGATGTCACTACATTTTTACACCTGAGTGTGATTGATCCTCATGTGTTCAAGGAAGCTGAGATAAATGCTCATTTGAGTTCATCACTTTGAAAAAACAGTGAGCACTATCCTCCTGTCGGCTAATTATTGATTATTTATTTAAAAAGGAATAAGACTGTTGATACTCTTCATATTTAAGGATGCTTTATGAAATACCTCAAATAAAGCATATTTACCTAATAACAATGCCCATGAAATACCATAACTTAGCATGAAAATATAGCTGAGTCATGGTATTTCTTTAAATTAGATCATCAAGGAAAGTATTAAGAAACACTTCCTGTTTATATGTGTTTATACACATATAAACAGGAACGTGCACAATTTAGTCAAACTTCTACAGTCTTAAGTCTCTCTTAAAGTTTTTTCGCGACATTTAAACCTGGATGTCACTGAATTTCCTTAATTCAAATGAAAAACAGACCAAAGTCATGGTCTTTCATAGTACTTCTGGAACCCCCCTAGTCGATCTGGATTGGTTGACAAAATATCGCAACATAGTTGTGAACAATTTAGGGGTAAAAGTGGACACGGAGCTTAAATTTGACTGGCATATGTAAGTAGGGGTGAAGTCAAGCTTTTTACAGTTGAGGCAGTGGGCAAAAATGAGACGAAATTTGCAGAAACAACATTTTGATACAGTAATCCATGCCTTTGTCACCACTCGGCTGGATTACTGTAATGGACTTCATGTGGGGTTTAGTGGGTCCTCCATTGCCTACCTTTAACTTGTTCAGAATGCTTGTCTTTTAACAGGTAGAAGAAAGCATGAGCATATTTCACCAATTTTAGCATCATTGCCTGGCTGCCCTTACATTTTGGGATTCATTTTATAATCTTTTTATTTGCTTTTAAAGTCTCAAATGGCCTCACTCCATCCTATCTCTCTGAGCTATTTTACCCGTACACTAACAGCCGCTCTCTCAAGTCAGCTGACCAGCTGCTCCTAATACAGCCTAAAGTCAGGCTGAAGCTCAGAGAGGAACAAGCATTTTCTGTAGCAGCTCCTAAACTATGGAATGGATTGCCGCTGCACATCAGGCAGGCTTCTTCTGTCTCACTTTAAATCTCTTCTTGAAACCCACCTCTTTTCCCTGGCATTTGACAACCTCTAGAGTGTTTATTTTGAATACTATTTTAAATATAATTTTAATTGTTTTATCGGAATTTATTTCAATTGTTTTATTTTATATTCTATTTTATTGCATTGTGTTCATTGACTGTGCAGCACTTTGGAAACCTTCTGTTTATTTAAATTGTGGTATAGAAATAAAGTGGATTGGATTGTGTGTGTGTGTGTGTGTGTGTGTGTGTGTGTGTGTGTGTGTGTGTGTGTGTGTGTGTGTGTGTGTGTGTGTGTGTGTACATACACACACACATTATATACAAATAATAATAATTTTTGATTTTTATTTATTATTGCTACCTCAGTGAAACTGATTGAAACTGATGTGTTCCACTGAAATGTTTAGTTATATCCAAAGCAGTGACAGGATCAAAGTTGATATTCAACTTTAATTTGCATGAGACAAAATCAGCTTAAGTAATGTTGACACTGATGCTTTGAAATTTTAAAATAAAACAAAAATTGAAAATGCTGAATTTCTCACCTGTTCATTACAAGTGTCACAATTTGTTTTATTTCAGTCTCTTAACGGAAAGTTGGTTTGATATCCTTATTCCATTCATCATTTTTGATACAGAAACTGTTTTTCACTTTTACTGAAAAGAAGTTGAACTGTTACTTACAATATTTCTCCCATACATAAAATCAGGTACACATGGGATCACTGCAGACACTTACACACACTTTGCCTGGGTCATACGCTATTAAGAGGTGACGCTTCCTCATAAATTTATTACATTTTTATTTTACCTACTAGTGGGAACCTGTGGAAATTCCACGATAAAACAATAATATCAGACTTTGTTTGTTTTCTTTTTTTATTATTCGCCGTGACAAGAAAACAAACTGCTGTGTCCGACAAAGCCGTAACGCCAAAGACAAAGGCTGCTTCGACGTTACAGTCCAGCCGTCCAGGTAGACGCCACCTTTGTGAGTTTGGTCTTGGTGAATAAAGCATCGGGGTTTCCCACACGACAACTTGAGGTCTGTCACAATCAAAGAATATAAACCACTGTGTTTGACGAAGCCAAAACAGCTCCCTAAGTGAGAGACATGGACAAATGTGAAGACCGGAGCTAACTCAACTAGCGGCCTGAACTTTCGGGTAGACGCTGGAAGCGTGACAGCGTGAGGTTTTCAAGTGAGCTTATTCAAATATATAGGTGGGGATATCACTGAAAAAAAATCTTTTAACGCACTGTAGAAAGTAGTCTATTCTATTGTATTTTTCTATATATTTTGTAATACAAATTTCAGTCATATATCTTATTACTTACTTTAATTCAACCATTTACTACTTTTTTAAACGTTATAACCATTTATTTTGATTTCAAAATAAGTCTGTGTTACTCATGCTTCTACTGCAGAGCAGTCAAGAGGTTTCCAAGGCAACTTTTGTAATCTGCTCTCTGATGATACAATTCAAAAGGATAAAGGCACAGTTATATGTTTTTGGGAGAGTTCTATTCATATATGGTAATTTTATAATGGTAGGTCAAAAGAAATACTGTCCTCAAAGATAGAGCAGGAAGAGTAAGAGACCATTTGTTTCTTCAAGAACTGCAGATAATATGTATAACAGGAGTCGATGTTTTCACACTGCACTGAATTTACTCTCTCTGTGGAATTCAGCAAAATGTATCGATTTGGTCTGCTTTGTTCCCAGAAAAGTACAACAGTCATTTTTTAAGATGTAATATTGCCAAAGTACTTTCACTTGTCCTCACAGTATCGTTAATGTGCTCCAAATTCTGGATTTCTCATATGCCAGTGGATTGTAGGGGTTTATGTGGTTCCTTTAAATAATGAATACCCACAATAAATTGCAGATTAAAATCATTACTTTACATGAACTATGTTCGCAAGGAGTCTCTCTATAAAATAGCTGCAGTAATTAAACTCAGAGAAAGGCTCATGTTTTATTAAAAAGGCAGGCTACGGTGTAAATAATTATGAAAGCCATGCATATTCCAATACAGCTTTTTTGTTTGAGTGACTTTCTCGTCTCACAGGAACATTTTGATATATCATCAACAATGAAAAATGTAACAGGCGTAATGATAACAAAGGTCATCTTTGAGACATTGAGAGAAAGAGATAATATGAGGGAGTTTGCCTTCATCTGTAGCTTGGATTACGCTTATTTATTTATTGATCGCAGCACACAACGGTTACTTAACAATATGTGTTATTATTATTATTAATATTATGCCATGGGTGTAAAGCTGTCCCATCACTCAATCACGACCAACTTTTGGGTGCTTTGAGATGTAGTGACCAAATCTCAAAAAAGACAAAAAAAAACAAAAAACTATTGACAAACTCCATGGATCCACAAAGGATCATTCTGACCGTTTGATCATTAGTTCCTCTGAATACCGGAACTGACAATACAAAATTATCAGCACAACACAAACTTGAATGAGAAATGTTATCTAGAGATGGAATTATTTCCACAGAATTCACAAAATTAACAGGTTGCTGTCATTAGGACCCAAGTGCAGGACACTGGTAGAGAAGTTTTCCTCCATATTTTACTCAGGCAACTCAAAAAATCAAGGAAACACAACAAGACTCAAGAACACCACTAAACTAGACACAAGAGTGTAAGTACAAAACAATCTGGCACAGAACCAAAAGGCAACCAGGCTAAAAAAGCCTCAGGTTATACAGGTTGATCAAGTCCAGGTGTTGGAGACAAGGCTCCGCCCACGTGTTCGGCCTCTCCTCCTGCCACACCCAGAGCAACACATCACGAAAACAACAAACAATGACTTAAATTAATTTGGACATATTTACTGTAGACATTAACGTCCTCCGGGGATGTAACTCAGTGGTTCAAATCCCATCATCTGCAGCCCTCCAGGGGCACAAGCCAGTGTTAAGTGTATGTCGGTCCCAAGCCTGGATAAATGCACAGCGTTGCAGCAGGAATGACATCTGGCATAAAGAAAAAAAAATCTTTGCCAAACAAATATGAATGTTCATCTAAAATGAAAAAAAAAAGGATGACACACTGTGATAACCCCTAACAGGACAAACAGAAAAGAAATGTATTTAGACATTAAATTCCAAGATCAATAACTCAGAACCAATAAAGAATAACCCAACGTTTAACAAAAACACAGTTTTTCCAAAGTAATGGTGTACTATAGCAAATAAATAACTCCAATTAAAAATGTGAATGTTACATAATTGTTGCATACACAGGTTTTTATTTGGCTTGCTTTGATGAAAATCAGATTGTCATTAGTTGTTCACATTACCCCTTCAAAATAGAGATAATATGTGTGTTATCAGGGGTGGCACAGTGGCGCAGTGGGTAGCGCTGTCGCCTCAACACGGCGGTTCCGGGTTCGAGTCCCGCTCTGTCTTTGCATGTGGCTCTGCGGCGCACTGGCATAGTGCTTGAATGTCCCCTGCTTCAGGCCCTATGCCAGCAGAGATAGGCTTCAGCTCCCCTTGACCCCCTGCAGTGGATAAAGCGGAAGAAAATGGATGGATGGATATGTGATGTCAAAGTTACTTTATCAGATTTTACTAGTGACTTATGGATCTGACAAACTCCAAACTATGAATACCTGCCTTAAAGTGGCAGCAGCTTGTGTGTGTGTGCGTGTGTGCGCGTGTGTGTGTGTGTGTGTGTCAGTTTCATAGAGGACATGGATATGTGCAGTCCTGAGTGTTTGATGCTCTTTGATTGTTGTGTGAATACAGTGTATAGCATTGCTCATGTGAGTCAGGGGTTGTTCAAGGTGTTCGGATGTGTTATTTGTTAAGAGCCAAGCATTGTCTTCAAAATTAAGTCAAGTTATGAGTTCCCTGTCTGTTGTCTACACGTGTGTACGTTTGTCTGTGTATATATGTGGCTCTGCGGTGCACTGCTGTTGCACCCAGAGTGTCCCCTGCCTCAGGCCCCCAGTCGGCTGAGATAGGCTTCAACACTCCGCCATCAGCAACAGTGGATGGAGCAGGTTTAGACAATGAATGAATGAATGTTACATCTATTTCTGTTCCTTATTAAGGACATGCTATTGATAATCCTAAGACTCTTCTGCCACAGACAAAATAAAGTGCTGGTCTTAAAATGAAAAACATGTAATAAGCCCAGTTGACTTTATTCAACACAGAAAACTACTGAACGCAAGCTCTGCTTGAAAGTGAGGGGAAAAAATGGCAGAAATGAGCTACTTATAGCACAGATATACTTGGAACGTATTACCAATATACTAAAGTGGACATGTAATTGCCCTAAGGGGGATTAATAAAGTTGATTTCATTTTATTTCTACTTTTTTAATGTCATTTATATACATTTAATTGCAGGTAGATTTACCAAACTCAGCACAGCATTACTAATCATATAATCAATTGGAAAAAGTCAATCAATATAGTGACACTTAGTCTGAATCTTATAATTTTAGAGTATATACAGTATATTGCTGCCTTCTTCTGATCCTTACTGTAACTGCTGCTTTAAGGGGATGGCTCTGATATAGATATTTTTTTGGCAATGAATCGGGAGAGTCACTTGGCCATTGTGACTGCTTCTGACTCCGGCTGCTTGTGGCAAAGAGAAGTCTAGTTCACTTGGCAAAGCAAGGTCAACGAAGACAGACAATAATCCTTCTATAACAACCTCAGGCTCTGCGATGAGTTCTCATCTGATAGGGTTACAGACCAGCCCCTCACGACCAGCTGGGTTGTGAGGGGAACCGTCCAGTTGCTGAGTCACTCGGGTTGATGATTGTCATTTGTCTCGTTCTCTGGGAGCAAACTAAAATGCTTTTCTAACCATCACTTCTGAGAAGGGGGGGAAATTTAAAAAAGAAGAATAGAGGTTTTCTATGAATAAATTATTCTTGGGTCTCAAAAAATAATTCAAGTCCAGTTGATTTTTCTACTCCACCCATTCGAGGTCCAATGTCGCAGGGTCATAATCCCAAAAAGTCCTGTTCTCCAAACATTTTGGAGAACAGTTTGTGATTAGGCTGGCCTGAGCTGTTCAGACCACTAGTGACTTTTAGTTATGCATTCATTTTCATTAACTGCTTGTTCCACTGTTACAGGTTGCAAAGTTGCTGGAATCTATCCCAGCGGACTTGATGCGAGGGACAGAGTACACTCTGGTCACGACGCTGGGCACCGCAGAGTCACATGAAAGACATACATACATACACACAAATTCAAACTTACGGACAATTTGAGACTGGACATTTCACCTAAGGTGCATGTTTTTGGAGGTGGCAGGAGCGGGAGAACCCGCAAATAACTCCCATGGAGAACATACAAGCTCTGCACATAACAGTACTTGAACCCAGAACTGTCTTGCTGTGCGGCGACAGTGCTACCTACCTTGCTGTCCCAGTGACTTTTATTTCTAAATTAATCTTTCTTTCATTATCTTCTCTTTGAAGTGATTTATTTCCATTCCCTTGTTTAACCCTGGTATCAATGATATCCTGTTTGCCCCCCCCCCCACCTCCATTTCCCTGATAACAGCACTTTTTTACTTCTGTTTCACTTCTCTTACATAATCCAAAAATCTTTATTTTATTCAACATCTAAATTATTTCTGTGATTTGTGATTTTCTCATTATTCTGTAATTTTTATATATCTGTTAGTTCATTCTCTTTTATTTAAAAGTTAGAAACACCAATTAATGAAAAACACAGTCATATGTCCCATCGTTAGGCCTCATAGCTGGCTTTTGCCAGGATGAGGGTTTGAACTCACTTGACAGTCAGTATCCTTTGTAGTTTAACAATTTATATCCATAGATATATGAAAGCTGTCTTTTTTCTTTTTCTGTGGTTTCTTCATGAGCTGATGTTTCTGAAAACATGTCCCTTAAAAGTGAAGGATTCTGACATAATTTGACCTGAATAAAAAAATAAAATTACCCCAGAAATATAGTATTTAATGTCCTGCTATTCCAGCTACCACAATGTGTGTGTGTGTGTGTGTGTGTGTGTGTGTGTGTGTGTGTGTGTGTGTGTGTGTGTGTGTGTGTGTGTGTGTGTGTGTGTGTGTGTGTGTGTGTGTGTGTGCGTGTGCGATCACACACATGTGAGGGCATGTGTGTGTATAGGCTTTTATTGACAAGGACAGATAGAATTTCATCTTAATGTTACTTTTTCCTAGGCCAATATGTTGTCATATGTTTCTAACATGAAATGTTTTGTTTTTCTATTGACTGCTGCACTTATTTGGTATTTAAAATTCAAATCATTTCTCTGTGGTCTGTTGGCCCTGAATTGATATGGACTGAGAAAGCTGGGCAGAGTTATTAAATAAAGAAAAAGTCATTAAGCAAAATTAGTTAGCTGCTATAAATATCACCAAATGAAATGCCACAGTGGGGTACCTTCCTTATAAAACTAATATTCCAGATATTGACTTGGCTAATGTTCTGCTGTACACACAGCTCATATTTTCACAACTAGTAACATTGATATGACAGAGATTAAAATGTTGATGGTAATGGGGCATTTTTATGTTTTTGGGGTTTTTTGGACATATCTTTATAGTACTATAACCACCAAGGTTTAGTCCATGTCCGTCCTCATGAGTTGAAACATATCTGCTCTAAAAAGTAGTTGGACAGGTCAATAAGCAGAGTCAACAAACTTTAAAGAGGCATATTGTATATACAGTATATATCATTAAGATGCACTCTCATGCATTATATGTAGTCATGCTTGGTTTTAACTCAAATCATTTGGACATCTCTTAATGCATTAAGTAGTTTTAGGTACTCTATGGTAGTGTATCCACAGGCAAATACAGCATATGCAATTGTATTACTCCTAATCATCATTGTACTGTAATTAAATTTTATAATTGCATGTGATCAACAGACACAAAATGTTAACTTCACTTTTTAGAAGGTGGCTGATTTGTTCAGTTAGCAACTTGTTTTGTTCTGTTTTTACTGTAACTGTACCTGCCTTTTACAGAGGAGAGAGTTTAAAGGTGGCACTATATTGTGATAGTTACCAAACCAGCTAAAAAAAGAAGAAATAGCCCAAGTAGAGATGAGCGAGTACACCACTATCTGTATCTGTATCTGTTCAACCTTCTAAATTATCTGTATCCGTATTTGTAAACGTAGTGGGTGGGACCTCAACGGAAAATGGTTGTGGTTTGACCGGAAATGGGTGGGCCTTAATCTGTACATTATTTTAAGTCTGAAAATGATATGGATTGAACAGAAGCTGCTATATTTATTGTTAATTTTAAAACTATTTACAGAACAACCTCAGAATTGAGATTCAATGCTTTTGATCACAATTATAAAGGAACTATTTACAGAACAAGTTTTCTATGAACTGAGAACATGAAGTGCATTAATGAATACAACGCATGTAATAGGAAATTATAAACTACGAAGTATGCATGAACAATAATTTTCATACTCAACACAACTTTTTATTTTTTTTATTATTTTTTTTTTATTAATTGTTATGATCAAATTGTTTTTAATTATTTATTTACTTTTACCACCTAATGTTCTTGCCAATTTTTTTCACACGAAGTTAAACAAAATTTATTAAGGTGCGTACGTGTGTTTATGTGTGTGTCTGTTTGTGAGAGGGAGAAAAGACAGAAAGAGTGAGAGAGAGCATGTGTGTGTGTGGGTGTGTGTGCGCACACACTATGTAAGTTACAATATCAATACAGTATATAAATTATTAATTTGAATTGAAGTGAGAAAGTGTCGAACTAATAGCAAGCAGGTAAAAAAACAAACCAAAACCGATGCGGTGACCGATGCGACGCGGGCAGTTTTTAGCTCTGTCTGGTCAAATGCACCGCGTACGTGCAACAAAACAAAACAAGAAACAAGTTCACCAAGTAAGCTAAACCAGAATAGAGGCAAGTCGAAGAAAACCCTAGAATAGCAACATGAGCTACAGCAAAGCCACGCACAGAGAGATCAGTCAATGTCTGTGTGTGTGTGTGTGTGTGTGTGTGTGTGTGTGTGTGTGTGTGCGTGCGTGCGTGTGTGTGTGCGACAGTGGGGCAGTGACAGCTCTGGCTGCAGTGATGTGTAGGGAGGGTGGAAGCTGCATGTGACTGGCCAATCACAGAACGTGAAGTCACTCAATTCTGAGGATTTTCCTTCAGCCCGAGCACGAGTATTAACGAGTTTGACTCATATCGTGCTCGTACTCATCAAAAATGCGTTATCCGTACCGGATACTCGTCTGAAAGAGTACCCAGCTCAGTTTGATATGCCCTTATTTCGTTCAAATATGAGGGCATATCAAACTGACTCTGAATCTGAGGAAACAGAGAGATGGAAAAGGTATTGCATATGACTAAAACAGAGACATTAAACTAACAGGCTCTCCCTCTGACACAGACTCAGCCTGTAATTTTTTAGAAATGTTAGATTGTAAACCTGGTTGTGTATTAATGAAATAACATTTCAATCAGATGTAAACTGCACACACGCACGCACACACACACACACACACACACACACACACACACGCACATACACACACACACATACACATACATACACACACACACACACACACATCCAACCATGTTGACTCCTGGGGGGCTGAACTCCTTATTTCACATTATACAGTGTCATCTTATTTTAAGTCTTTTTTACAGGGCATTTAGCAAAAACTTGGGAAAAAAATGGGGCTATTGCACGTTATTGGTTTTGAATGCTCAATCAACTTTTTGTTCAATGAATGTTAAATTATAAAAGCAAATCAGTGCATACACATTCTTTCCTGTTCATCCTGTTAATCTTTCAACAGGAATAAATAGAAGTACTAGAGGAAACATTCAAATCCTTTGTTGAAGGCAACAATTTAGCAACATAAAATATATTAAAATGAGAGCTAATTTTGGTTGCATGTCAATGCACTAACTGCGCCAACTTCACCTTGGAGTTAGTCTTAACATTTTTCAAACATCACTGCAACTGTGGAGCTAATGCAATTTGCAACTCTTCAGTACGTGTGCAATTAAAAACATTAATATATACTGAATGAGCAGCTTATCTTAAGGTGAATCAAAGTTCTCAATCACCGGAAAAATAGAAAAATATGTGCACTCGACAGAAAATATGTCCTCTTCTGTGGAGTCACACAGTGCTATCTTGAAGGGTAGCCTGCAGATAAGGTGCAACATAATCCGCAGAAGTTCTCATATTTAAACAAAACAAAAAAGCTACTCATGCTGGGTCTGATTTGCTGACATTTGAGACAGGCTTGGCTGATGGTTCAGGATTTCATCCTTCACTGGGGGGGTATGTGACAGAGGACAAGAGAAGAGAGAAGTAGAAGCGCAAACAGTCCTCAGAGGATGAATTCTCCAGTGTTCTTCTGGAAAGGTCACTCATGCTTTCAGATAAATAAAACAACACCTGGCTCTGAGAGGAGCTGCCGACTCCATGCCAATTCCTGCAGAGAGACAGGAGTCCCAGGTGCCCAACACAGCAACCTTAGGCTGGGCTCACCGAAGACACACACACACGCACGCACGCACGCACGCACGCACGCACGCACGCACACACACACACACACACACACACACACACACACACACACACACACACACACACACACACACACACTTGACAATAGCTTTGCTAACGACCACACAATCAAAATATAGTAAAGATCTGAAAACCAGTTATTTGACAGCTCAAAATAAATAATTTTATCAGTAAATAATTCATAAATTAATTTATTGAGAAACACAAAGCTAATACAGTTCTTCTTAAACAGATAACAGATAAAATTGATTGATTGATGGATATATATATATATATATATATATATATATATATATATATATATATATATATATATATATATATATATAAATTTAATGTACAGTGTGTATGTTTGTGTTGAACCAGGTACTCGTTTCAGACGAGTATCCTGTTCAACACTAATAAACTCGTCAAAAATGCGTTATCATTGTGTATGCCTATATTATCTAAGAACTTAAATCAAGAGCTGGCATCAAGCTCCTTTACATGGTTTCCTTGATACAGTAACAGGCAAAACTGCTTTAGTTCTTACATCAATATCTCTGTCATTCTTCTGCTTATAACTGCTTTAAGGTACTCCAGGTTTTATTTTCTGTCTGTTTTTTCACATGATACACACAAGAGTTACTAATTGATAAAAAGAAAAACACATTGATAAGAAATTGAAGAAAACAAAGCTGGTTTAATATTTTATGTTGCTGATTGATCTCTTCCCATTGCTTCTGGTGCAATACAGTGTGACATTCAGCATCCGCTGAAGCATTAACACCTCATCCTTTTTTAACAGAGCATGGCAGGACAGTAGCAGAAGGGTCCTGACTGCACAGATTATCACAGTGAAATAGTTGGTCAGTAAACACCAGCGGTTCGTTCTGTGGAATTCATATGCAACTGTATGTTTTTATGTCTTCCTCATGTGTTCCCAGGTATCTGTTAAAGAACATTATAGAATTCACTTTCTCAAAAAATACGGAAAATAGAAATGGTTTACTATTACTTCTAGATTAGGAGGGCAGATCTGGACATATACTTACTGGAGCCCAAGTTAAAGGTGGGTGATGGTCACGGGTGAATCATGCTAACTAATAAAACATTAACTTTTGTAACGATACAAAAACTAACTTTGTATTTCTACGAAATAAATATGACCAAAGGGAATGAGTATTGTATGTTTTTATTGCTTGCTGTGGTGGTGATAGTGACTCTAAAATGATTCTGGCAGATGGTGTCTGTCACCGCTCTGCCATCCTGGATAGCAGGAATCATCCTTAGGTGACATAGGCAGTGGAAACAAACTTTCATGAACGGTATGTGCACCTGAACCAATCATTAAGAGAACTTTCTGGACACAATACAAAAGTAAGTAAATCTCTCTGAATTAATGCTGAAACATCATCTGTGGGATTCTTGTCAAATGATTGCCTCTAAAATACCTCTAAAATACGGAGTTATTTATAAAACCGAACATCGGTCAAACTGTCCGACACAAACAGGAAATGAAGCCACCCGAGGGGCTGTGAAAGGGGGCAGAGTCAGAGGAAACCCTGGGTTAGTGGAATAAAACCTGCTCCCGTACAGGTTAGGTTCAGAGTGTGTTACTGCGGTAACAAACCCAGTGGTTCAGTTTACCTCAATTCATGAAACAGGTGAGGGTTATTCCTCTAACTCTGGGTTAAGTTACCTGCCATTGTGAAACCAAAAAGCCTGGCTTTCCCTAATTTCATGGTCAACTTACCCAAGTTGTCCACTATACCTGCATTGTGAAACGACCCCACTGATATAAGAGGAGGTACACACTCATACGGACCCCACATTGTAGATGCATATGTTTTTTTTATGTCAAAACTGGGGCAGTAAAAAAGGCATGCTTCCTCTTCTGAGAACGGCCAGGGATTAAGTCAAAGCAAGAAGATGGTTTACACACAGAAGACTACATACATGTATATATTTGACACATCTTTTAAGAGTTTATGAAAAACAGGCAGATATGAAAAGCAGGAAAGAGCGATATTCTGTTTAGTCAATGCAATTCCTTCCTTTGCCTTTGTGAGAAATAGATGAAATTAAACATACTGAGAACACACTTGTCTTCAAGAGTTCCTAATTGCTACAGAAACTACATCTGCTGCTGCTAATTAGTCTCATTGGATTGTACCAAGTATGCAATATTTGGAAGGGGGTTTTCCCCTGGTTGGTTGTAATTCACTCTTTTTAGTTGCCCGTCATTTAACATTATTTGTTGCTAATTAAGTTCAAAAAAATTACAAAAAATAGTTTAACTGTGTATCTTTGAAATGCTGACTTTCCATTATTGACTTGGGGTCTCCTGTTATTTATTGTGTTCATTTTGGTCTACTTTATTCCAAACCTGGAGAAATTTATATTTTCTTCACATATATTTTAGTTTTATCATGCCAGGAAAACATCTTAGACCAAGCAGCAGTAGGGTTTGCGCGCATCAAGACATCTCTGGTAGAACATTTCATTTGGAGTGGAATATAATAGAGAAAACACACACACACACACACACACACACACACACACACACACACACACACACACACACACACACACACACACACACACACACACACACACACACACACACACATATATATATAAAGGTGACAATAACTTATAATTGACAATAACCTACAATTTTAAAGTCAGTCAGGAAAAATGGTGTCATGGTCTATGATTGTGTGTGTGTGTGTGTGTGTGTGTGTGTGTGTGTGTGTGTGTGTGTGTGTGTGTGTGTGTGTGTGTGTGTGTGTGTCATAATCTTAAATTGTTTGGAAAATAATTTGTTACTTTTCAAAATTACACAAAAATGTGATTTAAACTCTGTTTCAACTAATAGATACAGTATAATAAGTTATTACGTGTCAAACAGTCAAACAAAGGTTTTAATCCCAATTTAAACTTCAGTAAAGCCTTAGTAGACATGAATTTAACCAACCATGTAATGTGTTGACTGACACCCATTGTGCGACTATCTGTCTTTATTTTTCAATTGTAATTTCTTTTTTTTCTCTTTTTCTAAAGCATGACCGTAGAAACCATGATGAATGGGTGACTGGGAAAATTGGTGCTCCATCTTATCAAGCCCCAATTCCCTGTGCCCATAATGCGCCATGATAACATGACACTGCACCAGTCCTACTGTAAAGAAAAGACTCACTGGCAGCAACAGAAAAGAGGCAGTAATAGGTTTGTCAATGAGGCCATAGCTCCAGTTTGTTCACTTGGGATCTGGGTTGCTGTTCTGGAAAACACTTAGAACTATTTGTGAGAAACACTGCCACCATATTATAAGACATTTTTAGCAATGCTGTGCAAAGCTGACCAAGTGACAAGTGTCTCTTATAATGATGCAGTGTGACACGAGCAAGGTTTGCTTTTAGGCCAATGAAAACAAACACTACTGCAAGCAGCATAATTGATCTTTTTTTATTTGCATGTTTGTTTTCTTTTTTTCTAATTTGTTTGCCTTGATCAATGGCATACGAAGAGTACCTCTTGTGCTGTGCTTTGGTGTCTCAAGGGAAAATAACTAAGGCTGATAATGTTTTGTGGTTTAACATATACTGTATCACAGAGGAATTCATAAATAATGCACTTGAAAATAAACAATGTGCAACTTTTTCTGTTTCTTTCCAGGCTTTTCTGATTTATAGCAGTGCCCAGCAGCAGACTGTGGCCCCCAGTGAAAACAAGAGGTTTATGATCATAATTCACAGTAAATTTAACAGAGATATGATAAGAAGCAACACTGATGGAACTCCAAAGTACAGACTCACATTCTCTTGGGGTTACAGATACTGAAATTGTCACACCTTAAAAACCAATTTGTTTTTCCAGTCACACATATGAATAATCATTAGAACAGAACCTAGTTTCTAATTCTCTAAACTGCTCGCCTTAAATATTCCAATACTAATTGAGGTCCGAGTTGCTGACTCTGTGCCAACGTCTTATAAGAAATTGAGGAAAAGCCACTGTTATCCCTCTCCTTTGGTGTTTATCTACAACGGGAAAGGGAATAATTATAATTCATTCCCATGGACATTTATTTACCAATTATATTCCAGTCAGTAGTGATGTGAACACCCAGAAGGAGGTTATTTTT
Source organism: Antennarius striatus (assembly GCF_040054535.1). NCBI lineage: Eukaryota > Metazoa > Chordata > Actinopteri > Lophiiformes > Antennariidae > Antennarius > Antennarius striatus. The sequence continues at coordinate 6,928,443 of NC_090790.1, read as the reverse complement.
CACTCTTTTTTCTGAATGCTGAATGCTATAATGTAGAGCAAAGTTATGCGCTCTGGTACATCTACCTGTCTCTGTTTACACTGCACCTTTTGGTAGATGTTGAGTTTGAAAGAGATATTGAAGTAATACTGCATCTCATTAAAACACTGATTTAACCCAGTCAGCTGATGTTAATGTGCTTACTGGCCTTCTTCTTTGGCCTTTGTGTATGTTATGAATGTCGCATGAGGTGAATCAGAAAAAAAAAAAAAAGTAAACTCATCTACTGAAGTGATTCTTTTTGGTTTAAAAACACTATTGCCCATAATAGGATGAAAGAAGCAGCACAGTGGAGACAGTGTAGTTATGACAGCTGGTTGATTTTGCCATGTGACCTCTTACAAATACCCTTTGAATGCATTTCCTTCTTTCATTGTGCACATTAGGCAACTATATTACAGTGCATTCTCTCTGGAATATAAGCAGAGGGAGTTCAATGTGGTGTCAGGGAAACTCAGATTGGAAAAGTTGCTTTTGATTGACAGTGATAGGTCACATCATATACTGCTAGTAGAAATGTTACACACAATTGTGTATCGGTTTTATATTTTTCTGTATCCTATGGGTTTAATGCAGGGCCAAATATGGAAGATGGATGAGAAAACAGAAGCTGCTGTCAGAAGAGAGAACTACAAGAGATTGGTCTGCAGGGAGCAGAGGCAGAGCACATTACATTGCCTCCTTTTCTACATCTTTCACACAATACACTGAAATGACAGTAGAGTCAAGTAACTTCAGATTTAAATGACCATGGTTTTAAAACGTGTTTTTGTTTGTTTGTTTGTTTGTTTTGTATTTCCCTGTGGGATTGCTATATGTGACTTTGAATGAAGATAAATAAGATTGATGATTGTGTCAGAAAAGATGAGGTCAGTCTCATTATCTGCTTTTGAAAAAAGCAGCCCTGTAGCTAGGCAACATGACTGCAGGCCACACATTGAAATACTCAAGGCTACAGGCCACACAATATTACACAAACGCACAAACTAAAACAAAAAAAAAGAAACTTTAAAAACGTAATAATTGGAATGTCTTAGCCACATTAGAATCAGTGAGCTCCGTGTTTAGTATTAGCTGATTGAAACAACTCAATTCAGTGCAGTCTATTTTGTGTCTTGGTCATTACTCATCAATATAACAAAGCCAGGTGTACTGTTTGATGGCAACGTTGCATACAATACTTTTTTCTTTAGTTAAGATAGTCTTGTATTAATCTGATTTCAAGAATTCCTCTCAAATTTCAGACTCAGACTTAAAGTCTTGTTAGACAAGGGATTGTTTACCTCTTTATTTAAAATGCCATACCTTTCTGTTTATTGTAACTTGTTTTTTTTCCAAACTGAATCTTGAACATTTTATTTTTAATTCTAAATTGATTCTCAAATATTAAACCTGTTTAGAAGTCATCTGTCAATCAAACTCTTTGATCAGGAGAATCCAGAGAAAAGCCTTAGTTATGGATCAGTTTCGTTGGCTGTCACTCCAAGATATCTGAATATTGATTGGAGATGCTGAAGACTGAGACTCCTGAAAATTATCATATAGTCTATAGACATCAAATAAGAGCAACTAAAGGCATCTAACATTATGGGTAATACTCTTTCAAGTTGATTACTGTATGTACAAAAATTGCTAACAATAGATTTTACAGTTAAGCAGACTAAAGTGAATGGGCTCATCATTTACCACCACAGAAATCCATGAGACAATTTTTAGCTGTAATTTTACAGTAATTAACTGGCAGCAACTTTGCCAGCAAAGTTATGTATTTTTCTATTTATAATTGAATGAATACATGGATGAATGACTGAATAATTGCAGTATATTACTGTTACTAAAAGTACAATTCATAATTATTTGTGTAAATTTGTAAGATAGTACTGGTAACTTTTTTTTTCCCAGGAAATTACTCTATATATACATACTATATACATGTATTCACTCATACATCTAGTATTACCAGTATGTACGGATGTATATAAGTGTATAGAATGGTATTACAATAATACCTTGACATACCAGTGACTCAGCATATGAGTTTTTTAAGATATGAGCCATCACTCAGTCCATATTTTTTTCTAAGGTACAAACAAAAATGCTGCTTTGGGACACCACCGCTCTTTTGTGGATGGATACAACATCTCCTGAGATCACATTTCATTCCCTCCCATTGTTGTCTGTGGAGTATAGAGGAAGCTCATGTGTGCTCATTACTTTTACATTTCTTTTAATACTTAATCATTGTTTACGTAACTTAGATATAATTATATACAGGAAGAGTATGCATGTCTATTGGTTAATATATACTGAATGTATTGGGTTTTGTTTTGTTTTTTTTTGTTTTTTTTAAATAATTTATGGGGTTTTGGAGGATGGAATGGATTAAAATGGTCATAGTTATTTTAAGTGGAGAAAATTAGAGTTATGAGCAGGTTGACTTACAAGCTCAGTCATGGAACAAATTAACTTGTATCTCAAGGTTCTACTGTATTCTGTTCATAGCCACCGAAAGCTAAATGAGTTAAGTTGACTTTGTTGTTATTTTATTTTCCAAAGGCTATAAAACAACTTTCCCTGAAAAATGTTGACCAGCAGTTATCTTCTGCACAGCAGATAATAAAGAACATTTGAGGATTTTTGTTGCTTAATTGAAGTATCGTATTTTCTTAAATATTTTTTATACAAACATGTTGATTAGTCACCACCACTTGACACCACTGCAAAAACAGTGGTACAAAACATTGTGTTACATAAAGCACAAACACACCCACTGGGTATTTTTATTTCCTGTGCTCAGGCTCTGTGGGATTGTACAAGAGACAGAGCTCAGTAATCAACCCTATTCTTTAAGAATAAAAAAAAGGACATTATTTTTCAAATCATGGAGGACTCTCTCCTTCCTGCATTTGCAGCAAGTGATTTCCCTTGATAATCCCCAAAACATTGCAGAAAGGAACGCATGTGATTAGTGATAACAGTGGTGATGTGTGACAGAACCTCATTTGGTGAGTTGAAGGTGTTTCTTTATTTTTTTATTTTATTTTTTCATTTTTTGTGATGAAGAGAGCATTTGTTTTGTATGTTTCTACTTTAAAGCCCACAATTTAATTTAAACCAATGTGTGTAAGCACATTGTTTACTGGTGGGTTATGGTCTCATGTGTGTTCTTGCTGAGTGTTTACTTTTAAATGTTCTCTGTGGTAACTGATGGAAAGAAAAAAGATTTTATCACAAACACCAGCTCTCACTTATTTGTAAATGAGACGTGGTTCTCTAACACATTGTTTAATAAAATAATTTAAAAAAAACAATGTTTTAATATTTCCCTGTTCTTAATTATCACTATTATTTAATTATGTCTGGTGATAAGAGGGAAAATGCTGTGCTTATGAAACAGTGAATTAAATTAATGTCTTAAAAATAGCTGTTTGAAAAAGAACTCTTCATGTCATAAAGGGACAAAATACAGCATTAATACTGGTTTAAAAATTGACAATAAAAAGAGAGGGCTCAGTTTGAAGGTGTGTGCCAGCTCATTTTTAAATGTTGTCTTATTTTTTGAGGAATGAGGGGTCATGTAGTATTAAGATGGCTCTTGGTGACAGGATCAGCGCAGAAAGCACAGTCTTCACCTTAGCTTTATAGGACAGTATCGTCCTGCTGTAAAGCTTTATTTTGTGACTGAGTCCTCAGGGCATCCCAGTGGAACACTACTATGTTCAGCTCCCATAGCTTCTCCACGGTTGACTTAGGGCCAAGCGATCTGCTATGACAACTCCTTACTACAATCTGGAATATTTGTCCTTTTCCTCCCTCACTCATTTTACCTCCTGATTGTAACTATGTTCTTTCCTACTTCAGCTGCAGAGGGGTTGGAGGAATGAAAGAGGACACAAATTATCTAAGTTGCTTCAGGCAAGGTCTTCAACAGAAGCTCATTTCTCATCATTTTAAGTAAAGTCAGCAGTCTGCCTGTATAATTACTCCAGATTTTAGGGCATATATCTCGAGGAAGACTGCAAACATGCCCCAGTGTCAAGTTATTGTGCACAAAAGATGGAAAAGAATATCTTGGTTGATCTCTGACTTACGAACAGGGTCTACAGAGAATAAGAAACTGCATTAAACATGAAAATAGTGTCAGTATGTAAAATCGTAATACATTATGGAAGTGGAATACATTTTGTATGTAAAACAGATCCAAAACACTGCATGCCATCTATGTATTTGTACACCTATCTCAACAATATATATATATATATATATATATATATATATGTATATATGTATATATGTGTATATATATATATATATATATATATATATATATATATATGTATATATGTATATATATACATACACATATATACATATATATGTATATATGTGTATGTATATATATATATATATATATATATATATATATATATATATATAAAAAACAACTAAAGAAAGGCAGCCACTTATCTCTATGATATATTTCCGATGATAACTGTTCAAAATTTAAATGTAAAAGCACGGAAGAAATGACAATGCATGCAAGAGATTTCCTCTCTAGACTTGATGACTTTGTGCCTGCCCTTTGTCCTTTTTTTCATTAGTAGCTACACACCCATTCAAATATTAATTTAGTTTTAACTAGATGCCATTAGAGCCTTGGATTATAATATACTGTCAAGGAGGTCAAATCAATTTAACAAATACTAATAGTGACCCAGCCATTGGTTATATATGGCATGTTTGACTGAGTCAGCCACTGCTATAAAGTACTAGTGTGTGTGTGTGTGTGTGTGTGTGTGTGTGTGTGTGTGTGTGTGTGTGTGTGCGTGCGTGCGTGTGTGTGTAGGTATGACTTTGCAGTGATTAATGCCCTGTGTCCCCACTCTGTGAGAGGGAGATAATACAGGAGGCTGTGGCCTTTGTGTTCTCAGTTTGTGTTAATGCCTGCACCTATCAGAAGAATTTAAAATACTTAAAGAATCATATTTGCCAGGATCTTCTCAGTTATTGGCTGCATCAGAAATATGCTGAACACTGAGGTACGAAGAAAAAAGGAAATGCACACATTGTTTATTCATTGTTTCCATATGTATTAGCCATTTGTCATTCTATGAAACAGTTACTGTATATGTGCATATCTTAATAAAATGCCTGTGCAACTCTTGCCCACAATATTATCGTCTAACATTGTTTCATTATTTTTTCCACTGAGGTGTAATGACTATTTCACGATCATTTAAAAATTGATTTTTTTGTACATGTAAAAAGGGCATGCTGCAATAAATTATTTGAATTACAGAAGGCAACAAAAATGTGAAGGTATATCACTATTAGAAAAACCTGTGCAAATTATTTATATGTATATACATTTAAATGTTTAACTGTTTATGACATTAAACATGGATTGTCCTGGTTGCTCAGTGAATTTGCCTGTATTGTAAATTGACTGTACATCTTAAATCCAAGGCATATAATTTAAAATTTACTGATAATTTGTTGATCCCTATTTCTGCATATGTCACATGTATTGGGATAGCGAGCATGCTGAGTCCAATCAGTCCATAAGTTTAAAGTTTTCCTCATTAAATAACTGCATGAAAAAAAAAAACAGTTCTGTCAGGGGCTTCGTAAAAGATGAAGTGGAGTGCCTCAGACTATGACCCATAGCTCCAGTACACAGAAAATAAATCAGTATAAATGAGAAATGGGTGTACTTTAATTTTTCTTTATGTAAATTAATTTACTGAAAGCTAGCATTCTTGCTTGCATGAAAAATATGCAGTGGAAAAAAAGCATTGTGTGCATTATAGCAATATCATGCACATCACAAACAGAACGCCTCCCCAGCCTACCCAGAGGAATAGATGAGCAGAACAGAAAATCTCATTTAAAGGGAAGCCTTGTGTACTTTCACAGATAGCTGAGTTCTATGATCAAGAGCAAAAGAAAGCAAAAGACAAACATCCATCCGTAGGACTGTAAACAAGGCTCAAACTAGTATGCCTTTATGTCTTTTAACGTGAATCAGTAGATCACATAACTTGAAAAAAATCAGTAATAACAAGGAAATAAAGTGGAGCAATGGTGTCAACTTTGGTTTAAATTCTACTGGGAAGTCCTCAAACTTGAAAACTTGCTGATTTCACAGAGGGAAAAATCCCGGGCCATCCTAGAATTAAGCATATCACAAAGTCTGCAAGCAGAAAACTGGCCAGAGGAAATAAAGGCAAAGTGGATTTAAAAATAGGACAATGAGAAAGGAAAGTGTTGAGAAACTAGGAAAAAAAGAGAAAAAAATAACAAAATATATTGTCATAATACTGAAAAAGATGAATCACACTTTAAAGAACAGGAAGATGAAAAACAATTTCTTAAGTTAGAAAGTGAAGGTGTAACATTACATTTATTCTTCAATTCAGACAAAGAAGAAGAAGAAGAAGTCTGAAAGTCTTAAAGCTGAATTGTGATCCCATAGGCTTTAGTCCCAGTGGGGAGCTGAGTGCCAACAGAGAAAAGTGTTTCTTTTCTTGTTAAATCTTCTGTCCCGGCGACTGGCATGATGTGTAACAGCAAACACAAAAAGGTGACCAAAGTAAAATGTCATATATCTTAGTAAAATTTTAAAAAAATTAATTACACAGACAGGCAGACAGACAAACTATATATATATGTGTGTGTGTGTGTGTGTGTGTGTGTGTGTGTGTGTGTGTGTGTGTGTGTGTGTGTGTGTGTGTGTGTGTGTGTGTGTGTGTGTGTGTGTGTGTGTGTGTGTGTGTGTGTGTGTGTGTGTGTGTGTAAAGTAGTAACGGCTGGCTACTAATCAATCATTGTATCATGACAGACTTTCCCATAAAAATCCCCTGCTTGTGCAGAGTTGGATTGGCACATGTTGATTTAGCATCTTTTAAGTGACTGTAGCTCATTCTTGGAATAAGGTCAAGCCAAACCTCTATTGTAAGCAGTAATCCCAGTTAGTTGGGTGACTTCAGTGTGGTCGGCTACCCGTTGAGATTTGTCCAGTTAATTTCTTTGTAACCTCTGACCACTCTTAGTAGCATTGCAATGTTTCTACTTTGAGGTTTTTGTTTTTTTTAAAGGGTGTTGCTTTTGTGATCTGGGAAATGTATAATTGTACTTTTACACTCATTCATAGTGTGTGCATGTGTTGTCTTAATAGTGGGAATGTTACAGCTGTATGTGCTCCCTGTTCTCTCTCTCCTCCTTCCTCCTTCCTTTCTTGCTCTGGGTGCACTCCATATTGATTGCTCATTAGGTGTAGCTGGCCTGAGAGGTGCTTAAAAGCCTCTGTTCCAACATCAGAATGCCGACTAGGGACTGCTGGTTATGATGCCCCTCAGCCACTTTTTACTGTTACATTATTATTTCGGTGTCCTTTTGATAATGTGTTTATTGTCTTGTTTGGTTGTTTGTTAATAAATTCCATGCATTTGATCACCTTCCAGGTTTCTTTCTGGGGTCTATTTGGCCATTACTGAAGAATTGTTTGGCCTATAGCTCTGCTCATTTGTATCAGACATTAATGTATATTAAATGTAAATCAGCATAACTAAGACAGAGAACAACAAACCTGAATAATGCAATGTAAAAAAGTGCAGGTCAGGGTTGTTTTTCTAGACTGAAACACATATGGTGTGATAAAGTAGCACTATGTGACGAGGTGGTTTTCAACTTGTATAACTGCAGTTTTTGTACGACTTACATGGTTGGATGGATGGATGCATGGATGGATGGATGGATGGATGGATAGATGATGTTCTCGTGTCTTTTAAAAGCATATTCTTTAAATTTGTGAAAGCAGGGTTATATAGATGTTTTCCAACCTGCAATTTGTGTTCTTGTTTTCCTGCTGCCATGCCAGCCATTATATCTAACTGTTGCTCAGGTATATGGTTTTAAGCACACTGTGCATTTTAGGCTTTCATGCTTCTGAAGAAATAAGTGATGAAATAAGTGATAAGTATGTTTTTTTTTTCTTGTTGTAGCATTGGAAAAAAACAAATCTATTTATGAAATGACTAACAGATAAAAAACAATAGGAAAACAGCATGTCTTGTATACTATTGACTGCTGAGCTAATTAGAGAGGAAACAAAATATGACTTATTCAGATAAGTTTCTGAAATGCACAAAAATAAACTCAACATTTTTTTTTTGTCATGTTCCCAAACCTAAAAAAAAATGATTCAACAGAAAAACACAATCATTCTCCAACTGAAATGAAATGTGTGCCAAATCTTAACAAATAAAGACTAAATGACATCTAGAAACCTGTTTTGTCCCATTTGTTGACCTACACAACATTCCATTACTTTTTTGCAGTGCCTTTTGGTGGGAGAGTACATTGTAAGAAAAACCCATTGCCCAGAACTTCTGATCTTACACTCTTTGCTGCACATAATGAGTGAGGTTAAAATGTTTGCCCTTTCTGCTGCAGGAACAACAACAAAAATATATTGATTGAGACAGGGTTACATACTGTACTTTAGAACATTTGTAGTCTCCAACATGTTCAATTTCAAAAGAAAGTAGACCAGTGACTAGCCTCAAAGTGGATCACTGAATATATATATGTAACCCTCTAACACACACCAACTTTTTTTTGCACTGTATAAGCACAGCAACCAGCACCACTGCAACCCCTTGTTCTCAGTCTTTGATATTTGAACTAGCATTATAATGCCAGGCTATTCCCCACAGGTTGATGCTCCAAAGGAGGTGTGTGGGTTGAGAGGTCAAAACAGAAACACTCTGCTCGTGTGGTGTCGTAGGTCAGCCAAAATTGACCCACCACTTCTCTCACGTAGTTGTCCAGCTGAGCCTGAGTGTCTTGTTGGCACAATGATCTGTTAGAAGCCCAATGGACTGTTAACACGCTCCAAACAAGACCATCTGCTTTCTTTGTGCTGGAGATTACATTTCGCAATAGTTCTAAGGGTTTAACTTTTCGTTTTCTTTTTGATTCAACCAAATCACAATATATTGAAAGCTTGAACGACAACTTTGTGCACTAACTAGAACAAAACATATGTGGGAGCATCAGCACATAAAAATACACTGTTAAACTCTTAAACTCTAAATTTACAGTGAAATTTGCAGTGTTCAGTTTCATTATTATTATACATCAATGTGATAAAAACACTCATGTTGGATGGATCGATGAATTGAGGGATTGATGGAGGGATGGATAGATGGATGAATTACGAATCATTCATTTAGAGGCAATGCTTCTGGGAATAATAATAAATTACCATACTTTATGAATGCCACCACCACAAAAAAATGTATCTGTATCTAACACAGTTTTTAAGGTGGAACAATGACAAGTAACTAAACTGACATGAAACAACTGCTCACAATACACATGTTTACACAAGAAATTGTTTTGCTGAAGTGAAGCATAGATTGGTATCTAAATGCCAACATTTTAGACATGCAACAAAACTGTCAGGTTTGTTTTTTTTTCTTCTCCTGGTGACAATATGGAGATTGTCACCAACAGGTAATAAAGCTGTCTGCCAGTTACGCATGAGAAACCGGCGACAGACTTGCTTCACCTCAGAATGTGAGGGAAGTAATTATTGTGTGGAGCAGAGATGACGTAACTACTTCCTTTGTTATTCATGTATGCTGTTAGCTATCATACTGCAAGGGTGAAATTTAGTTGCACTTAAACATTTGCAGTCCGCAATAATTTTCATTTATTTGATTCATCAGAACATCACTTCAGTTGGTGTACATCAACATGACATGTGGCCAGGATAGATTGATCGATACCAGATTTGATGAATGCAGCATTCCCTTACAGCGTTTTCAGGCATGGAGGCTAGACCTATTCAGAGGTAAGGGAAAGGGAGTAAGAAAAGGGGAAGACACACGTAGAGAGTATGTGGGTCAGAAGATGGTAATAGAATGTTACTAAATGTGAATGAATGGAGGGGACAGTAACCAAATGAGAATTCGGCATCGATCCTGACACTTAAAGCCCCTGTGGGACAAAAGACAGAGGGAGAAATAAAACTTGCCACAAAAAAGGATGAAATTAAGAAGGCATTCTCGCAGGGTGGTGAAAGCAGAGGCTTATAAACTGCCATCACATACTCCCAATAGGCATAACCCCATTTTCATATACAACTAATTTAATCAAGGTGACTTCTCCTTCCTGCGTCTCCCAGGACGAAGGCGAGAGTTTGCTGTTCCCTTGTGGCCACAAGCCAACATATGCTGAGATTTGTGTCTGCGGTTCATCTCCCACATAAGCTCAGAGCGGCAAAATCTAATCTGTGCTCTGGATACCCTTTCTTTGCCCATATTCTCCAGAGGTACCTTGTTGTTTTAATGACTGCCCTAAAACTCCTCTGCCATGTCCAACGCACTCTATCTTTTGAAGGTTGAATAATCTGCCTGTACTTCGTCATAACTTCTTTATCACAGTGGAAAAGCCAGAGGTTCTATACTATATGTAGCCAGGTCAAATAGACAATGCATTTATAATAAAGCGGTTACACATTTCTTCATGCTGCCTGGTGTTACGTTGTTGGTTGGCCAGTAGGAGTCGCACTTTTAGTTGCGTCCACGGGACGTTTACCTGGGCTGACGTCTGTTCACGTGGGATGTTAGTGGCGCGAAAGTTACGCATCTGACGTCTGTTCACGTGGGATGTTAGTGGCGCGAAAGTTATGCATCTGACGTCGGGTCACGTGGGACGTAATTGGCGCGCTGCAGTCGCACACTCACGTTGTGGATGAGACAGATGCGGAGCGGAGACAGGTGGTTATCGCCGAGTTTGAAAAAGACGCCAAATTGACCACGTTGTGGAGGATAAGATTAATTTCTTGGCGTAAGTAATCTTAAGGTTGTTATTTCAGTTTGGGCATTATATGAAAGAATTATTTTGGTGATGTTGCTGACTGAGTCCGTTTATGCAGAGGGGAGAGCACACCGCTTGACGTGCTTTTCAAGTGTTCGTCGTCATTTCTAGAAGTGAAACCCTGTTTAGGATATTAAGGTATGTGTAATAACTACAATGTACTGTGTATCTAAGATGTTTCTGTGATGTTGTATTGCACATGTATTTTTAGAATGATGCTCAGGAGTGTGTATTTTATTTTATAGAAATTGCCACTACTGTTGTCTTGTCTTGTCTGGTGTTGTCTTGTGAAGGTTAAGTTTTAGTTTTAATCAAAGTTTTTTTTTTGTTATCTTTTATTTTTCCTTTATTATCCTCCAAATCGTTTCGGGGAGGTAAATGGAAATTTTATTGTTTATGTTTTAATAAACTGCCAATTCGACCAAATTTAATGCTGTCCTCTACCTGAGTTGGGGGGGAGAACAGTCGGGAAATAGAACCCACATTTGGGGAGTCCTCAGACTGTGTGTGTGTCTCGGTGTTGTCCGGCTGGCCACACATAGCCTGGTCACATAACCGCTCCTCTTTTTGGTGTCAGAAGTGGGATTTCCAGGTTGATTTGGCCTATAGATTATTTTTTGTGGTTTGATAAGATTTTGGTAGTGCTAGCGCCTAGTAACAAGACAACAGTAGTGGTGAAGAGGAGTTCTGCCCAGCCTGGTGAGAGTACCACTGCTACGTGAGGACGAGACGTCAGCGGCACGGGGCTAGGGGACCAGAGAAACAAGAATTCCCAGAGACTGTGAGGTTCAAAAAGAGACATTACATGATGTCGGAAGGGGAAGAAACCCCAGGGGTGTCCATGCCAGTCCAAGTCGGGGGAGAGTCGGCTGCATCATCTGCAGCGAGTGGAGATCACCTGTCAAGTCTACAGTCACAATTAACTGAGCTGAGTAAAAAACATGATGCTGTGATGTCCAGTATTGCCTCTTTGGGTAATGCACAACCAAGGTCTGTTGTATATGTACCAAGAGAAAGGCAGATTGTACCTTTTAATGGTGACTCAGGAAAAGATGCTCAGTCTGTTGATGAGTTTATTGACGAGATAGAAAGGGCAATAAGTCTGAGAGGTCTAAGGGAAGCTGACCAAGTAGACTTTATCCTGTCACATTTAAGAGGATCTGCCTTAGATGAAATTAAGTTACGCACATATAGACAGGATAAGAAACCCAGTGATCTGTTTTCATACCTACGGGAGGCGTTTAGAGAGAAACGCACCACACCACAGTTGCTACATGCATTCTACGCGCGCAGACAGTCAGAGGGAGAAGACCTGAGAGACTATTCGCATGCCCTCTCTCAGCTGTTCAATACCGCGTTACTCACTTCTCCTGACGTTGTTTGTGACCCACAGCTTGCGGTGCGCGACCAGTTCATTGAAGGTTTGCGTGACTCCACCCTTCGTCGTGAACTCAGGAGGCTCACAAGAGAAAAACCACAATCCAGCCTGGTTGAGGTTAGAGAGGAGGCTATTATGTGGACCATGGAGGATCGACCCAGAGGTAGCAGTGTGGCGAGGAGTAGAAACATGGTGGGAGATAGACTTGATGGACATCCAGTGAACAGTGTGTCTGCTCATGACTCTGGAAGTGATTTAACCTTGGCTTTCCAGGAAGTTGTTAAAATGATGGCTGAACAAGGCAAGGCGATTGGAGAGCTGACCAGTGCCGTACGTGAGCTCACCAGTCAGAAAACCAGGCCTAGTGCGACAAGCTTACCTAATAAGCCGAAGGTAACTCCCAGATACACGGAAGATGGCCAGCCTATATGCCTAAGGTGTGAAGGAGTAGGCCATATGGCCAGGCAGTGCACTACACGCAGGGCCCAAACTAGTCCAAGGCCTACAGTGCAGGGAAACGAGGATCCTCGGTTGCAATGAGCCGCGCAATGCAAGGCAGATCGGAAGGCTCACCGCAGACTTTGACTAAAGAAAGGTTTTTGCAGAATGCAGTAGGAAAATGTCCGGTTGTAGACATTCAGATAGGCGGCATCCCCCTGAAGTGTCTCCTGGATACAGGAAGTAATGTAAGTACTTTGACAGAGCGTTTTTTCAGAAACCACCTACATGGAGATGATAAGGACATGCATCATACATCAAAATGGCTAAAAATCACTGCAGCTAACAAACTACCCTTACCGTATCTTGGCTATGTTGAGCTGGATATACAAGTCATGGGGATCTCTATTCCTGAATGTGGGTTTTTGATAATCAGAGATGATAATACAACCGACACAAAGGGTCTTGACTCTTGCCCGCCAGGAATAATTGGAATGAACATAGCTAAACGGTGCAAGCAGTTGATACTGACTGAGTTTGATGAAGCGCTTGGAGGTGAACTAGACTCGGACTGGCGAGGAGTCTTTCAACGTGTACAGGAGGCGGAAGTAGGTGGAAAGACAGTCATGGCTCGTATAGCACAAAAGGACAAGTGTCACTTGCCTGCGCTATCAGTAGTCACGGTGAATGTGAGAAACCCTAAAAGAGACTTTGGTGACGCTTCCACTCTGATATTTGAGTCAAGCACTACCCCACTGCCTGGTGGAGTTATTGTAGTACCCACTGTTGTGTCTGCTAGCAGCCACATTTTCCCAGTGCAAGTAGTTAACGTGTCACCAGTTGATGTTTGGCTCCCACCGAAAGTCAGATTGGGTATTATGACCCCATGCCACAGCATTGGAAATGATCTGTGTGAAGTTCAGTTTCAGCGCATATCAGCTACTCATGAAGAAGTAACTGTCAGTCAGAGAGATGTTGAAAAATCAGACACAGAAGTACAGACACTTTTTGATCGGCTGCACATAGGTGGTACACCAGAACAACGAGTAAAGTTAAAAGCCTTGTTGCTGAAATATGCAGACGTTTTTGCAGTCCACGATGAGGACTTAGGCTATACAGATCGAGTCACACATGAGATCCCTGTAAGGGATGAAACCCCAATTTCCCAGCCTTACAGACGTATCCCACCAAACCAGTATCAGGAGGTGAGGGATCACATCTCAGAACTGTTGCGCAAGGGAGTTATTCAACAGAGTTCCAGTTCATATGCATCTCCCATAGTCTTGGTCAGGAAGCCTGATAGTAGTCTAAGGCTATGTGTAGACTACAGGAAGCTGAACCTAAAAACCCGGCGTGACGCGTTTCCATTGCCCCGTATTGATGAAAGTTTGGATGCCCTGAGCGGTGCAGAGTTTTTCTCCAGCATTGATCTTGCGAGTGGTTACCATCAAGTTGCTGTCCATGAAAGAGATAGACACAAAACAGCTTTCATAACTCCGTTTGGCCTTTATGAATATCTGCGAATGCCGTTTGGGTTATGCAATGCGCCTGCAACCTTTCAACGATTAATGCAGGCAACCATGAGTGATCTTGTTTTCCAAATGGTCCTGGTTTATTTGGATGACCTGCTAGTGTTTTCACACACTTTTGAAGAACACCTGAAGAGACTGGAAATAGTCCTTAAGAGGTTAAAGGAGACAGGTTTAAAAGTAAAAGTGGAAAAATGTCACTTTCTTCAGTCTGAGGTCAAGTTTTTGGGTCATCAGGTTTCAGCTCAGGGTGTGGGTACTGACCCAGATAAGATCAGTGCAGTGAAGGCTTGGCCCCTTCCGAATAATGTAAAAGAACTCAGATCCTTTTTGGGGTTCTGCAGTTATTACAGAAGGTTCATTAAAGGGTTTTCACAGGTGGCAGGACCTCTCCATGAGGTTGTAAATGCATGTGGTAAAGAGAGGTGCCCAGCTAAGGTCAGCAAATTGTTTGAGGCAGCGTGGACACCTACCTGTGCCCATGCTTTTGAACTACTTAAGGAAGAATTAACCAAGGCCCCCATGCTTGGTTATGCAGACTTCAACTTACCGTTTGTCCTAGAGACGGATGCTAGTAACCTTGGCTTAGGTGCAGTGTTGTGTCAGGTTCAGAGTGGAAAGAAAAAAGTCATAGCTTATGCTAGTCGCAGACTGAGAGGCGCGGAAAAGAATGACAGAAACTACAGCAGTATGAAATTGGAACTTCTTGCGTTAAAATGGGCTGTAACTGAGAAGTTCAGGAGTTATCTGCTGGGATCCAAGTTCACAGTCCTAACTGATAACAACCCGCTATGCCACCTTTCTACTGCTAAGCTAGGTGCTATCCAACAGCGCTGGGTTGCACAGTTGGCTGTGTTCGATTTTGAAGTCAAGTACCGGCCTGGTCGTTGTAACTCAG
The DNA here is from genome assembly GCF_040054535.1 of Antennarius striatus. Lineage (NCBI taxonomy): Eukaryota > Metazoa > Chordata > Actinopteri > Lophiiformes > Antennariidae > Antennarius > Antennarius striatus. Next base: position 6,913,274 of record NC_090790.1, on the reverse strand, counting down.
CGGCCGATGCTCTCTCTAGACAGCCAGCGTTGAATGAGTCTGATCCTGAGTCGGAGGATGCAGAATTTGATGGTTGTGTTGCAATTTGTGACAGTCTTAGAACAGGCACGGCTGTAGGGCTAGAGTTGGGGACCGCAGGGGTGGAACACCACCAGGTGAGACAATTAAAAGTCTCAGAACCCAATGATGGAGAGAATGGTCTGTTGCATAGTAACACCCCCACGCTCCCTGGTTATACCAAAACTGAACTCCAGACATTGCAAGCCTCAGACCCAACACTTAGGGTTTTGAAAGGGTTCTGGGATAAGAAACAGAAACCCTCTTTTCAGGAAAGACAAGTTCTACCTGCTCCAGTGCGATCCCTATTGAAACAATGGCCCAGGTTGACAGAAAAAGATGGACTCTTGTATAGAGAAATTGAGGATGTGAGCCTTGGAAAATGTTTTCAGCTGTTGTTACCTGCTTGTCTCAGAGAAAAGGTGCTCACCAGTGTGCATAATCAGATGGGCCACCAAGGGATAGAACGCACACTTGGACTTCTAAAGCAGAGATGTTTTTGGGGAGGTATGCATGAAGAGGTTGAACAATGGGTTAAAAATTGTCAGAGGTGTGTCCTAACTAAACTGCCACAACCCAAGATCCGTGCACCCCAGACTCCATTTTTAGCGACCCGTCCTCTTGAAGTTGTAGCTGTAGACTACACTACACTTGAACGTGCAAGTGATGGATGTGAAAATGTTCTGGTACTCACCGATGTTTTTACCAAGTTCAGTCAGGCGTTCCCGACACGAAATCAGAGAGCTGACACCACTGCTAAAGTTATCTTAAGGGAGTGGTTCATGAAATACGGGGTCCCCGAGCGCTTGCATTCAGATCAGGGCAGAAATTTTGAGAGTGCTGTTATTGCTGAACTCTGCAGATTGTACGGGGTGAAAAAGACACGTACTACACCTCATCATCCACAAGGAAACCCCCAGTGTGAGAGGTTCAACCGAACCTTGCATGACCTCTTGAAAACACTTCCTCCCGAGAAAAAGCGCCGCTGGCCTGAACATCTAGCTGAATTGGTATACGCCTATAATGCTACGCCACACTCCTCAACTGGTTACTCACCCTACCACATGTTGTTTGGGGTACGACCCCATCTCCCAGTGGATGCTCTGTTGGGGCAACAAGAAGACAAAGATGAAACTGCAGACTGGCTCGCTGCTCACAGAGAGCGATTGCAGAATGCACATGAGAGAGCACGAGCAGTAGCTGAAAGAAAAGCTGCAGAAAGAATGGTCCGTCAAAATGCAAAAGTTCACTGTCCACCTGTTGAGATAGGACAGTATGTGTACCTTCGACATCGTCCTCTAGGCAGAAATAAGATTCAAGATGCATGGTCCTCAAAAGTTTATGAAGTTATTGAGGTACAGGGAACAACATACTCAGTAGTCCCTGTGAATGGAGGTCCCTTGAAAAGAGTTCATAGGTCTAACCTCCGACTTTGCGTTGAGCCCATTCCATCTCCAAGGCAGGACCACCAAACAAATCTTTCTCCTCACCAGCACGAAGATGAGGCAGACCCCGAATCCACAGATTCAGACCCTGAATTCCTATTGGTGGAACAAGTTGAAAATCCTAGTGATCAAGAGTTAGATAACCTAGGAAGCCACCTAGAAGACGAGACCATAAGTGAAACTGGAAGTGAGCGACTGTCAGACGTTGCAGACACGAGCCACAGCCCAGATGAAGACTGCTCCCCTCACCTGGAGCAGGTGATAGAAAGCCCGGGTTTGCCTAGAGAACTGTCAGAGAGACCAGTACCTGTGCCGCGGCAGAGGGTGGAGCCAACCAGTGCAACCCCACCTACACCCGCCCCGCGTAGAAGTCTTAGAACAACCGCGGGTAAAAATCGAAATCCATTCAACTTGCCTACATCAGCATGTAACACTGTGTCTTTCACGCCAGATGTACTGTCTCGAGTACTAGCAGGTATGGTGCTTTATACTTCAAAAGTTAATGCAGGAGATGATGTGTAGGAAGTCACCGGGACGTTGACTTCAGGCAGGGGAGAATGTAGCCAGGTCAAATAGACAATGCATTTATAATAAAGCGGTTACACATTTCTTCATGCTGCCTGGTGTTACGTTGTTGGTTGGCCAGTAGGAGTCGCACTTTTAGTTGCGTCCACGGGACGTTTACCTGGGCTGACGTCTGTTCACGTGGGATGTTAGTGGCGCGAAAGTTACGCATCTGACGTCTGTTCACGTGGGATGTTAGTGGCGCGAAAGTTATGCATCTGACGTCGGGTCACGTGGGACGTAATTGGCGCGCTGCAGTCGCACACTCACGTTGTGGATGAGACAGATGCGGAGCGGAGACAGGTGGTTATCGCCGAGTTTGAAAAAGACGCCAAATTGACCACGTTGTGGAGGATAAGATTAATTTCTTGGCGTAAGTAATCTTAAGGTTGTTATTTCAGTTTGGGCATTATATGAAAGAATTATTTTGGTGATGTTGCTGACTGAGTCCGTTTATGCAGAGGGGAGAGCACACCGCTTGACGTGCTTTTCAAGTGTTCGTCGTCATTTCTAGAAGTGAAACCCTGTTTAGGATATTAAGGTATGTGTAATAACTACAATGTACTGTGTATCTAAGATGTTTCTGTGATGTTGTATTGCACATGTATTTTTAGAATGATGCTCAGGAGTGTGTATTTTATTTTATAGAAATTGCCACTACTGTTGTCTTGTCTTGTCTGGTGTTGTCTTGTGAAGGTTAAGTTTTAGTTTTAATCAAAGTTTTTTTTTTGTTATCTTTTATTTTTCCTTTATTATCCTCCAAATCGTTTCGGGGAGGTAAATGGAAATTTTATTGTTTATGTTTTAATAAACTGCCAATTCGACCAAATTTAATGCTGTCCTCTACCTGAGTTGGGGGGGAGAACAGTCGGGAAATAGAACCCACATTTGGGGAGTCCTCAGACTGTGTGTGTGTCTCGGTGTTGTCCGGCTGGCCACACATAGCCTGGTCACATATAGTACTGAAATAAAGTGCATTGCTATTTTTATGCATTTATGTAAGTAAATTAATAGATCAGAGGGGAAAACAAAATTATTATTTCATTAAACAATACTAAAAGTATGCAGAAAGTAAATCGGTAACGAAACTGTTTTGCTAAATTTGGGAAATTATCTTATGTAGTAATTAAACAAGTTCTTGTTGAATGTTTTCAATGAAAATGTGTATCTTTTTCATTCATATATTTTCACATATTTATAGAATGAAAGAAAAAGATATTTCATTTTTCAAACTTTGTTTGGAAACCAAATATGTCATTCATACAACAGTCAGCACTATGCATAAATTATCCATCATCCCATCAGAAGTTCAGATTTTTATGGTATTGTTTTTCTGTTCAGATCTTCAAAGACCTATTTTAAGACGCAAATGAGGTGTGACACTGTCTACCATGTGACTGAGAGGAAAGCGAGCTGAAATGAAATCAAAGTGTGTGTGTCTCTGGATGCCATGATGGCATTTGTGCTTTCATACATTTTTTCTCTCTTTCACACACACACACACGCACGCACATGCATGTGCACGCGCACACGCACACGCACACACACACACACACACACACACACACACACACACACACACACACACACAAATAATCAGTCTAGGCAAAAGCAAGTTTGAGTGAAAAAATGCTGGGATGGGATTGTTTCTTTATCCCAAGCTTATCTTGCCATTGGTGGGAAAATATAATGCCAAGTTATGTCAGTTTTATGGGCCAGTCACTGATGCCCTTCCTCACAATAGGTGTGAGTGCATGCATTGATTTATTCCCTGCCGCAGCATAAAATTCAAAAAAATGGATTCCGTGACCATGACATGGGCATGACACTTAAATCTTTGATGAAATATTGTGGTTTAAAATGCTGATGTCAGGTGACATGTCTTCAGGTCAAAATGGTAACTAATTATTAATTAGCTAGCAATTGATCTATGGTAATCTGACCAAGGTGATGTGCTATCATCACATTATGAAACACTGTGATGATTCTCCTTGTTAAAACATTTTGATTTCTGATTTTACATCCGATTAAAAGAAATAGATTTTCCAAAGATTTTTGTGGGTGAGAGTCAAGTGTTGTATTTCTTCAGAAAGGTCACTGCAACGCTTCTCCAAAACAGAGAACACTCTCTTTCAAACCTTTAAACCACTGCTTTTAACTCCAGTGAAGGTTCCTGTACTATCAGGCAAGTGAATCTGACAGAAACACAGCTTTGATCCAGAGGAAATATTATTACAGAGTTTCAGTGTGATGCCGGAAAAACCTTGACCAGTATACTTGACATGTTGTACTTTCCTGGAGAAAAGAATATTTCTAAAAGAAAAAAAAGGAAAAAAAAGAAAACAGAAAAACTAAAATTTAGGTGTTTTTTTTTATTTGTGTAATTGTATTAAAGGATGAGTGATTTATCCTTTGATGATGGGCTAGAAATAAAACGTAAAGTAATGGAAATAATGTAACACTGGTATGATGGTAACATCACCCTAAGGAAAAGCAAACAATAGTCGTGACTTTTTGTCCGAAGGTGTTCACTAGAAAAGTCATCACTGAAGTTTAACATGTCGAGCCAACTTTTTATTTTATTGTTTTAACAATTTGTATGTAATTTGTAGTGTGTTCTGACCTCAATCGGGTAACAATGAATATCAAGTACAGTGCGCCCTTGCGCATTCACGCATCAAAGCTTGCGACTTCACCTCATCGCGGATTTTATGTAGGCAGTCGCGCGATACTGTATGCGCATTCTATTAGCTGACGGCATCCGGAAGTGTGCTCGGTTCTGTGAGTTTCAGACTTACGTGGGACACAAAAGTGCTTTAAACAGTCGATAAAAGTGTGGAAAAAGGTAATACAGATAGAAGGTGGTTTAATATTAGAATGGGGAGGGTTCATAAATGTTTGAATTACTGAATTCATTAATCATGTGTGGTTCCTGGAACACATTAACCACAAAGAACGAGGCCGCACTTTATTCAATCAAACTTTTTTTTTTTTTCTTTTACAGACAGAATATTTTTAAAGTTGTGCCGGAATCAGCCTTTTGTCATCACTCCACTCATCCCTTTGTGACACTTTGTAAGTCATTGTAACACAGAAAGATAGAATGCCTGCTAGGAGGATAGACTGACAGATTAGATCAAATAAATAAATGAAGTACATGAAACCATAGGCATGCACACTACACACACCATTTCCTCCCTGAGGAAGGTAGAGTCAAGAGCGAGATTTGAACTTCCAGGCTTCTAGCTTTGATGCGGTTTCACCTCATGGGACCTTATTAGTTAATGGGTCACTACACGCTGCACCCCCAGCAGAACAGACTCTTTTGCCCATGCCAGAACTTGTCTTAATTAATCATCAACACAGGCCATACTCATCTGCCAGGGGGGATGTGCACATCAGTATGACTACCACTGCTGATGCTGCTGCTAATGCTACAGCTGCTATTTGACAAGTTACTTCACATAAGGTAGATAATGAAGAGTAAAATGCCTCTGAAGGTTAGTTTACTATTAAAGTTACACACAGATACGATGAAATACAACTTAATAATTAGAAAGAGGGAGATACTTTTCTGTCACCAAATAATTGATTAAATAATCATGACCAATTGCAGCCATGAGAAGTTATTTAAGTTAAAATCTGCAACACAAGATTGATTGAAAAAAAGCGTAAGAAAAAGGGATAACTGGCTGAGGTTGTGTAATCTGAAGAGCAACAGGATCATGTCCATTTATGTGAGATCCACCTTCATTCTTTCTCACTAGTATCTTAAGAATAATCTTTTTCCCTTCAGTATCTGAGTCGGTCTAGAGCCACAGTTTCCAACCTGTCAGGAAGTTGAAGTTCCACTGTTTCATAGAACTGAATCTGCCTTTCCATCTTAGCTTGACCCTCAACCTCAAGTGAACTCTAAACGTTGGGTTGATATTCATTTGATAGTGGTTCTAGGCCTTATAGTAGATGGACCACCTTCCTTCATGTGAAAACCAGGAGCAGCCTGCCTCCTCCATTCAGCAGTCAGTATCCTCAAAAGGCACTGCCGACCCAGCTTGACACCCTCCTTGCCGCAGGCTGCACTGTCAGCTTCCTTCAACCCTCCCTTCCATATAACTAATAATAACTGACTCCATTGCCAGAAACATCAGGCCTAAATCAGCTCTACAGAATTGATATGATAAATGTGTGCATATTCCAGTTCATTGTTTGGATTATGTTTATTAAACTCATTTCACATGTCTTCTGACGCTCATAAATGTGAAACTGAATTTACGTCTGCCTGCAAGACTACTGCAAGCTATATTTTTGTGACCTCGGAAAACTTACACAGCAGGTATTGCAAACTCAAAGATTTACTTTGAGTTTTCTTTAATAGGCCATTAACTGTGTTGTGCCATTATAGCTTTTGACCTTGCATGTTTGATGGTGGATGAGAATAAATGGTACCATACAAAGTGTAATATGATTGCAGATATGAATGAAGCTGCAAATCTAAAATTGGTCAATAAAAACATCTTTCAGAAAAAAGGTTGCCAGGCCGAAAATATATTTGATACATTATGGTTAGAAATGGAGGCATACTAGTTGTACTGTTCTCTTCATGTGTTATACTTTCAAAGTGTTGATATGAATAAAAAGCCAGACAAACTCCTTTTGAAGAGCCAGGAAATGAATGACCTTGCTCCTTTAATAACTTATCACATAGCAGTTTAGTGGCAGTGAAACACTGAATTGGAGTGAAACTATAAAATAAAATACAAAAAATATATGTAAAACATTGCTATAAAAGGTATAAACAATTTATATTTGAATGAAAATGCAACAGGTAATCAAGTAGCTGCAAAGTTATCTGTTAAACACATGCAAATAGGTTCTTAAATTGTAAATAAACTCTACAAAATATAAATAAATACAAATCCTTAAACATGTAAAGGGCATCCAGACATTCAGCCACTACTTTCAGAAGGACTGGCATGGAGGATTGCACTTGATTTTGACGTTGTTACACATACGCTTGTCGTCATGCTCTCCATTTCTTGTTAGCGGTAACTTTCCATCCTTCAAAAATAAAACCATCGTGATCTTTGTACAATGCGAATAAATAGATTATAAAACACATTAACACAATTGAACTGGTCTTGTAACATTGTAAACACATTCAACAACTCAGGGTAGAACACTTGTGGTACTAATATGTATCGCTTCTTCAACAATTTGTAGAATGGAATAAGTGCTTTTTTTTGGTCCATCACACGTAGCAGTGTGTGTGTGTGTGAGTGTGTGTGTGTGTGTGTGTGTGTGTGTGTGTGTGTGTGTGTGTGTGTCTGTGTGTCATAATCTTAAATTGTTTGGAAAATAATTTGTTACTTTTCAAAATTACACAAAAATGTGATTTAAACTCTGTGATTTAAATCTGTTTAATCCCTGCAGATTAATTCGTGATATGGGAATTAATTTTAATGATTACATTTTTTGTCCTTTCTTTGACGTATATCTCTCTCTCTCTCTTTCTGTATGTGTGTGTGTGTGTGTGTGTGTGTGTGTGTGTGTGTGTGTGTGTGTGTGTGTGTGTGTGTGTGTCTATGCATTCAGACAAGAAGGTCACTTTAAAAAGAAAAATAAATCTTTGTTAAGCCCCAGTGGGGAATTCTTTTTAAACACTATGAGGGTGCACACACGAGTTTGTGGACATACAATATTGGGGAGATGGTGAAATAATGGCAGCCATGTGGTGCACCCTGGAAATATGGAGTTCAGTGCCTTGCTCAAGGTCACCTTAGCAGTGCTCAGGAGCTGAACTGACACCTCTCCAGCTACGAGTTCAAACTCTACAGTCCACTCTTCAGTTCCCAGACCAAGTTCTTTTGAACTGAGCTACTGCTGCCCCAAAGATATATGACTAAACAAGATAGCACTCACAGAAGAATGATTAATCAACATCGTATGGAGATTTCAAACCAATAATGTGGAGACTGAAGGCAGAGCTAGTACAGTCCAGATAGCAGGTAGTCCTTATTGACTAATTGTTAATAAAAATTCATCGTTAGTGGATCAGTAAAAAATACCGGTCGTGCATAAGACAATGTATAGCACGTATGAAATAGAATTGTGAATTTTTATACAAGAAAATACTTTTATTGAAAGCAGATATGCATCAGGCTCCTAATAATGTTATACATCAATGGAATAATAAAGGGATTGGAACTTTAACTTATTTGTGATCTTTTGTTGATCTTGAATTGCATTACATATTGCTGTGTTACATCTTGGGCTCCACTTTTATTTCCTTGGAGAGTTTTGCCATGCTTATAGAAATGCCAGTGAATAGACTCTGTTTTATTTTTCCCTATTTGTTCCTTAAACCATTTTTTTCCCCTCAGTACTGTCAGTTTCAATGATATATTTGAACCCAGATGATGTGAAAGCCAGGTATATAGGAGCCATTATGTGCAGAGGTTGCTTATGTGTGCACTCTGTATGCATGCTTATTTAGAGCCTGACCTCAGCCATTAAATTTCTCTTTGGTGGGCAGTTCTGCGGGATAGAGGTTGGCTGATGCTAAAGTGGGACTGAATTAAATTGGACGCTCTGAGACACTAGCATGACAGATAGAACAATCTCCTATCAGGTGAAATTGTGGGAAGCATCCCTCAAGGACCAACTCAGCTTCCTCAGGCAATAAAAAGATTAATAATTGAATAAATATACATGCATAATAAAAATGCTATTAGTTTCAATGGATGAGTGGTTAAATTATTCAAGAGAAATTTGGAAAAGAACAGCAGGACTAAAAATGAATTATTTCTAGTAATATGAATTATAGCAAATAAGTTATGTCTAAAAATCTAGGGCTCTGCAGTGCACTGGCATCAAACCCAGTGTCCCCCGCCTCCCATCCTTAAGTCCCCTGAGATAGGTTCCACCAACCCCCGTGGAAGAGGGATGAAGGAAGGAAGGAAAGAAGAAAAGAAGGACGGATTGAAGGAAGGAAGGAAGGAAGGAAGGAAGGAAGGAAGGAAGGAAGGAAGGAAGGAAGGAAGGAACGAACGAACGAACGAACGAACGAACGAACGACTAAAAACTGTAGGTGATAACATACAGATTCTGCATGTAAGTAAGTACACATATCAGAATATTTCCACATTATTATTCCAAACAGCATAAGCCCATGTTTAATATGGTTGAAATTTTTTATTTATTTATTTTGTGTGATTACACGTGCTACATGCTCATGATGAAAAATCAATAACACTATGGTAAAAGTTCAATACAGACCATCCATCATCATTATTATTATTATTATTATATTATTATTATTAGGCCTTTTATTTCCTCTAACATGTTTAGTTTTTCTGTCTGTCTGTCTGTCACAACTTCTTGAAACTTGAGTTCTAACCAATCCAACCTTTTCTCATGGTACTTCCTATTACCCCAGAGCATCTTTTATAAATTAAGTATATAATTTGTCTTTTTTTCACATGGGAAACCAAATAATTTTAGTCTTTGTCCCCATGACTTACAAACATTTTATCAATTCACTTGTACTGTCACAGTCTCCACCTCTCATTCCCCTCCTGTCACACCCCTGCAGTATTTTTCCACTCTCCCTCACTCTGCTCCACTCTACCTGCCGGCCACGCCTACTGCTTCAGCCCATGCTGCTCACCTGCTTCTGATCACTGCAATCAAGCCTGCATTTAGTCTCTCCAGCACCTTCACTCCATGCCAGATTGTTCTTCAGCGTCATGCGAGACTTTCCAGCGTTTTTTCCCTGTCTGATTTTCCGGTATCGACTCTGCCTGTCCCTGACCTGCCATCCTCGTCTGCCTCCCGGTAAACTCACTTGCCTTCTGTCCCTGACCTCGTGCTTCGCCTCAGCACCTCTGGTATCTGCCTGCTCGTTTGGTTTCGACTCCTCCGCCTGGCCTCGTCTCTTCTCCTGCCTGTTCCTAAACGGTACCTCTGCCTTCACGGACTGTTCACCTGGCTTCGACCTCCCTGCCTGCCCCGACCTCTCTTCGGCTCACTCCTCGTCGGCCTCACAGTTCGTGCTGCCTGCTCTCCAGAACTCAGGGCGTCCTGCCTCGGCTGAAGTAAGCTACATCTTATCTCCTCTACAAAAGAGTACTGCATTTGGGTCCAAACAACACCCGTTACAGTACAATCTGGCCAGAAATGGACCCAGCAGACCCCACATCCCCCCAGTCTCGCCTAGCCCTCGTGGAGGCAATGCTTCAGCAGCATGAGTCTCTGTTAGCCTCCAACGCGGCAGAGGCTCGTCAGTCTGCATCATCCCTGGAACGAGCGCTAACCTCGCTAGCTGCCCAGGTACAGCAGATGGCAGCTTCCATGGCGCAACACGCTGCTTCGGTCCCAGTTCCGGCCCCTCCTGCTCCCACCCCTGTGCCAGCATCAAGCTCCACATCTGACCCCCGTGTGGGGGCGCCAGAGCGCTACGATGGGGATCCTGAGGGTTGCAATCCCTTTTTGACGAACTGCTCAATCCTGTTTGCCCTGCAACCCTATACCTTCGCCACAGAGGGGGCCAGAGTCTCCTTCGCCATCAATCACCTCACTGGTAGAGCACGTCTGTGGGGGACGGCGGAGTGGGAGAGAGGCACGCCTGCCTGCGCCACATTCCAAGCCTTCGGTGAGGAGCTTCGCAAGGTGTTCGGACCCGTTTCCCTGGGTCCTGATGCAGCAGGGGGACTCATGAGTCAGAGGCAGGGAGATCGGACAGTTTCGGACTATGCCATAGACTTCAGGACTCGGGCTCGTCACAGTGATTGGAATGCTGCTGCCCAATGTGACGCCTTCCTAAATGGGCTGGCTCCTTACGTAAAGGATGAGCTGGTTCCGTTCGACCTTCCCAATTCCCTGGACGGTCTCATTGAGCTGACTACGAGGCTGGACAGGCGGATCCAGACGAGGAGGAAGGAACAACGCCGTGAGAGAGGTGATCCCCGGCGTTCTGCTCGTTCACATAGGGTCCCAGTCATTCCTGTTCCCTCTTCTAAACCTATGCCCGGGGGGGTGGAACCCATGCAGGTGGGGCGAACCAGCCTCACACCAGAGGAACGAGAACAACGACGCCGGGAAAATCTCTGCCTCTACTGTGGCCAAGCCGGCCATTTTGTCTCCCGGTGTCCAGTAAAAGGGAGGGCTCAGCAGTAGAAGGGGGCATTTTGCTGAGCCAGTCCCAGAACTCTGCCCCTAGCCCACGACCTCTGTTTCATGCCCAGCTCCTGTTGGTAGGGGGGTCCCACACCCTCGCCACCTTCATCGACTCGGGGGCAGACGTCAACCTGATGGATGAGGACCTCGCCCGTCAACTGGACATCAGTCGAGATCCTCTCCCTCGCCCCATGCCAGCCAGCGCTCTGGACGGTCATCTCCTGGGAACTGTCACCCATCAGACTGCCCCCATCTCTATGCTCCTGTCTGGCACACACCGTGAAACCATCCGGTTTCATATCCTGAGGTCTCCCAATCTTCCCCTCATCCTCGGCTACCCCTGGCTTCGACGCCACAACCCCCATATAGACTGGTCCACGGGGTCCGTCCTGGGATGGAGTCCCTCCTGTCAGCAGATCTGCCTCAGACCTGTGGGGGCCCCCACGCCGTCTGCCAGCCCCTGTTCCATTCCTGATCTCTCCATGGTGCCTTCTGACTATCACGACTTCCGGGAGGTGTTCAGTAAGGCGAGGGCCACCTCTCTACCTCCTCATCGGCCCTACGACTGCGCCATTGACCTCCTTCCCGGCTCTGTACCCCCCAAGGGCCGTCTCTACTCGCTGTCCGCACCTGAAAGGGAGGCCATGGAGACCTACATCAGCGATGCCCTGGCCGCCGGAATCATTCGACCCTCCTCGTCACCTGCTGGAGAGGGGTTTTTCTTCGTCGACAAGAAGGATGGGTCTCTGAGGCCGTGCATCGACTACAGAGGTCTGAATGACATCACTGTGAAGAACCGCTATCCTCTCCCCCTCATCGCCTCAGCTTTTGAGCTGCTCCAAGGGGCCACCGTGTACACCAAGCTGGATCTCCGCAACGCCTACCATCTGGTGCGGATCCGAGAGGGAGATGAGTGGAAGACGGCCTTTAACACCCCTACAGGACACTACGAATATCTGGTGATGCCGTTTGGGCTCACCAATGCCCCGGCTGTGTTCCAAAACCTCATCAATGATGTGCTGAGAGACATGCTAAACAAGTTTGTGTTTGTCTATCTAGATGATATCCTGATCTTCTCCCGGTCCAAGCAGGAACATATCCTCCATGTCCAGACGGTGCTGCAGCGCCTGCTAGAGAACTCCCTGTTTGTCAAGGCCGAAAAGTGTGAGTTCCATGCCTCCTCTGTCTCCTTCTTAGGTTACATCATTGGCCGGGACCGCATGGAGATGGACCCCGCAAAGGTCTCAGCTGTCGCCTCCTGGCCTGTCCCTGACTCTCGCAAGCAGCTGCAACGCTTTTTGGGGTTCGCCAACTTCTACAGGAGGTTTATCCGGGGCTACAGCACGGTGGCAGCACCTCTCACCGCCCTCACCTCCTCTAAGGTCCCTTTCCACTGGACTTCGGCCGCCGAGGAGGCATTCCAACTCCTGAAAGGGCATTTCACCTCGGCCCCCATTCTCCTGATCCCTGACCCTGAGAGACAATTCATTGTGGAAGTCGACGCCTCTGATGTGGGGGTAGGGGCCGTTCTCTCTCAGTGTTCTGCCAAGGATCAAAGACTACACCCTTGTGCTTTCTTCTCCAGGCGTCTGTCCCCAGCAGAGATTAATTATGACATTGGGAACTGAGAACTATTGGCGGTGAAGCTGGCTTTGGAGGAGTGGCGCCACTGGTTGGAGGGAACCAAGACCCCCTTCCTCGTCTGGACTGACCACAAGAATCTGGAGTACATCCGCTCAGCCAAGAGACTGAACTCCCGTCAGGCCCGGTGGGCTCTATTCTTCGCCAGATTCCGTTTTACCCTCTCCTACCGGCCAGGCTCCCGCAATGTAAAACCTGACGCCCTATCCCGACAATTCATGGGCGGGGAGGAGGCCCCCTCTAGTCCTGACAACATCCTTCCTGCTTCTCATCTGGTGGCCGCTCTCACCTGGGAGGTGGAGGAGCGCGTGACAGCTGCTTTGGAGGACCAGCCGGGGCCCAGCTCCTGCCCCCAAAACCGCCTATTCATTCCCCAGCAGCTAAGGTCTGAGGTTCTACAGTGGGCCCACGCTTCTCGACTCACCTGTCATCCCGGAATACACCGCACCAAGGAGGTTCTGCAGCGGCGGTTCTGGTGGACCTCCATGGATGATGACATCAAAGACTTTGTAAACGCATGCCCAGTCTGCAGTCAGAACAAGGCTCCTCGCCGGGCTCCCGCCGGGCACCTGCATCCTCTGCCTGTGCCCCACCGACCCTGGTCCCATATCTCTTTAGACTTTGTCACCGGGCTGCCACTGTCAGGAGTTTACACCACCATCCTGACAGTAGTGGACCGGTTCACCAAGATGGCCCATTTCGTGCCCCTGGCCAAGCTCCCCTCGGCCAAAGAAACCGCTGAACTGGTCCTGCAGCACGTGTTCCGGCTCCACAGCCTCCCATCCGACGTGGTCTCAGACCGAGGACCCCAGTTCACCTCTGCTTTCTGGAAAGAATTCTGCCGCCTCCTGGGAGCCGCCACCAGCCTGTCCTCCGGGTTTCATCCTCAATCCAACGGCCAGTCCGAGAGGATGAACCAGGAGATGGAGACAGCGCTCCGCTGCATGGCTTCAAAGAATCCTGCCTCCTGGTCCACTCAACTGCTGTGGGTGGAATACACCCATAACACCCTCATCAGCTCTACCACCGGCCTATCCCCATTTCAGTGCGCCTATGGCTACCAACCACCCCTCTTTCCTGCACAGGAGAAAGAGTCGGTCTGCCCCTCCGTGGAGGCCTTCATTCGCCGTTGCCGCCGGACCTGGACACAGGCTCGGACAGCTCTCCTGCGAGCCATTGACCGGTACACGACAGCCGCCAACCGCCGTCGATCCCAGGCTCCCCCCTACCAGGTGGGACAGAAGGTGTGGCTGTCGACCCGAGACCTTCCGCTGAGGGTGGAGTCCAAGAAATTGGCCCCCAAGTTTATTGGGCCATTCCCCATCGAGAAGGTAGTAAACCCTGTGGCTGTTTGGCTCAAGTTGCCCCGCACCATGCGGATTCACCCCACCTTCCATGTTTCCAGGGTCAAACCGTTCCAGGAAAGTCCTCTGCAACCTGCCTCCCAGCCACCTCTGCCTCCTCGCTTCATTGACGGGGCCCCTGCTTACACAGTGCACCGCCTGCTACGCTCTCGTCGCCGTGGGAGGGGCCTACAATACCTCGTCGACTGGGAGGGGTACGGTCTGGAAGAACGGTCATGGGTCCCGGCCCGTCAGATCCTGGATGCTAGACTCATTAAGGAGTTTCATCGCCTACACCCCGACCAGCCTTCCAACACTGTCTCTGAACGAGGGGGTCCCATCGGCAACACTCGGTCTCCTCCTGCATCTGGGGCATCTACAGGGGATGACGTCAGCTCAGCCTCGGAGGGGGACAGTTCTCTCTCGGCGGACGAAGAGACTAGGACAGAGGCCTCTGAAGAATTCTAGCCCTCCACCTGGCCCCCTCCACCCACCCGGTTCCTCTGCGGCAGTTTTGGGACGTCAGGAGCCGTCCCTTGAGGGGGGGGTTCTGTCACAGTCTCCACCTCTCATTCCCCTCCTGTCACACCCCTGCAGTATTTTTCCACTCTCCCTCACTCTGCTCCACTCTACCTGCCCGCCACGCCTACTGCCTCAGCCCATGCTGCTCACCTGCTTCTGATCACTGCAATCAAGCCTGCATTTAGTCTCTCCAGCACCTTCACTCCATGCCAGATTGTTCTTCAGCATCATGCGAGACTTTCCAGCGTTTTTTCCCTGCCTGCTCTCCAGAACTCAGGGCGTCCTGCCTCGGCTGAAGTAAGCTACTTCTTATCTCCTCTACAAAAGAGTACTGCATTTGGGTCCAAACAACACCCGTTACATGTACGTTGAGTTGGTTAAACTAATAGGGTTCTTCATCACTTTCTATCGCACCACTCAAAGCTATTTCAGGGATTCTAATAAAGATTGGCCCATTGCTGATTGGAGGGAGAGGCCTCACAGGGAGTTACCAGACTAGGGGAGTATTTTTGTATCCAATTTTTGTTTGAGTTCCAGGTGAAAGCTGTAGAGTAACTAATCTATTCTTTCTCTGGTTCCTCACCCGACTGGGTCTTAATGGGAGGTAACCATCATACTAACAAGTGTCTAGTTTTGCATGTATTATAAATAGCCCTCTCATATATTACAATGACAGCAGGGGTGATACGGTGGTGCAGTGTGTAGTACCGTTGTCTCACAGCAAGAAGGTTGGGTTTGATTCCTTTCTGTGAAGTTTGTATGTTCTCCCCTTGTCTGCGTGGGTTCTCTCCAGATTCTCCGTTTTCCTCCCACCTCCAATAGATATTAGAGTGTGTGATTGAGCAGTTGCTTTTTTTTAATGTGGCCCTGCAGTGAGCTAGCAAAACATCTGCTGGGAAAAGATCCAGCAACATCTGTGACCCACAAGGTGGAAAAGTAGTTGAAGACATAGTCATTTTGGTTGCCTTGTCTTCAAGAAAACTAATAGATGGGTATGTCAGTGGTTAGGCTTGACGTTAGATTAGTATGACAGTCAAACTTTTTCATGCTATTCACTGGTTTTCCCTTAGATAGAACAGAACTCTCCTAGTTGTGCTGCTGAAGTTTGGACTGAAGCTGGTCTCTGGGGGCACCTGTCCTGTCTCCTATTGTTGCCTAATAAAACACTTTGCTTCGGGCACATTGTTTGGCATGCACACCTCTTGCATGAGGGATGCACCGAAGAGTGTGTTAGATAATATAGTACTCTTCACTGATCTTCTCTTACAATCCCTGTGGTCCCCTCAAATGACAGAAGCCTTCAAAGTGTTTTTGTTTTGTATAAGATGTAAAACCCTTCAATATTACTTTAATTACTCTGATTAAAAATAAAAATAAAAATCTTAATTTGGCTCACAGGCTTAAATGTCTATTAATTTGTAAGATGCAAATTCTGCTTATCCATGTTCATGCCTCCTATGAATATTTTTCAGGCCCCGAATCAGTAAAATATAAAGCTTGAAAGTGATTTGAGGCAACCTGAGGTAAAATATGTTTTTAAAATGTTTTGGCTTTTAATGGATTTGTTGCCATGTATAAGAAAAAAGATTCAGTTAGCATTTAATGATTGTGTGTTTTGTTTTTGTTTTGCTTTGTTTTGTTTTCTGAATATATAATTACCTTATATTACATTATAACTTAACATATCGTTATTTTTGAATAACTATACGTGCCATAAATGGACTTCAGCATAATCAAGACTTGCAAATGAATTTATTGGGGTGAAGCTTTGAAAATAAGTACTTTTCATTGATAAGTATAGTTAGCAAAATAGGATGAGGTAGTAAAGTACCTCCTTTGCCACCACATCACAGTGAGTTAACCAAACAGGTTTGTCTTAGTCACAGACAGAGAATTCTGCGCTCTGTGGGTGACCTTGTGAGTACGGCAATATAGCCTCCTATCAATGGCTGGCTCCAGTGAAGAGATGTTCAGGCAACCATTCAGTCATCATAGATTCCACAGCTTGAGTTTGGCTGCTATGTGTAAAAGTTCAGAAGCATCCTAGGTGTGCTCCCAAGGCTGGATGATGGAGGTCCTAAGGGGGATTCACCACGCAATGTTTAGCATGTCTGAACTCAGCAGGTGGATGTTGTATCAACATGTGCCTGTCTGCAGGGGAGACAGACAGGAGGAGGAGGAGGAGGGGAAATAGAGTAGACACAATCCTTCAATATGCTCAGAGTGAGGTATGGTGATGAGGACAACAGTAGAGGCAGCCAGTGACAATCCCTGGATGTCATAGACCACCCAGCAAGTCATGCTTTAAAGCAACCTCTGGGTAGTGATGGGAGACTAGGAGCATCTACTAAAAGGCAACATCATCAATCAAACAGGCAGCCTGACATTCAAGTTAACATTTCAAAGGGGAAATCACAGCCATGGCAGGTTTTATTTCATTTCATGTCTGTGGTCTACCAGTGCATTTAATAATAACCATGGAATAAATGATTTCAAAAACATATATTACTCATGACCAACAACATTGTAATCATGCATTTTTGAATTCCTAATAAGGTCAAGAACACAGATTGACTGATAACTGAGAGCTTTGCAATGTGACACTCTCTTCCTCACAGCAGGAAAACGCAGTGCTCTCCAATACTGCTAGCACAACCTCAAATTGCCAGTCCATGTCACATAGTCAGTTTACCCTTCACTCATGATGCCAAGACCCCAAGATACCTAAACTCCCTGGCTTGAGATAGTAACTAAGGTCGAACCTGTAGGAGGCCACCCACTGATTTCCTGCAGACACTATGGCCACATACTTATTCTTTCATTTTTTCAATGGACATATTCATTCTTTCATTTTCTCAACTGCTGTTTCTGCTTTTGCGGGTTACGGAACTGCTGGAGCCTATCCCAGCGGACTTGCGGGCAGGAGGCAGGGGACACTCCGGGCATGACACCAGTACATCGTGTAGCCACACGAAAGACAAACAATCATGCACACACAAACACACACACTCACTCCTATAGACAATTTGGGACTTTCCAATTCACCTGAAGTGCATATCTTTGGAGATAGGAGGAAGCTGGACAACTCGGAGAGAATCCACGCAGACATGGGGAGAACACGAAAACTCCACACAGAACAGGACTTGAACCCTGAACCATCTTGCTGTGAGGTGACAGTGCTACCGACTCTGCCACCGTGCTGCTCGACCACATATCTTATCGTTTTTAATGACTTTCCTCTTCACCTCTCACGATGCCGCCTCGTGTCACCTCTTTAGGAAACTGATAAAAATGGCTGTTTTTAAAGATGTCATCATGGGTTTTTTTTAAATGCCCATCAAGACGTTATGAGACATCAACCTCCAGCATGAGACAAACTAATGTTTCAGTTAACTAAAACTAACACTAAACCATTAAAACATAGCTACACTAATGTTTGTAATTTTGAAAGACTTTGATAAATGACCTATTTTTTTATGTAGGACAAATAAAAGAACCAAATATAGGTATAGAAAATGTGTTTCAAACCCCAGTGTTCTAGATTGCTAGAGGGAAGCACACATCCTGTGCTTGAAAAACAGCTGTGCTATTTTACCTTTAGTCTTGTGAGTAATTAGTATGGTTGGGAATACATCACACAAGTACATATTTGGATAAATATAGATGTTTCATGTTTGTTATAATAAATAACATGGACTCCTATTTACTTGTTAATTTGGTGGACTAAATAAAACAAAACTCTAACTTTATTTAATGTTCGAGCATTAAGATTGAGAAATGTATCCGGAGCTTGGCTCGGTAACTGCTCCCCGAGAGAGAGGATGGGAGGAGAAGCCTACCCTATATTTCATCGTCTCAATGGCCCTGGAATTGCTAAACTCAAACCAATTGAAAAGGTACAAGCAGAGACGGCCAGATAGGGAGGCAGTTGAGAGAAAAATATGTAATTTTTTTCATCTCCATAAGAAATTCAATGACCTGTCTGGATGATGTGAATAGCCATTTCAAGGGAATTAAAATACCTTCCTGTTCATCATAGTTTTCATACCGCCTCCCAAATGACCAATGTAGTCCAAACAAAAGGACATCATGATGTGCATCACCGACTGTTCACTGGTAACACAAACTGAGTAGTGTTACCAGTGCCTTACATGCAAAGAAACCTTTAAATCATCGTCTTTTTAGAAGTTGACTTTACTTGTCAGTGTAGTATTGTTGCATAAGTGAGGAAATTACTCACAAAAGATTTATCTACTATTCGAATGTTAGTATAACAGATGGTAGTGCATTTTTTATTTATTTGTTTTTAAGATGTCTTTTTTTGTTGTTGTTTTTTTTTGCGAAGTTAGAGCTGTGGTTCTTTTGATACTTGCTTGTTTGTTGTGCTTGTGAACCTGGTCCTCCCCTTGCCCTGTCTTCGGCTCGACTGACAGCTGCTCAGCCCAGCAGGCCCCCGAGGCAGAACACAAGGCTCCATCTGATGCCAGTTTGTCTGATGTCAGCAGGACAAGGTGCCTTGTTTTTCCATCAGCACTCACACCCCTGGGCCAAGAGCAATTTTCAATGGTATAGGATGTGGACACCAGTAATGAGACATTCTGCATAGAGGGACTCATGCATGACAACCATGAGGAAGTCTGTGAAGAAAGTCATATAAGTCTTTAACTTCCCTTGAGGCAAAGCAAAATATTTATTTTTAGTGCAGATAAATTGTAGTTGACTATCTGGATTAATGAGTCCTTCTTGCAGAAAGTGTAGGTGTACTTGTCAGTGACATTGTCCAGTCAGTAGGTGTTTCTGTCAAACTGAACACAGTTTCGTTACATCCCTCAGACTCCATTTATAGTCCAAGTTCTCCTCAGTTTAAAAGTTTCAAATTGGTATTTAAATATAGAACAACTGACAGAGTGAGAATGTGTGGTGATATGTACAGTAGAGGTGGGCCATATTTTAGTCTTCATGATATTACCCATACAAATGTTAAAAAGGTATAAAAATTGTGTAGCACTATACTCTGATTTGTTGAGGTAATGCTGTCATGCAAGACTTTAAAGCACCGGCAGTAGAGAGTAAACATGGCCAAAAAAGTTCAGAGGAAGAGTTAATCTCTAAAATGCCAAAATACATCGATTTTATTTCACCACATCAAACAGAATCACCCAATCCATCAATCCAGTATGCAGTATGAGGCGTGTGTAGAAGCTTGAGAGGAATGATTAGTGGCTAACCACAGTACAAAACAAAGCATGCTGGTTCAAAATGACTTTGCCACACCTTTGACAAAGTGTACTGTGTATGACAACAAAAGCAAGCACTGGAAGCACATCACCAAAGCATTCACTATTTGTTTGGCAAGAGATATGCCAATCCAAATAGTAGAGAAAGCTGGCTTAAGATAGCTCATTGAAAAGCTGGACCCTAGATATGACATTCCATCAAGGAAATATTTTGCCAAGACAGCACTCCCATCAGTGTCTAAAGAACAGCAACGTTTCAGTAATTTGACTATTTATTATTTTCAAATTACAAAAAGTAATGAAGATTTGAAGTTTGCTATACTGTATTTGTTGTATTTGAATATTCTATACAGAATTTGAATTTTAAATATTTTGCTTAGTTTATACCGAATATTTGAAGACAAACTTTGTTGTAGACACTTATATATATATATATATATATATATATATATTTTTATTTTTTTTTTTTACCAGTTATCAGTACCTGCCATGCAATATTTTAATGTGCAATATGTGTTTTATTCTGATCTATGAAGTTATAAAAGTTGTGCACAATGCTATTTTGAATTTTTTAAAATCATATTGTATATTTATCACCAAAATTCCCTGAAATATTGTGAGAATATTGTACAGCCACATTGTCCACCCCAGGTGTGTAAATTCTCAATTTTGACAATGAATCTGCTTCTGAGTCTGCCATGGGGCCCGGCCAGGCTCAGCCTGAAAAGGCAACGTGGATTTTTCCCACCCCTGTGGACCCACCACTCGTATGGCAGATTGATGGAGTTGGGTGCGCTGCTATATGGGTGTCAGTGATGACAGGGGGTCACGACGGACAGACCCAGGCGGCAGAA
Organism: Antennarius striatus; assembly: GCF_040054535.1. NCBI lineage: Eukaryota > Metazoa > Chordata > Actinopteri > Lophiiformes > Antennariidae > Antennarius > Antennarius striatus. The sequence continues at coordinate 6,892,437 of NC_090790.1, read as the reverse complement.
GCTAGTTTTGGGGACATGGAATGTCACTTCACCGGCGGGGAAATGGCCGGAGCTTGTGTTGGAGGTGGAGCGTTACCAGTTAGATCTGGCGGGGCTTACGTCCACACACAGCCTCGGTTCTGGATCCAAACTCCTGGATATGGGGTTGGACCTTGTTTTACTCTGGAGTTGCATCAGGCGTGAGGCGCAGGGCGGGTGTGGGTATACTCACAAGCCCCACGCTGAACTCCGCTGTGTTGGACGAGAGGGTCGCCTCCCTACACCTTAAGGCTGTGGGAGACTGTTGTTCATGCGTACGCACTGAATATTACCTCGGAGTATTCGGCCTTCTTGGGGTCTTTAAATGAGATCCTTCAAGGGATCCTTGTAGAGGACTTGTTCTGAAAGGGGCAGAGCTGGCAAATGATCACTACCTCGCGTGGGACACAGAGTAGAGTCGCTGCTCATTTGCATCAAAAGGAGTCAGCTGAGGTGGTTTGGGCATCTAGTGCAGATGCCTCCAGGGCGCCTCCCTAAGGAGGTGTTCCTGGCATGTCCAGCTGGGCAGAGACCTCGGGGAAGACCCAGGACCAGGTAGAGGGATTATATCTCAACGCTAGCCTGGGAATGCCTTAGGATCCTCCAGTCAGAGGTAGTGTACGTGGCCGGGGAAAGGGAAGTTTGGGGCTCCTTGTTGAAGCTGCTGTCCCCGCGACCCGACCCCGGATAAGCAGTGGAAGATGGATGGATGATTGGATGGGTCAGAGTGGCAACAATCTCAGCAGGGATGCCCATACTTCCCTCTCCCCAGACACTTTTTCCAGCTCTTCTGGAGGGATGCCAAGGCATTCCCTGGCCAGCTGAGAGACATAGTCCCTCCAGCATGTCATAGGTTTTCCCCGAGGTCTCCTCTCGTTAAGACAAGCCCAGGCCACCTCCCCAGGGAGGTGTCCAGGAGGCATCCGGAATAGATGATCGAGTCATCTCAGCTGGCTCTGCTTGATCACTGAAGAAGCTGCAGTGATCCGTCTGTCAATCTCACGTTCTGTTTTTCCCTCACTTGTGAACAAGACCCCAAGATACTTAACCCTTACATCCTTGTGATCAGATCACATGTTTTTAAACCATTCTTAAAAATTAAAGTCTGTCAAATGGATTGCGGTGTGCATGTTAACGCGTCAGTATAGATGTTAAACTGTCTTTCAGTTTTTATGTGGAGCCGGAAAACCAGAGATATGATCATTTACATTTGATCTAAGAAAAGCGGTTCAAACGGCTTCTTATAATCAGATGGCAGGCACCGTCTTTCTGTCCATGTAGTCGCCATCGTACAAGCGGTAATGCATGTATTCACGTGATTCGGAAATGTCTCACGATTTGTGCATTTTGTCATGTGACGCAAACGTCTATATGACGCAAGCGACTATATGATTTACCCATTTTTATGCGCGAATCGTGCGCATAGTCATATTTTGAAAAACTCCTTTGAAGAGAGGCACAAGTGACACAAACTGTGTTTAGTTATATTAGAAGCCTTTTTTTAGTTCAAAATCAAATTGATGAGCACGTTTTTGTTTTTTTATGTGCAATAAAATACACTTTTTCCATTTCCGAATTTGACTGTGTCTATTTTGCCCCAATATGTCAATATAGTAAGTTATAGGGAAATAAAAACTATCTCTTCACATAGCTGAAGTTGTGCTGAAGATAAACATACCAAGCATGGGTATGTTAAATCATTTTTAATCTGGTATATAGACACAAAAATAAAAAGTACCAAAAAACCACCAAAATAGGTCAGGCCTGTAAGGGTTAAACTCTTCCACTTAGGTAGGAAGTGAAGAATGCAGCCCTTCTCTAGGATTTCGGTTCCAGAGGCCAAGCTGCGGGTGGAGGTGAGCCTGACTATATCTAGTCGACACTCTCAACCTCCCTCACAACCTCTGGCTCCTTTCCCCAACCCAGGTGATATTCCATGTTCCTAGAGCCAGACTGTTTGTCTGTGGATAGGGTTGTTGAGCTCCGTGCTTTTGACTGCCACCCAATCCACACTGCACCCATCTCGTACGGTTTCCTCGGCGGGTGGTGAGTACACCGGAGGTTGAGTCCATGTCATCATTTAGGGCCATGCCCGGCTGGGCCCCGTGGGCAGAGGCTTGGCCACCAGGCGCTTGCATACGAGCCCCAACCCTGGACTTAGCTTCAGGGTGGGGCCCGGATTGCGCCATACCGGGCAACATCGCGGTCAATGATATTGTCGTACTTGTAGGGTTTTTAAGACTGCTCCTAGTCTGGCCCCTGCACCCAGGACCTGTTTACCAAGGGAGACCCTACCAGGAGCATAAAGCCCCTGACAACATAGCTCCTGGGATGATTCGGGTGCTCAAACTCCCCCACCATGATAAAGTGGCAGTTCTAGGCGGAGTGAAGAATATTGTATTCATTTAAAATTAAGGGGTACTGTAGAAAAAGGTAATGGATACTGGGTGACACTATATAATGTCAGTTGTATTTGTCATAGGATGGTTGTTAACGAACATTATCAACAACCATTGTTTCGACAATGGTTGTTGGAATATAAATAGCACTGACCACACCACAGGTTGAATAAGCTGGGAAAAGACCTCTTGGATGACAGGGGAAATATCTTTAAGAAACTTTGTTAAAGTCCAGTGGATTGATTTGAACAACTTTGGACACGTAGAAACACACACACACAAACACACACACACACGCACACACACACACACACACACACACACACACACACACACACACACACACACACACACACAACCACACACACACACACACACACACAATCCTTTTGAATGTAGTTGCCATGAAATAGTCCTTTTGGAATTAACTAATGAGTAGTTTTTATTTGGATCGCATCAGTCATTTTGATACCCACTTTATTTTACAACTTCCCATTTCTTCTGAACGTTTAATCGTAGCTTGATTATCCTGACCAATTTAACGTAACATTAGTTACAAACACGCTGACTAGCTAAGTAGAGGATTACAGTTGCACAATCTGAAGTTTCTACTGATTATGTGTGGTTGTGTGACAGGCAGAATTTAAATTTTCTCCTGATGTTGGAGGATGGAGCCTGTGGCTCAGACTTAAAGAGGAAGTAACATAAATAAATCGCTACCAACAGGCTTTATAAATCTATGCTGTTATTATTGCTACCTCAATTCAAGTCATTTGATTATACTGATCATCATATCATTGGAATTATTTCTAAAAATGCAACAAATACAATTAAATCAATACAGTTTTTAGAAATTGTTTAGAAAGACGGTAAATAAAACTGCATAAATAAAAATCATTAAACTTAAAGACAATAATGTACTATGTATTGTTATAAATCGTTTTCATTGTCTTTCACTAATTGCCTGTAAAAAGCAGCTACAGGGCATTTTTTTCTGAGCTGTTGCTTGGTCCCTCATAAGCAGGTTCACAGTTATGTGCCTGGAGCGAGGGTAACGTCTGTTTTGATTAGAATCCCTGACACAAATCCCTTGGTCTTTTGAAGTTACAGACCCTCTTTCATTGCCATGATTCTGCCTTAGGGTATTGGAAAAAAAAATATTAAAGTGAATTCATGAGAAGTCTAATCTTGAAGTGTGATTGAACTTTTCCATTCAATATGCCTTTTTACATCTACTAAAAATCCAAATAACATGTGTGAAAATTACACTTTGGTTGTTTGTTTTTTTAATTGCTATTTATTTTAACTGATTTAAAGGATCTTGTTTCAGGTGTGGTTAAGACCAAAATGCAGTACGCCAGGGGAGAAGTCGACATTTATAGTTTTAATCAGTTAAATCCTACAACAGGCAATCAGAAGAACAGGCAAAATCCCACATATAAGCAAGAAACCCAAGAAACCTGTCCATTGGGGTGACTCACTGACAATCTGACAGCAAACTGTCTCAGCAGAGCATAATTAGGGTGAACCCTGATTGGAGATGGGAAGCAGGAGGCTGCAGCAACACAGGTGACAGGAATGTGTAGATTGAAAGAGAGCAAATTCAGGTTAAAGAGGACAGGGGGGACTGGAACTGGAACCATGGCAGATCTTCCCATCCTTCACTGTCCTCTGTCTACTGATCTGTGTTTACTGACAAACAACCATGTTTTTGTGATTGTGGAGAAGGAAGCTGCAAATTAATTTCCCTTTTTGGGATCAATATAATGTTCTGAATCTGAATATAATAAGCTCATCATTGATTTATTATTATAGCTAGATGAAATTGAACAACAAAAAACGGGAGTAAAAATCATAGTCACAATTTATTAACACATTGTGGAAACAGAGGGAAAATCTTGATCAGAATCACAAACTACAAATTCATCCGTCAGATGGGATAAGCAGTACTTGTTGATAATGCAGCATCATCTGTATTTAATTTTCAATTGTCATCTTCCGTGAGAAAACTGGAGCTCAGACCAGTGAAATTGAAAATACAGTATCATGCTATAAGCTTAGGCATAGCAGTCTTAGTTTATAATGTATGAAAACATACAGTATGTTGTTGTTTTATTGAAGGAGACCAGACTGCGCAGCTGCAGTGGACGCCATCCCCTTTATGTTCCTGGTGGAACCATTAAAGTACACCCAACAGTCTAATGGCTAATCTGTGGTAATTTATCAGTCAGCTGTTGTCAGAAAACACAAGATGGGTAAGGGCAAGTACACCACCGAGCAGAGTTGGAAAAAGTACTATATATCTCTCAAAAAAATCTGCCACCTTATGTTGTTAGCTATCACTGAGACTTTTCTGATGGAAAAAAGGTCAAAAAGAGATAGTAATTTTATCACACACAACAGAAACAAGACCACTGAGCAGATCTAATTAGATAAGTGTCATATGTAAATACCCAAATGTTTGTTTGTTTTTTGACTCTTTGCAATGGTTTTAGTGTTTTTTTTTGTTTTTGTTTCTTTTTGTTTTTTGGGGGTTTTTTTATGAACAGAGGCTTCTTAACATAATCCAGTCACTATCTTGACCAGCTGTTTTTAAGTCACTGCTCAATGTCAGGTGAATTCTTTCCCAATTTTCTGCAACCTGCAAAGTTCTCACGGAAAAGTCAAAGGTCCTCAGGAGGATGTGAACCCAGAACCTTGTGCTGTATCATTGTGCCACCCTGGATCTAATTATAAAAAAACAAAAAAAACAACAATCATTGTTATCGTTTATTCTTTTCTATTTAATGCATATCCATAAATACAAAGAATATGAATTGTTTGCTTAACTATTATTTTTTCTTAAATGAAATACTCCACAAAGTCAAATCACTTTCAGAAGAGGAGAGTACAAAATTGTCTCAAGTTACTGTGCCACCCACAAATTGTCCTCCAAATCCCTGCTTTTTAGGTTTGTCTCTGCTCTAGCATACCTTTTTGTATTTATACTTCAAATAGTTCACACAATCCTTGTATCCATGTGTCTCTATGTCATTGTGACACCGCTACTGTAAACACCGACCGATTGTGCATAAATTTACTGCACAAGCTGAAAAGGTTACCACGGTTGTCGGCTAGCTTTTAAACAATACCAGAGCAGTGTAGGTGGCAGGAGTTGTGTTTGGTGATGAGTGGGAGTGAAGGAGGTTGTTCAGAGTCAGAAATCAGTGAAACATCTGCTAGCATATGCTTACCTGCCCAGCCGCCAGCTGATGAATAATGCTACCTCTCCAACGGCCCTCCAGATTCATTATGTTAATGCATACTGAAAAAGACAGACTACTGTTTTTGATCTGAATCTAACTTCTGGTCTTTTCTTTTTCTTCGGAAAATGTTATTTGTCATATGATAAGCATGAACTCAACCTGGTCCATTTACAGGTTTGTTCACTTAAATAAAGAAAAACTAAAGGAAATGCAGAACATGTGACGGATAGTGAAAGCTTGATTGCGTCCAAATTTCGATGAAACACACAAAATTACACACTTAGGGCTTTTTTATTCAATCGGGGTTCTTTTCAAGGGGGATCACCTCAGTAATGGTCCTCATATGAACAGAAACCTGCACCAAAAGCAGTGTACATCATTTGTATTATATTTGTCGACAATCCCATACTGCTCCATGTTGCTTTCTTTGACTGAAGTTTCCTTGCAAATTAAAAAGGCAAAAGACCTTTTGATGTCAAAGGGTTAAAATACATTAATTTTTTTAACTAAGACAGATCGCCTCTTGTCCGTACAATATCCCTGCTGTAGGTAGTCTCTGCTTTCACAATAATCTAGCACCTAGACCCAGCACTTTTCTCAATCATATATGACATTGATAAAACAGCATTGGTTAATGGCTGAGGTGGAGACTGAGTTGTTCACTCTTGTTTTAACTCCAAGAATGTGGAATTTTCTTCACTAAAAATTATACTCTTCTTCATCATGTGTAACTCTTCTACACAAACTCCAAATTAGCTTAACATTGAAAAAAATATTCATTTGACCTTTTCAAGCCAGCTACAATCTCATGAATGATGACACACTTCAAGCACCATCCTGATTGCTGTTGATTAGAATTATTCTACATAAAAGTGTGATGTCTTTTTAACTGGCATTTAGTAGCTTTGAGGGATGAAAATATTTCCTTCACATTAGCATGATACATTAAAATGAGTATTGCCTGTCATTGTCGCTTTAATGTCCATAAAGAAAGTATCTAAGAGTATTATTTCTTCAATTAAAATAAGGTGATGCTATATTGGCGCCATGCTGTGTGGCTTGACCGAACTGTGGCACTAATGATGTGGCTCAGGGAAGGCTAACTCCCACGGCTATCTGTGTCCCTTTTATTGAGATGGAGGGTGTAGACAAATGTGGTGGGGAGATGAAGTGATGGGTTAAGCGTCTTCCTCCAGAGAAACTTTATCTGAGGCTGTAGGCCAGGGCAGTAAATTTTAATTACCACTCACACCCTCTTCAATATAAATACACACTTGGTACACACCTGTTTTTTTATCCATGTGGAATTTTTTATGATGTATAACCCAGGTGATCATGGAATGCTGTAGTTTCTACTGACTTATTTCCTCCGAAAGCAGCAACATAATTGGGTCAGTCTTACACTGTTGATCACAGTAGCTTCTCTATAGACCTGGAGTATCGCTAGCATTTCCCACTGTTCTATTCCCATGGGTCACGGAGGACACATAGAAGGTAATTACAGAACATAATGTTATTAATTACTCCAACAGTCATGGTGCGGTTGGAGCTGAACTCTCTGCAGATGAGGTTCTCTCAGCCAGGCGTGCCATAGCACAGTGGCAAAAGTTAAGTGACTCCCTCTGCTCTTTGCTGGATGCTGCGAAATGTCTAATGTCCTCTCTTTATCGAGAATTCCAAATGTGTACTCACCATATTGCTGTTTAGCTAAATATAGAAAAAAGAAAGATTCCACTGTGGTCCCCTGCAGTCATCTGTGTTTTCATGCACAACAAGGAGAGATTGTCCAAATAGAAACAAGTTGTCAGATGTCATAGGGTCCATTAAAAAATAAATGAAATAATTCAAGCAGGCGTTTTTTGAGAAATGTACACTGGAGGAAATAAGTATTTGATCCCCCACTGATTTTGGCAGTTTTCATACTAAGAAATAAATTAACAGTCTCAGATTTTTATGACAGCTCTTATTATGACAGCTCTTATTGTAAAATAATCCACAGATACTTTTACAATAAGATCATTTGGTCAGAGTCCAGTTCTGAAATAATGAAACCAAAATAAACAGAGGAAGACCAGTATCACTTTTCATGAGACACTCCTTGAGAATGTCATCTTCAAGACTAGGTGGATGAGCGGTAGCATTAAGAATCAGTAAGGCTTTCAGTAGAAGGCCTTCCTCCTGCAAATATTTCTTCACAGCAGAACCAATAACAAGATTTACCCATTCAATAAAAAAACTGTGCCATAACCCATGCCTTTGCATATAACAAAAATGATCAGTTGACAAATATTCATCAATAGTATATATCTCATGATCCATTTTGCCCATATGTTGAAAAAAAAATTGGCCAGCACCACAGCTCGCTTCTCAAATAATTTGTGAGTTGAGCTGCTCGTATCTTGATGTACCACCTGGTGGGTAATAAGACTATCCTTGCACAGCTGAATTGGAAAACAGGCCTCTCCATGATAGGTGTGAACCTTTAATTCACACAACTAGCATGTCTTTGTTGTGGTGTCATCCTACAAGCATAGTTCATCTACAGATGTGTGTATATATATATATATATATATATATATATATATACACAGTATGTATATATAAAAGTAGGTGTTAATGTTATGGCTTTGTGCAAACTGGGGATTGGGGCATTCCAAATTATTAGGGGACAGTTCAAGCTGACTTATAGTTGTTTTCTCAGTCATATATCATGTTTTCCTGTGGAGGAAAATATCACTATTTGCGTTGCAAAAACATCTAGCATCTGGACTGCAGCTGAAAATCATACAGTTGTCTAAGACTGGTTCATTTGTTAATGAATATGTCATATCATAAACAAACAAACAAACAAACAAACAATAAACCCTGCAACAGGTTCCTTGTGTATATTGTGTAAAGTCATGGGTGACTTTTGCTAGCCAAAGCTATGGTGCTGTCCAAAATGAAAAGTAGACTCTTTCAGATTCCCCAATGGGTTATCATAGTTGGCAAAACTCAAAAGGTTGCATTAAAGAAAAGTTTGACGTGTTATAAATTCCATGGCATATCAGCTCATAGATGGTCTAAGTGAATTGCCATAATCAAATCTGTTTAGTAATAAATAGCCCTATATCTGATTGAAATATCACAAAATTATAGATGTGTTCTATATATTTGTAGGAACATGGATTTTACTGCATTTTACACAATATTGCATAAATACTGTATATAGTTAATATTTGAAGACACATAATATTGCTTTGTGATTCGTCAATAGAGCCCATAATTCTTTTGAGGTTTAATTTTTAGTCATTCATTTTTATTTTTATTTTTTTTAAAGTTGTCGGGAAACTGTCAGGAACAAAAGGTTAATCATATTGTCAGGCAACCAAAAGAATCGGTCCGATTTAAACTTTGGTCATTTTACGCTCAAAGCAGATCAAATAAAATGCACTTATTTAGTAGCTTGTCACTGTAGTTGCAATGGTGGGGAAGAAAGGATGCTAAGAAACTCTGAAGGCCCTCCACGGTGGAGGAGGGATACCTACCTCCCTTTACTCTCACAGGACTGTTTGGCAGTTATGATACATTTACTTACTTACCAGAACAGAAATCATTTTATTTCATCTCTGTTCATGCCTTATAAAGGATCAGTGAGGTACATCCCTACGTGTTTGATGTGTTGTTACCTGGAGACACACTTCTGGGCCACTGCACCAAGCTTATTTGATATACTGAATTTTATGTCAACTCTGGCAATCCACACGATGCATCATGTCTACTTTCAAGTGCAGAGCAAAGATATGAGGACAATATAGTGCTCTGCCTTGCTGTTGTTATAATGTATTGTTACAGAGGTTTCTTATGGTGTGAGCAGTTGTCAGGGTAACAGAGAAAATCTTAACTTTTAGCATCATTATATTTTGACCACCACGTAGAAGAGAACAACGTGTTATCATTATCTCAATCATTTCTACAATATGAACAGAGAGGGTTGTGTGGCAACATTGTTGCACATTTGCACAACCCTTGCCAAAATATCTCTGAAGAGTGTAATTTTATTGTGCAGCTGTCATCCAAATGTTCAAATTACCTCCGTTGATTAAAAAAAAATTCAATAAAATGCTAGGTTCCCCTCCGTTCAAGGAATTAAGTTTTGTGGTTCCAAAAGTCTGGCTTGGTTTCTGATTCATGGAGCTTGTTGGGATCGCAAAGAGCCTGGCAGTTGGAACACAGATGTTTAGCTCTCATCACAAACCTTTGGTTTTCTTTACGACACACATATCCACATGATAAGGCAGCTGCACCAGTCATCTCTCATCTATGGATTTGATTCTTCATTTTTTCATTCTGTCATTAACACACTTTTGCAGAAATGAACCTGAAAATAATCCACGTATAATTCTATAACAAGATCATTTGGTCAGATGTCCAGTTCTGAAATAATGAAACCAAAAGAAACAGGAAGACCACTATTACTTTTCATGAGGAGTAGAGGAAATTCATGTAATCATTTTTGATTGTCATCAAAGGTGACATCTGCACAGCAAGGCGACCAAGCAGTCTTACAGTGTTCACACACTCTGTTTCTTGGCTTTGACAGAAAGCTCAACAGTCACATATCTGATAAATCTGCCCTTCTCTTGAGGGTTTGGGAAACAAATACTAAAATCTTCAGTACAATCAACAATAAATCATGGCTGAAGCAGCAACTTTGCCTGAGAGAATTGATCAGGTAACTTTAGAGTACTGTATATTTAAAAATTGCTATATTTCCTCTTGCTTTACGCTCACATATTTATAACTTTAATATTAAACCTGCAGCTACTTTGGCCACTTGTTAGCAGTGGACACATAGTGTTATCAAAACTGACACAAAAAAAGAATACTGACATTGAAGTAATCAATTGAATCATTGTAATCAATTTACAAATCAAGCAGAAAGAAATTTTAGGAAGAAGAATTGCTTTTTGATATTGATATTTATTAGATTTGTTAGTGTAATTACATGGAAAATAATCAAATGACAGATGTTTCTGGTGTCTGATTGATATTTGTGAAATGATTTTCATAAACAATCATGTTCTCTTCTGATGGAATGAGCTACTTATTTGCTTGAAAAGAAAATATAAAGGATAAAAATACCAGCTATTTTATTTATCAGTCCAAACTCCAGAAAGTTAAGAACAGGTTTGATGGATTATAGTACCAATTCATTCCACTGCTATCAAACTGCTATGCTTTATTGCTGACTGTGGTTGACTTTGGCTGTTAACACACATTGTTCTATCAGTTTAATACCTGCTGATAGATTATTGCTTCTCATAGGCTGGTTACACCACATCTTTGTATTTTTTTCCCAAATAGATAGTGCTTTTAAATAGTGTGGAAAAGAAGAATTAAAGATAACTCCATGTTTGAAGCAGGCTTCGAAGCAGTGGTTCACATGGGAAGACCCACAAAGTGGACATCTATAGTCACAGTCAAGTAATTAAAGGAAGGTGTTTAGATTTTCCATGTAATTTCCCTTCCATTTGGCCCGTTTCACATATCGCCATTCTTCTTACGTGTCACTGTTGTCTGCATATCTGTAAATAAAAGCAGGGCCTTCCATTCCTGGAATGATTAATGAATTCAAAAATTCACTCTCAGAGACAAGAGTCTCCAAAGGTCAGTGTGCTCTTGAGCTTTGTACCTCACTGACCGACTGGTTTGTCCTCTGACAAAGGACCGAGGGGAGAGTGGAGCACTCTCAGTGAGAGCCAATTAGGGCTTGTTTATTTTCCTCTGCTGTCTAATAAAAGTCACTTTCTTGTTTTAATGGGTTGGAAAGAGAGTGTGATTAAAATTCAGCCCTGTCGTGTGACCAAACATGAGCCACATCTTCTACAGGAGTCCTTCATCATGCTGAATAGCTCTGGGCACGTTGTTACGGGAGGTTATGATAATAGACATATTTATAACACCCTGCTGACCTCTGTGTACAACCATTGTGAGGGCAGGGCGCCAAATATTAGCAAAGCAAAATAAACACAACACCTGCAGGAGCAGACAGATTCCAATTTTTGTTCAAAGCAGTGATGGAGTTAGGTTATATGTGGGCCAAATTTTACACAGAGGGGCCAAGTGGATGAACCATCAGTGCATATCTTCCTTGCAGCTTTTTTGAGCACATTATGTAAAAAAAATAGATAAAATGAAAAAAAAATCTTAGTTTTTATATTTATCAAATTCTTATCTGGAGTAGGAAGCACAGTACAAAAAAACACTTTTTATTGTCAAACATATAACACATGCAATACTTAAAACCATGATAATTACTTAAGAGTGAAGCAGACACAGCAGTGTGCATAACTACAATTGCATCACAGTACTACATGTACATAACTATGTGCACCTAATGGGGCATCAGTAGCTTAGCCCACTAAGTCTTGGACTGGGGACTGGTCGCTGGTTTAACACCCCAAAATATTTGGATTGTGAACTGGCAGTGGGAGGTGCCAATTCACCTCCTGAGCACTGTCAAGGTGCTCTTGAACAAGGCAACGTCCCCTTACAAGCTGATCATATGTGCCCCTCCCCCCCACCCCCACATAATTTTATGTGGCCCGTGAGAGCATAAAAGGTCAGATTGTCTAAAAATAAACAGGTCAAAAGTGTGCTTTGACCTGAAACCACATTTCCCACAATGCAGTTATTAAACCCATTTTAACTTTGACAAAAACATTTTAAACAAAGTTAATGTCCCAACTTGTGCAGGTTTCATAACCGTATAACACATTTTTTAAAAATGTTGTAAAAGAGCAACAAGCAAAGATATTTTTTGTGCAACTCTATTGTTTGTAACTTGAATAACTTAGAAACTCAGACTTATTTATCATTAAGTAGTAGTTACATTTATTTTACATTTTACTGAGTTACATTTAGTTACATTTATTAATTACATCTGTCCTTAGAGTACAGCCATTATGCTGACGTGGCCCTCGGTGAAAATGAGTTTGACACCCGTGAAGTAAGAATTACCATGATGTGCTTATAAACAGGATTCACATTAAAAATCTGTGCTCGAACAAAGTCAACATTCATGGGAAAATTTCCTATGATGCCTTTTCATTACTATTGTTCAGAAACTTCAGATTCACCCCTGCATCTCAACTGACCAATTTTTTATGATTACTGTACAGTGCGCCCTCATGCATTCGCAAATCAATGCTCGCAACTTAACATCATTGCGGATTTTTGGTGGACAGTCACGTGATACCGTACGCACATTCTACTGGCTGACCGTATCCAGAAGTCTGCTACATTCTGTGAGTCTCAGACTTACGTGAGACACAAAAGTGCTTTAAACAATCAGTGAGAGTGTGGGAAAAGGTAATACAGATAGAAGGTGTTTTAATATCAGCATGGGGAGGGTTCATAAACGTTTAAATTACCGTAAATAATAAGATAGTTGTTCGCTCAATCACGTAATTCGTTAATAGCGTGTGGTTCCGGCAACACACTAAGCGCAAGGAACAAGGGCACACTGCATTGTTGATTTCTTTTTTTCAAGTATATCTAAAACAACAAAATTAAACAATACATACTTATTTTAGACACTAGAAGCAGCACATACTTCAATGTGTATAACACATGGGTTTATAATAATTTAATTAATAGACACCTTTTTCAAGCAGTAATCCTGGAGGCATTGCATTCCCTCTCATTAAATGCAGTTCTTGCTGCTGTTGTAGATTTTCATCTATGACATTTAAAAATGTCATTAGAATGCAGTTTGCCTCAAACATATGTTAATTCAGCATATGATTGGCTCAGGCTTATTGTGAATTCCCTCTACAGTTATACAGCTCATTAAGCATTTTAGCTTAATGAAAAAAAAGTCCACAAAATTCAGCAGATGAGAAGGAGGTTTATATAAATAATGATGTTGTTTAAGGTACAGTATATTACAATCCATTTTTGATCTTATGTCAGAATCTTTAAAAGCGGGTTAGCACTGCTCCAGGGCTTTGGCGGTACTGGACCTTTGTTTGCTAAACCTGCTATGGAAAAAAGTAGCAAAATGGCCTTTATTACCATTTATAATTTAGTATTTTCATATTGGAGAAGAATATATATGTGAGATAAAGTTGTTTGCCTTTGTCCACTCTTTAGAAGCCCACCTAAAAGTAGTCCAAGAATGAAACTTTTATTACAGTTATTAACAAAAACAACATATTATATTTACAGCTGCTGCATTGATATACAGTGGTACCTCTAGTTATGAAATTAATTGGTTCCGGAAGAAATTACGTAAGTACATTTTCCATGCAAATGCCCTGATCCGTTCCAAGCCCACAAAAATTCCAACATAAATGTTTCATTCATTCATTCATTCATTCATTCATTTATGCGGCGGATATAGTGTTGGTCATATGTAAAATATGACCAACACTATATCCGCCGCAGCGGGTCACGGGGAGCTGGAGCCTATCCCAGTGGCATTGGGCGTGAGGCAGGGGACACTCCGGGCACGACGCCAGTGCACCATGGAGCCACACACAAAGACATACAACCCCTCACACACACACTCACTCCTACGGGCAATTTGGGACCAGCCAATCAACCTGAAGCGCATGCTTTTGTAGGTGAGAGGAAGCCGGAGAACCCGGAGAGAACCCACGCAGACACGGGGAAAGCATGCGAACCCCGCACAGAGCAGGACTCGAACCCGGTTTCGACGTGTTGTGAGGCGGCAGTGCTACCCACTGCTCCACTGTGCCGCCCATAAATGTTTCATAAAGCATAAAAATGAATCAAAACTTGTAACAAATACATGTTACGATTAGATTATTACACAATAAATGAGCATTGTGCATAACGTTAAAAACAAAGAAGAGAGTAAAGAATAAAAATGATCATTTACCTTTTAACTGCTGTCCTCATTGTTTTTTGCCCTCTTTGGTTCATGCGCTCTTGCCTCACAATGCCGAAAACAACAGAGTGAATTCCAGTCCTCCTTTTGAACTTATCCAACCACCCACCCGACGCCTTAAACTCCTTAAACTTCCTTTTGTTTTAATAATGTGGCGATTGTAGATACATTATGGCCATATTCTTTGGCAAGATCAACCAAACGCATCTCTTTCTCATGCTTTTCTATGATCTCTTGCTTTGATTGTACGGACAAAAAAAAACGATTTTCTTTGTCTTCTCTTTTCCTCTTTTCTCCGTCACTTTCTTGGGGTCCATAGCGAATACGTACTCAAAAAGTTATTACATTTGCCCAAAAGTATCAGAATACCTCACGGGTTGAGTGCCGATTGCCGAAGAAACAGCATAAGCACCGATCTAGCTCCACACAGAGGTGGAGTGGCATCCCTCTTAGCCAATGGGATGCCAGGAAGATATGTAATAGGTAATAAACAATGGCAGAGCAGCTATGAGAACGTTGCGTTCAGGAACCTGTGGGAGATTCAAGTATCAGCTGATACTGTGTTTTTACATTACATAAGTCAAAATTTATTTCGTAAGTAAAGGCAGTAAGTAGAGACGTGCGTAAGGAGAGGTATCACTGTATTGTGTTTATTTCTGAGTTTGAAAAGTTAATCAAAGCTGAAGTTCTTCAAAGGACAAAGAAGACATGTTAACAATGCTGTACCAAATTGGATCTCTACTTTTTCCTTTGAAGACAAATGTGCAGAGGTGTATTTTAATATAACTCAATTATTACCTCTGTGAATCAGGTTATGTAATGGGTTTTGTTTGTTGTTGTTTGCTTTGGTTATCATCAAGATTACAACAATGACACTAGGCAGATTTACATGTAATTTTCATTAAACATGGACCCTGACATATTCATAGAGGTGATAGAATTTTGGTAAGAACAGGAACTTTAATATTGTGAGATATGGCACTTTGTGCTTATAAATTTAGAATAATGCATTGCTCTTGTTGAAATTGTTTTGTCTTAAAAAATGGGAGTATGTGCTACTTTATCCAAAATGTCATATTTGTAATAGGAGATTTATGCATTTCAAAAGTTTAAGGGCCAAGCTTTTAATTTTATTCAATTAGTTAATTCATTCGGGGTGGCAGTGTCTCAGTGGAGGAGCAGGTCATCCAATGATTGTAGGATCAGCGGTTCGATTCCTGCTCTTTTAGTCACTTGATGTGTCCTTGGGCATGACACTTTACCCTCCTTGCCTCCAGTGAGGTACTCGCTGGTGTATGAATGTGTATTACTGACCCGGTAGCGGTCGTAGAGGCTGTTGCCGCAGATTAGCTACCGTCAGTCTTTGCAGGGTAGCTGTGACTACACAAGTAGTTTACCATCACCAAGTATGAATGAGGAGTGAATGAATAATTGATCCACTGTAAAAGTGACTTTGAGTGCTTAGAAAAGTGCAATATGAATCTGGAGCCTATCCCAGCTGACTTATGGGCAAGAGGCGGGGGACACTTCAAGCATTGCAGTAATTTTCTTTGACTGAATCTGAAATGGAAATTTTATTAAAATTTTCATATGGATACATACTTTTCAGCTTGGAAGGCAGAAGCACCACACAATGGAGGATATTTTTTTGTTCACGAAAGAAAATACAGAAACTTGAGATCATTATTAAACATAGATGATGAAATACTGATTACATGCAGAAACATGCACTTTCAGTGAATTTGCTGTTCTCAAATTGTCCGTAGGTGTAAGTGTGTGTGTGCGTGTTTGTCTGTTCTTCATGTGGCTACGCAGTGCACTGGGTTGATGCCTGGAGTGCACCCTGCACTCACGTCCCCCGTCCGCTGGGTTACGCTCCAGCAACCCAGAGACCTGTGACAGTGGAAGAAATTAGTATTGAAGACGAGTGAATTAATTATTACATGCATCAGGCAAAAAGCTGCTGTAGGCCTGTGGCTCTCGATATTAAATATGAGGAACTTAAGAATGTTGCTAAATCTTCACAGAAAGACTGCAAATACGTATTGGCCTTTGGATCTTTGTTATCAGATGCAAGTAGCCACACACCCTTGTGTGCAGTGTGATTCTCATGAGGCTGCAATGTATTGTTATGAGAGACGGGTTCAGACTTAGGTCATATATTTTGCCTGCACTACCAAATGCTCCTTTACCTCCTGGTTGTGCAGTTTGATTGGGATTTAATGTCATGACAATGGGCCATTTATTTTGCATTTTCATAAAGTCATCCAGTTCATTATAAATCTGCACATCTACTACTGTAGATACCCTCTTTTGTTTCCTCCAAATAAAAGAGAAAGAGGGCTAACTACTGAAAAAGACTGAGATGTGCATGCAAATCTCTAAAGATTCACATCCTGACTTCATGTATTTTATTCATTTATTTATTTTGTTTCTGCTTCAACCAAAAGGGAATCTATTCTGATCTCATGGAGCTTGTATAACCAGTGCCCATGCAGAGAGAGCCCAATTACCCTTCCTTACAGTTAGACGCCTTGAAAGACAAAAAGCCAGAAATACAGCATGGGGATAGTCGAAACGAAGTCCTGTTGATGATCAGTAAAATCTGAAAATAAGTCCAAAATACATTTGCCATCACCACACTGCAGAGAAGCCATATATGGCCTCATATAGTTATGGGTATAAAAGTTAGATAAAAGCTTTGCATAGATAGTGTAATTATTTAAATTATATGATAAAAGAAGCTTTTCCAAAACAACGACCGAGAGCTGCTATTCATAACAATGACCTTCTGATGTTCAATCTGCAAAATGAAATCACAGTCTTGTAATACAGAGTGAAAATGACCTCAAAGTCAAAGTGAGAGTACCGCTGAATGCTTAATTACGCAGTTAGGGTTGGCGAGCTTACTGCCTAAATAATGATGATGCGATCCAAAACAGCAGCAAATATTTTGTAGTCATTCCAGCTGTAAGCTTTGCCAAGTCTGCCAAAGGCCTTTCTGTACCAAAAGGTCTAACTGTTGGCTGGAGCACAATGCCTGCTATTTTACCAACACTGATTAACTTCCTAACCATCTCTATCATTCACTTTTAACGTCCCAGATATGACTTTGGTTTAGATAATATTAGCAAGGATATCAGTATGGAATAGACGGGAAAGCAGAATAAATACATTTACAATCCACAGCAGGTCACAGATTGGTTTGACCGTAAAAAGGGAGACTGAGTTCAAAATGTATCGATCCAACATAATGGGAAAGATATAGGCTGGCATATGGAAGGCACTCTTCCTACCTTAAAAAGTAAAAATAAGACTACGAAGGAAAACTTGCTTTAACTTGCTTTTGTGCAAATTGATAAAATAAATAAATAAATAAAACAGGGGAGTGTGTTTTTTTATAATTATGAAAAAATAAGCAATCAACAGGGCTGGTGTACTTTGAAGAGTTGATGAACGAGAATAATGAGAGAAAGCAAAGACTAGAACAGGTGGTTGTTGTGGACCAGGAAGTAACAAAGATTAGTCAAAATGAAGTGAGGAGGGCATTAAAGAGGATGGAGAGTGTAAAGGCACTCGATCCTGATGATATACCTGTTGAGATATTGAAGTGTCTAGAAGAGGTGGCCGTAGAGTTTCTGACTGGGTTGTTCAACAGAATCTTAGATAGTGAGACGATGCCTGAGGAATGGAGAAGAAGTGTGTAAGAACAAGGGAGATTTGCAGAGTTGTGGCAACTACAGAGGAAAAGCTGATGAGCCATACAATTAAGTTATGGGAAAGAGTAGTTGAAGCTAGACTAAGGGCAGAACTGAGCATTTGTCAGCAACAGTACTGTTTAAAAAAAAAAAAAAGTACTACAGATGTAGCATTTGCTTTGATGATGTTGATAGAGAAGTACAGAGAAGGCCAGAGGGAGCTGCATTGTGTTTTTGTAGATCTGGAGAAAGCCTATGACAGGGTGCCCAGAGAGGAACTGCAGAATTGTATGAGGAAGTCTGGAGTCACAGAGAAACATGTTAGAGCAGTGCAAGACATGTATGAGGACTGTAAGACAATGGTGAGGTGCGCTGTAGGTGTGACAAAGGAGTTCAAGGTAGAGATGGGACTGCATCAGGAATCAGCTCTGAACCCCTTTTTGTTTGTTGGTAATAGACTGGCTGACAGACAAGGTTAGACAGGAATCTCCATGGACTATGATGTTTGCAGATGACATTTTGATCTTTAGTGAGAGCAGGGAAGAGGTGGAGGAGAAGCTAGAGAGGTGGAGGTTTGTCTTGGAAAGGAGAAGAATGACGGTTAGCCGCAGTAAGACAGAGTACATGTGTGTGAATGAGAGGGACCCAAGTGGAAGGGTGAGGTTACAGGGAGGCAGAGGTACAGTACTTCATTTCATTTATATGTTGTTTTTTATATCCTGTAATTGTTTCTGGCCACTCCCTGTGCTGGTACCTTGCTGTTGGTGGAGAGGCTTGTGAGCTTCAATGACCCATAAAAGCTATACCGGCAGGGGAATTACACCCCTTGCAGGTTTAACCATGCCGGGTAGGTTTCGGGATAGAGGCCAGATGAAAGTCAGCACCTGGTCCTCCAGGTTGGGGGTTGGGTTTGAGGTTGATAACCTCACCTCGTAAAAAAAACAGCATGTTACTGAAATGACAAGAAGGAGCCATTCTAGTATACTGTGGAGGAGAAGAGAGGGCACATCCTTGGATGTATCTATCAGGGGGCCGGGTGAACTCTGGTGGGAAGCCCTAGCCCTGATGACCCTGATCTTCGATGCCAAAGCCGACACCAGAGTAGGGACCTAGAAACTGTTTAGATGGATAGACGTACTTTATTTATCCCAAACTGGGAAATTTAAATGCTCCACATTTGTTTCAATGTGGTCTGCATGCTCCACCAACGACACTGGGGAGAGAATGTTGATGCTAGTTATCACCAACGGCCTCAACATTGGCAACTGAGAAGATTAGAAGCAGATGTGTTTTTCATGAACAAGCAGATCCACAAGATGATCTGGGTTTCACCTGGGGGCGAAACCCAAAATGAGCTGGACTACATCTGCATAAACACAAGGTGGCGTTCGTCACTGCTAGAGGTGTGCTCACATAGGGGTGCAGATATAGGCTCAGACCACTTTCTTGTGGTGGGTAAAATCAGGCTGAAGCTGAAAAAGGTGAAAAAAGTGCAGCCCCAGAGAGCCTACACGGTGGAAGGGCTTAAGAACACTAATCAGTTGAGTAGCTACTGTGAGGAATTGAGGAAGAAGCTCCGGGTACCGCAACATCCTTCCATCAAGGAGCAGTGGAGTCTGCTCTCCCATGCCATCACTGAGACTGCGGAAACAGTTTTAGGCAGAAGAAGGGGTACCAACAAGGAAAGGTGGACAATGAAAAAGACCTGGGGATTTATTGATGAAAGGAAGATGGCAAAGGTGAAAAGAGAACAGAATAAAAGGCTCCGATGCTGGATGATGAAAGACGAGGAGTACAGGCACTTGGGACAAACCTCGGCATCAATCGGGGAAGAGACAGACTGGCAGATCTTGACTTTGCAGACAAATTAGCTCTACTTAGCCATACCCACGCCACACTCCAAGAACTGACCAACAATCTGCATGAGCAAGACGAAAAAGTCGGCCAAGAAAAAACCAAGGCCATTACCATCACACAAAACCAAAACTCTCCACCACTCAGCATAGGCGAACAAGGCATTGAATATGCTAAAAACTTTACATATCTTGGAAGCAACAACTCAAGAGGTGTGGCAATGGACTGGGTGCCACAAGGGGGGAGGAGGAAGAGAGGACGGCCAGAGAAGACATGGAGATATACAGCCAAGTAAGACTTAAGAGAAATGGGAGTCATCTGGCATGGAGCAAGAAGGGCCGCCAGTGACTGGAACAAGTAAAGGGGACTCGTCGCCAAATGTTCCAGGAGGAACAGGAGGAACTAAGTCTAATTAAATAAGTAATTGTTTCTGGTATGTCTTAGGGAATAGTCTGTTCATATTTAGAGTGGCAATGGCATTTAAATGACCTCAAGGGGTGATTCTGAATTGAAATTTAATAAATAATGACTTACAAACAATTCAGCTTACAAACAGGCAGACGGAACCAATTGTGTTCATAGGTTGACGACTACTTGTTTTACTTTTGTTTTGTTTTGTTTTTTATTTAGAGGAGGATTTGCAATTTCTATTTTTATGTCATACATTGCTCATTTTATTCATGTTATGAGTGCAAAAGATAGTGCTTAAATAAATACTTTGTTTGTATTTGGGAGCGGTCAGACACGCAAAAAAAAACATTAAAAGAAGACACAATTTTAGACAAATATTCTGTCGACACTTGCACTGGAATGTTTTTTTCATGTACTGTGTGTGGGCATGCCTTTATATGTGAGTTTATTTTCACAGCCCACATACTCTGCAGGGAGAACTTCTCAATATGTTTTTCAATGAGCCTCTGTCAGCTGGCTGGAGCCTCCAGATAAGGGTTGTTGTGTGTTGTGTAGTTACTGTTTAAGTATTGGTGTTCTCCCTTGCTTGCCATGTCACTGTGTTATCTGAAGGGTCCCAGCAAATTCCTCAGGCTCAGCTCTCTGGGTCACAATAATGAGAGAGAATAATTACTGATCATACTTTGCAAATGGAACAGCAGAAAGATGGGGGGTTTGTAATGAAGCCCTGTCTTCTCTCATGTGACACACACTGCTAAAGTTAACTATATATTTGAGGCAAAAATGAAAATTTTTGCAAATATACAATGACAAATCTGAAAGCAGGCATCTGCACATGTCAAAAACGTGTAAAGAATAATAAACTTGATGTAAAAACTTTGACCAAAAAGATGCCATTTCTTTGCTGCTAAACAAAGAGGAATCCCCAAGTAAAGTGTTTTAAAAATAAGTTAATAAAAAATGTTAGAATGCTGCAATTAACTGGTGACTTGTTCAGGGTGTACCCAGCCTCTCACCTGTCAGCTTGGCCAGGCCCAAGCGTAACCCTTGATCCAGGTTTGGATAAGTGGTTGAAGACAAGATGGCTATGATCGACTTATCTTTAAGAAGATGAATGAAAATGTTAGAATGAACTCAGCTGAAATTGGGTGTGAAGCAATGTTCTCCATGGGTTCCCTTTTTGATCGATCTCAGTATAAGATCCAATATCTCAGTTGTCCTGGGATGAAGATATATCACTGAACTATAACAGCTACTGCTTGAACAATAATAATGAATGTACGTGTGCCACCAATCCAAATGGGATTGTTTTACAATAAAAGTAAATGTATCTCATATGGCAGAAATGTGAAAATTGGGGGTGGTAAAATGACAAAGAAAATACTACTTGAATCTACATTGTCATCAATAACGTTCTGTTAATGTATTCAGTGTTGTATACAATACACAATATATATATATATATATATATATATATATATATATAATAATTCAACTTTATTGATCCCCAGAGGGGAAATTCTCTTTACACTCTTTAGTACATGCATTTCTTGTTAGTTTACAGCACATCACACACAGTGTTGTGAACAAGGCCCCTGAAACACACAGCACACTAGGGGCCTGTAATCATGCAGTTAGTCCAGGGAGGAAGAGTGACGGGTCGCGCTCGGAGGTCGCGCCCCAATAAGCAGCTTGTGGTGGGGACGGCGCCTTGCTCAGGGGCGCCTCGGCAGTGGCTGGGAGGTGAGCTGACACATCCCACTGTCAGCTCACACTCAAAGGGATGTCATGGCGAGAGCGGGAATTGATCCACCGATGGCCGGGCGATCCGTCTTCAAGACATCGGCTCTACCGCTGAGCCACTGCCGCCCCAATATATATATATATATATATATATATATATATATATATATATATATATATATATATATATATATATATATATATATATATATATATATATATATATATATATATATATATATATATATATATATATATATAGTACATACTATACTAGTATGTACTATACTATACAGGTATACATTGGCTTACGTCATTTGGAGTTGCGTCTGTCTGCCACAAATATTGAAATTGTAAAATCAAAAGTAAACCATTAAAAGTACATCATATATTTTTGGAATCCAGTTAAAGAAACAATTACAAGAATAAATAAATGCATTTCTTAAAAAAGGTATTCAGTATTTTATTTTTTTTAAAAAGTAAGTTTGTAAGTTTTACATATATTTGTACTCACCATCCGTTATTGAAAATGCATTCATAAATAAATTACACTACACAACTTTTTTCTAAAAATTATATACTGAATTAATCCCCACAGGGAAATTAGTGGCACACTCTAGTTAGTAGACATGCATATTATATATATATATATATATATATATATATATATATATATATATATATATATATATATATATACATATATATATATAGTGTGTGTGAACAGGGCCTGAACACACAAACTCACACAATGGGCCTGAGTGCATGCAGGGGGGAGGTAGAGGGTGGGAAAACCCTTTCTGGAGCACCCAAATTGGCAGCTTGTAAGGGGGACGGCATCTTGCTCAAGGGTGCCTGTGCAGTGCCCCAGAGATGAGCCAACACCTCCCACTGTCAGCTCACACTCCAGGTGTTTTGGGCAGGACCAGGAATCGACCGCCAATCTAGAAACATTGGACGACCCGCTCTACCGCGCGCTCTACCACTGAGCCACTGCTGCCATGGAATGGTTATTTCTGGTTTAACCTAGAGACAAGTTGATTTGGCTTATATCATTTTTCTACTTGCGTTGTGTGTCGTGATTCCAACTAACAATATATCTATCTACCTGTCTGTCACGCGTCTGCCATGGGTTTCAGCCTTTGTGTTGGCATTGGATCAGTTGGATAGTATAATGTTATAGAGAATGTTCTCCTCCAACTGCTGTCACCACAACCATGGATAAGTGGAAGAAAATGAACGGATGGATAGATGGACGGATGGATGGCTGGATGGATGGATGGATGGATGGATTCACAAGCAGGACTGCCTGCAGCACCATGTCCAATTAAGTGGTGAGTAAAATACCATATCAGCTAACATTGACAATAAAAAAAAAAATCTCATCTCCTCTCGTCCCATTTAATTGATGATAATGAAAACAAGCTATTTGACCTTGAGCCTTCATCACACCTGAATTCCCTTCTCTTCCTTTTCTTCCTGTAAGCTGAGGACAAACATTATACCAAGCCAGAAAAAACAAAGGCAGAGAGGAGACGGAGCACTTTGTCAGATCCACTAATTGAGTATTTGGCCCAAAGCAGGAACCATTTATAAGACCCCTCTTCCCTCTAGGCCTGCCCAACTGTCTTCCATTTCTCTACCCCATCCAGCTGTGTGCTGCTGTGACACAGGGCTTTGTCACTCTGGTTCGTGTATACCCCCTGCCTCTTCCTCATTCATCACAGCAGAGTGATTCCTGGGTTTAAGGGAAGGAGATAAAGCTGCTTGCAGGTCTGCCGTGGACACAGCAGTACCCTCCAGGCTAATGTGCCCTGATCAATCTACATCCTTTCTGTGTCACCCTGTCCTTCTGGAATCAGAATAAAGGAAATTATAACTTGACAGAATGCTAGCAAAGACATTGAAAGTTCCAAAATACACAGACATGCCAAGATATTTCCTGTCCCTTGAGTTTGTCAGTTGTCTTAAATTGTTATACCCATCTTAATCGGTCTTGCAATGCTTGGTGCAGCATAAAACTACTTAATCTTTTTGAGCACGACAATTAGGGTGCCACCAATGTGTAATTGTAGTTGAAGTCCCAGAATCAGTGTAAGTGTCTGCACTGTCTCCTACTCCTTTCCACTTGAACAGCTGTGATGACAGCAGTGTTCTTGGCAGGCTTCACTCCCCGCTGCCTCATTTGCTTGCATCCTCTGAAGTATTTATTTGGAGCAGTATGAACCTCAAACAACTGTGGATATTATTACTCTGGTTTAAGATGTTGTCCTCTGAATTTTGTATTTTGTAACATTTTGGCATGTCAAAAAGTCAATGCAACAGCTTATCTAATAGCTGCATGCCCAATTTCTTTAGTCCACCTCATATTACCTTTTTAAAATCAGTATACTTGGAATATGTGTGAGCCTGAAAAACCTTCACCAAGAGCTTGATATGGTTATTCTTTACTGTATTGCTTCTTTATAGAGACCAGAAAGGAATCCATGTTCAATACCATACTTGATTTGATCAGCACGATCACATAGTTGTGCATTCACTGAAGTAATCCGATATGACAGTTAGATCAGCCCTTAGAAGGATTTGCCACAAGCTTCGTAGTTTCAGTCTTTGGCCTTTGGTGATCACTTATTATATTACATGGCTGCTTTTTTGGACATCTGTATGCACCATACCTTGCAAACAGCAGGGTCTGAGTTATGCAGTTGATCCTTAAGTAAGCACTTGATTAGTTACCCGTTAGTCTTTTTGTATGGTACCACATGGTACCACTTTTTTTTTTTTTCCTTTTCTTTATTCATTGAGGAATTCAAAGTGGGTGCTTGGATTTGAACAGAATGACACAATTTAATTAATTCATTTCATTAAATCTTGTACTGTACACTGAACACTGCACATTAATATAATGAATCACTATTACAGTGATGTGTCTTCAATGTGAAGTCAATGTAAAATAAAGTTCATTGTGAAAAAAAAAAAGTTTTGTTGGACATTACTTTCTTAAATTAAGTTTAAGACTCTTTCATCAAAATTGTTCCTGCTGTCAGTGTCATTACACAATGTAATCCATTGTCATTTTTGCATAAAATCTGCCAAATAGTCAATAGTGGGGTCTGGAAAAGACTTTATCAGCATAATAGATATCTGTAGAAATACATAATTTCTGCTGACTTCAGCATCATGTCCACACCAGTTAAAGCTCCACTCATTATCTGTCGTCTTTACTTCAGGCAAAGGAACTGTAGCTATTCTTAGTATTTCTGTCAAAAATTAAAACTTTGTAATTGATTGCTGATTATTATATCCCCTAACCAAATAATTTAAACTTGTTTGCATACAAAGCAAAATGTTTTTTCTGGCTTCAATTTACTGTAATTACAATAACCAGCCATGCTAAACTCAGTCACCACTTGCTAATGAATGAGAATATAATTTAGAATACCAGCTGTTTCACTGTTTTCCTTTCTGTTTAGAGACTATGTTTCTTGTCCCGTCCATTGCACTGCGTTTAGTAGCATGTACTGTTCCTTTACCTTAAATTCAGAATTGCAGCAATTCCTCATTCACGGTAAAGATACCAACAAAATACAAATGCGTATAGGATGTTAATTCATGTTATCACTTATTCTGACTTAGGTTGTGACATGGAAGGGAGGGTGGATATCTCAATTGACTTTGGGCAGGTACAGCCTAAACAAGTTGAAAGTTCATAGCAGGTCCATAAAGAAACACAAACAAGCATTCTATCTCGCATTCACACATATGACGAGGTTATAGGTCATGTCTTTGGTGACAGAAGTAGATACATAAATGTTGCAGCTCCTAAGGTGTATTTGAATTCAGTACCAGAAAACCCAGAGAGAACTTAAGTCGACACGAGAACAAAATGCAAATTCCACGCATGTGAAATCAGAACCTCTCTGAAGCTTGTTTAACAGAAGACAAAAACTTTTCGTTCACATTGAAGTCATGAAGTCTCAAGAAATCTGATGAAAAAAAGAAGAAGACTTTTTAATTCTTGATTTACTGCTGAACATGAGGTCTGACTGCCTTGAGAAGACAGCCATATTTCTTTATCTCATGAACAGCTATTTTAGCATATGTCTTTGCAGGCTGGAGGAGCAGCAGTGAGCGTGTCTGGAGAAGAGAGGTGTCTTCTTTCAGAGCCCTAAGGACCCCCCATCTAACAAAATACAGTTAAGGTCCAGCGAGCCGAGTTGCCAGAAGAAAGCTTCACAAAGGAGAAAAGCCTGACAACCAGCAAAAAGTAAAAGACAGATCGCAAACCCAATCCCTCACACTTATTACATTTTGGAAACTGCTCAAGCAGATAACAAATCCCTTTTGCACAGTGAACAAAAAAATATTTTGCTTCCTCTGAACCTAAAACTATTTATGGTGTAGGGTAGCACCAACTGCTGACAATAGTAATTAATTCAAACATAGTAAATATTTTTTGAACAGACGAAAAATGGCCAGAATAAATATTGTAGCGCTGTAGGGAATAGAATTCCCAAGTAACCTTGGTTAAAGACATTAAGAACCATTTCTGTAGTTCCCTAGATTCAAACTTTAAAATAATATTTGTCTATTGCAGAAGTGCTAGAAATACCAATTGTAAATACGAGAATTTCCTGGTATCTATGACTTTTAATTAAAAATACAAGTACAACACATATAATTTGAAACGGTAATAATTGAAGCAGTAAATCAAGTGAACTTTCATTTGTACTGGACTAACATGGAGTCATTTCCAGGCAGCTAGTGGTTAGGGCTATCTTTGACAAGCCTAACCATTCAAATAAACCCCCATCTATAGTTACAAGCAGACTGTATTTCAGGAGCAGCATGCCCCATGCTGAGTTTTCCAGCTAATTAAACAAGAAGTTGAGATGGACAGAGAGTGATGAGAACTGCAAGGGTGAACCCACCTGCAGCTGGTGTGATGGGAAGAAAAGATTATTCCATCATAAAAGATGGAAGGGAAGATAAGTTGTTGATATTTATAACCTTTCTTTAATCTGTCACTGGGCAGAATAGTCATTCTCATTAAAGAACAGATTTAGACTGAGATGACTATGGCCACATTTAGTAGCTTTTTTGGTTTTCTGATGCCAAGAAAACATTACATCCACTTGGCTCCTTTGAATCTCTGTCACAATTAGCCATTTCCATTGATGTGGTGTTGTATCTCAAATTTGAAGCAAACAATTTCATAGTTGATCTGCAATAAAGGAATCACACAAATGAGGCACAAAGGAAAGCTGCTTTTTCACACAAGGACGTAATGATGATTGTGAAACTTGGTCCCACTTTTTCCCAAGTTTTATTAAAAAAGAAATAAGCCACTGTCTGAAAGCAGTCAAATTCAAAATAGAGATAGAAACAGGATCATTGTTTATTTGTTCTATTCAATTCAATGTTAATAAAGTAGAAATAAAACATGCATATTTTTAAGTCGATGTGCAAGTTATAAATATATGTGTTATGAATGAATATTTAAATGGTTACATAAAAGGAATTGTGGAGATGTTTTCGTATTGCTTTCAATCATAAAAAAAAAAAAAAATCAAATCTTTAAATACAAACCAAATAGAGTTCAATGCCCTAAGGAAATTCTGAAAAGCACTGGGAGGTTCTAGGTTAACTGTTAAATTAACCCTTGACTGAATTTGTAACCGTGTAACACATCAGCTACCAATGGACAAAAGTTAATTATCCTGCTTTCTCATTGTATTTCCTGGAAAATCTAGAAACTTATAGCCAGTGTCAGTCCGGCCTACAGGCTTTGTGTTCTTTGAGTTACAATATCCCCTTTTTTGCTGCTTTTGGTGTTAGTTTTCAGTTTTTTTCCATTTACTAACTTAATATTGCAGCCTAAAATTGAATTTCTTTTCTTTTCTTATCTTAATTGTACTGAAACTTGCAATCTTATTTCATACCCGTTCCTCTCATTTTTCTTCTATTTTCAGGACAATTGGTTTAGAATTGTAATCGAGTCTGTCTTAATTTCCACAAAATTTCCATTGCATTTAAACTTTGTTCTCTGAAAATTAAGCATTTTAAGAAAGAACACTGTAGCAGTGAATGCCAATACCATGTTTGTGTTGGTTCCCTAGTTCCCATTAATGACTTTAGCAATAAACTTTTTTTTTTAACTATACTGTACTATTAACTTCAATTCAACCTTTTTGTTTAGTTAATTTCTCTTTCACTTTGTATTTATCAGTCATCAGACTCTACCTTTCTTATGCAGCTGAACAAACATCATAATACTCTAAACAGGGTGCACGTAACCTCCTGCAGAATGTTGCTTGTTTCTGTCTGTTCAATCACAAATACATTAAAGCAGAACCTCACAGTCCAGAATAATACAAATGCTTGGCAACTCGGTCATTTTGAATGACTACCATATATTTTATGATAGCATACTGACTAATCACCAAACCTACTGCAACTGGAGCTAATTTACATTGTAAATTCCAGGACAACCTTGTGAAGACGGAGGAGAAGTGGCATATCATACCTCAATTATTTATTTATTTTATTTATTCAGTTTATTTTTTTTCTTTCCAGACATGTTATTACAACAGATTTTACTTTCATCAGTGTTGAGACGTCAGCAACAACATCCGAAAAGAAAAAAAAAAGGGGTTGACGGGTAGAAGCCATTGGCTTGTAAGATTACCGTCCCCTAGATCAACGACGTCTCTCTCATTGCAACACATTGTCAACCAATTCATACTGTGCATGTCACAAATCAATTTCAGTTATTTTATTCTGGTACATTGTTGTTTTAGTCCGTCCAGTTGTCTAATTGGCATGCATCTTTGCAAACTTCTTTGTCAGTTCTTGAGAAGAGTCAAAATTTTGTTAATGTTAATTTTGTTATTCCTTTCAAGGGTTGTTTCTGGTCAATTTTATGATTTAAGCTCTGTTGGAATGTCTTGCCTTTCCACTTTCGTAGCAGTCATAACATCTTGCATGTGCTCAGTTACTGCACAAAGGTTAGTGACATTTGTTTCACAGGATTGACAACATGAAGTTTAATTCGCCATAACAGTGCAGTCCTTTAACCATCATTCATGTCAGAAATATAACCTTGCAAAATCATGTTTTTAAAAGCTTTTTTAAAGGCAGTTAGATTTCCCATAATCCTAATTTCATTATCCAGGTCATTCCAATGTTTGACATTATACATACCATACTGTCTTTCTCATGAACTCATTGTCATACTGAAGACGAACTCAGGTTAAATGATTTTTTTTCCCCTTAAAGCTTTCTGTGAAAATCTTGTTTCACTTCAGTTAAAAATAAAAAGCCTGTAAAAGTGTAGGTGAGCATATTTACCGCTAGTAATTCCATAGTCAGGCGCATGTCAATTTGGAATCTGACCATCATTAAAATGCTGTGGGCATTGTGTAAATCCACTCTAAACCAGAATATAGACGCTCGTGTCCAAGTATAGGCATTTATAGTCAATGTTTTTTAAGTGATGTGTGGCAAAAGAGCTGCTGTTGTTTGAGGATGCTGAAAAATAACTCGATCAGTAGATATTTTTCTGTCATGGTGCAAACTCACAAGGACGAGAAGCTTACAAAACTTTGAATGGTGAAATCAAAATAAGGAATCTCATTTAATTAAATCTTTATGCTTGATAATCATTCGGGATAGTGTCACTTGCTGGAAATAAAATGGAAGGCTTAATTGTCAATTTATTAAAAATTATACAAATTTTCTAAAGATGTTAGAGTGGAACAAAATATACAGCGTATTTTCCCATTCATACTCTCCAGACCCTTACTGAGTAATTAGGTTACAGTGTTTGTGCTCATGACTGCTCAATCATATTCAAATCTGCAATCCAGTTTACATTGTATTCTTCTTTATCTCTATTCTAATTTCACATTTTAGCATTTTTTAAAGTAATTTCTTCTTTCAACCAGATACTGCCTGAAAAGGTTCCACAAAATCTGAATTTATATATATATGCACATGAGCACATATGCACACACACACACACACACACACACACACACACACACACACACACACACACACACACACACACACACACACACACACACACACACACACACACACACACACACACACACACACACACATATATATATATATACATGTGTATCTCCTTAACAAGTAGTATTGTTGCTTACACCTATCCAAAATTGTGACTGAAAATCTCACAGTTTAAAAACAATGATGATCGAAATAAAGGTAACTACAGGTATGAAGTCAGACAATCTGACAATTACAGTCACTAACCTTCCAATAGAGTCATCTATTCTCTGTAACTTGATGACTTTTGATCCAATTCATGAAATATTTTCCATGACGGTAAACTTCTCCATAACCCCCCAAGTCGTCTTACAGGCTTTTTCTTTACATAGCTGGAAACAATTTATATAAAATAAAGGCAAATAATAAGCACCTAGAACATATAACACAGTTGAGGGGTACACTGAAGCATACTTTGCTGTATTCTACAAAACAATGCTAAACTGTTTTCTTTAACAGTTAAAACTTGAACTTGTGATGGTGACCAGACACTGCCTGAAAAGGTTCCACAAAATCTGAATTTATATATATATGCACATGAGCACATATGCACACACACACACACACACACACACACACACACACACACACACACACACACACACACACACACACACACACACACACACACACACACACACATATATATATATATACATGTGTATCTCCTTAACAAGTAGTATTGTTGCTTACACCTATCCAAAATTGTGACTGAAAATCTCACAGTTTAAAAACAATGATGATCGAAATAAAGGTAACTACAGGTATGAAGTCAGACAATCTGACAATTGCAGTCACTAACCTTCCAATAGAGTCATCTATTCTCTGTAACTTGATGACTTTTGATCCAATTCATGAAATATTTTCCATGACGGTAAACTTCTCCATAACCCCCCAAGTCGTCTTACAGGCTTTTTCTTTACATAGCTGGAAACAATTTATATAAAATAAAGGCAAATAATAAGCACCTAGAACATATAACACAGTTGAGGGGTACACTGAAGCATACTTTGCTGTATTCTACAAAACAATGCTAAACTGTTTTCTTTAACAGTTAAAACTTGAACTTGTGATGGTGACCAGACCTGAGATTCATACAAATCATTGATTTCAGAATATTTCCTTAAGATTTAGCACCTAAAGAGCCAGGCTCCTGCTCAGAGAAAACAGAAAAATACAAAGACACATTTAAGAAAAGTTAGATATAGCATATTTTACATAAGCCAGGGAGAGGCTTACTGGCTAGAATGACAATTACCATACAAAGGTAACATGGCAAACAAATGTACACTGAGCGAAAGACCCCCAAAGAGTGTAATTCACTGCAGACAATATAGCATTATCAAAGCATACAGATTATCAATCCAAAGATGGGGAAACATTATGGAAACATTGTTTTCAAAATGATTCAGTTGTTCTAGACAGTGTTTCCACGATTATAAATCATGTTTTGATCTTAGCTCAGTCATTTTAAGTCCATTGATCGAAACAGGTACAATCTTGATTATTTTATGTTGAATATAACTTATTTATATTGCACTAGTGGGAACACGCCGGCTTCGGGAGCTCAGTCCTGATGAATAAACCATTGGGGTTCCCCACACGACAACGTGAGGTCCGTCACAATCAAAGAATATAAACCGCTATGTTTGACGAAGCCAAAACGGCTCCGGAAGTGAGAGACATAGACAAATGTGAAGAACGGAGCTAATTCGGCTAGCGGCCTGACCTTCCTGGTAGATGCCGGAAGCATGACAGTGTGAAGTTTTCAGGTGAGCTTATTCAACTATATAGATCGCAATTACATCACATCTGTCCGGGTTCTCCGGCTTCCTCCCACCTCCAAAAGCATGCGCCTCAGGTTAATTGGCCGGTTCCAAATTGCCCGTAGAAGTGTGTGTGTGTGTGTGTGTGTGTGTGTGTGTGTGTGTGTGTGTGTGTGTGTGTGTGTGTGTGTGTGTGTGTGTGTGTGTGTGTGTATGTGTGTGTGTGTGTGTGTGCGTGTGTGTGTGCGTGGTTGTCTGTCTTTCTGTGTGGCTCCGCGGTGCACTGGCGTCGTGCCCGGGGTGTCCCCTGCCTCACACCCGATGCCAGCTGGGATAGGCTCCAAACGTTGCAACCTGTTTTTAACCAGCATTCACATAGCTGATCATGGAGAGTATTAAGGTTCTCACAGTGTGTCTGACATTGTTTTTACTGATTTTCCAGTGATGTTCTTATTCTGGTGTACAATCCTAAATGTCATTTGATTGATTTGATCGATCATTAAATCAATCTGGAGTACCTCATCAATTCTAAATACATGGAAGCCAATGAAAGAAAGACAGATATGAATGGTATGTAATGGGAATGGAATGTATTTCGATTTTCTAAGGTAACACATTCAAGAATTGCTACTATCCTTTTGACTTCTATTTGCTCCTGTGATCCTGCTTTATTAGCTCATGTGCAAAAATGAAAACAGCCAAGATTAGTCTGTCACAGAATTAATTTACCTTCTAAATATCAAATGACCAAAATAGCATATTTAAGGAGACTTAGTTATCTGTTGTGAGAGCAGGGAAGAGGTGGAGGAGAAGCTAGAGAGATGGAGGTTTGTCCTGGAAAGGAGAGGAATGAAGGTTAGCCGCCGTAAGACAGAGTACATGTGTGTGAATGAGAGGGACCCAAGTGGACGAGTGAGGTTACAGGGAGAAGAGATTAAAAGCATTGAGGATTTTAAGTACTTAGGGTCAACAGTCCAGAGCAATGGAGAGTGTGGAAAAGAGGTGAAGAAGATTGTACAGGCAGGATGGAATGGGTGGAGGAAAGTGCCAGTTGTCATATGTGATAGAAGAGTTTCAGCTAAAATGAAATGAAAGGTGTACAAAACTGTGGTGAGACCAGCGATGTTGTTTGGTCTAGAGACAGTGTCACTGAGGAAAAGACAGGAGACAGAGCTGGAGGTAGCAGAGATGAAGATGCTGAGGTTCTCTTTGGGAGTGACCAGGAAGGATAGGATCAGGAATGAGTACATCAGAGGGACAGCACATGTTACAGGTTTTGGAAATAAAGTCAGAGAGGCCAGACTGAGATGGTTTGGACGTGTTCAGAGGAGAGATAGTGAATATATTGGTAGAAGGATGCTGAGTTTTGAACTACTAGGCAGGAGGCCTAGAAGAAGCCCAAAGAGGAGATTTATGGATGTAATGAGAGAGGACATGAAGGTAGTTAGTGTGAGAGAAGAGGATGCAAAAAACAGGGTTAGATGGTGTTTTGTGAAAAACTTGAATAAAGAGGTTCGTAGGAGGTGGGTACACAGAAAACTCACTCACACAATGAATCAAACCACTCCTATAGGGCTATAATAAATGTGTGATTTATTACACGCAGAGAATAGAGATATTAAGAAACAATACGTACAAACAAACAAACAAACAAACAAACAATAAGTCAAAGACCTCTATGATGCTAGACCAAATGTGTCGTTTAGTCCCCGCAGCGCACAGCAATGCAAACAAACAATTCTATGATGCTAGAATAAACTTGTAGTTTAATTCCCCACAGAGCACAGAAACAATTCTATGATGCTAGAATAAACTTGTAGTTTAATTCCCCACAGAGCACAGAAACAAACAAATAGTTGGTTGAGCTAAGGCAATATATGGTGGCATTCCAAATATGCTTGGCCTCTTACCTTGACACCGGGAAGGAGAGCCTACAACCCAGGCAGAGTAGCTTCAACCAGGCTGGGCGTCCGTATGTAACCCGCAGCTGACTCTCTCTATCTTCCTATCTTTCTCTCTATTACCTTCTTTCTCACTTCTTCTTGAGTCTTACTCCCTTTCGCTCTTCTTTTTGGAGTATGAAACTCCTCACCTTTTATACCTTTTAAGAAGAAAGGCCTGCATGCGAGCAGGAGTGGCCAGTTCCAGCTCTCAGGCAGCCCTCCTTTTGGTGGTACCCCCCGCTGAGGAATAAACATCACCACCCTCGAGAATGCAGTGTAGGAGGCTTTCACACACTCGTAAACCATCTGTATCAGGAGACCTTACACCTTTGGAATGCACCAAACCTATCACACCAAAACTAAGAAAACTAAGAGATCTTTATTACACATTGGAATGTAATTTAAAGGCTTTCATGCACCCATAAAACATCTTACACCTTGACTGAAAACAGGTCTCCATCTCCTCTCCATCGGTTCTCCTTTGGTTCTCCATCTGGTTGGATGGGTTGTGACCTGCTGTGACCTCTTTGTCCAAACAAACTAAGATGTGACTTAGCCCAGCAGTTGCATGGAGAGGTTTTGAAGCAAGTTCTCAGTAATGACATGATAAGAGTCAAATCAGGACACACACAATACAAATTTCCATTACAGATGGGGGCAAGTGATTCGCTGTGGCGAACCCTGAAGGTAAAAGCCGAAAGGAAAAGACGAAGAGTTCATTAGTATCATTTAAACCCCTGCCTAGAAAACCAATGCAATTAAATACCTTCAGACTCATAGCAATTGCTGAGCGACACTTGACCCATGTAATTTC
Organism: Antennarius striatus; assembly: GCF_040054535.1. Taxonomy (NCBI): domain Eukaryota; kingdom Metazoa; phylum Chordata; class Actinopteri; order Lophiiformes; family Antennariidae; genus Antennarius; species Antennarius striatus. Next base: position 6,857,571 of record NC_090790.1, on the reverse strand, counting down.
TCCTTTAAATTGCATAGAAAATTACCCTGTTGAATATGCAGATAGATCGATGAATGTGTCACTGTTTTTACATCTTTTAAATGTATCATAAACTTAGAACGTATATCTGATGTAGCTTAACCCTTCCTTTAGTCTTTGTTGGTATTTTCAAACTTGTAGATTATAAACATCAGGGGTTAAAATAGAAGGAACAGACAATGACATATTCACAGAATGTAAATAAATTCATGAGTGATATTGCAAGTAGGATCTAACAGTACCAATGAAGTATACTTCAAGCTATTGCATGAAATGATGGAGCTGGGATTTTAAGAATGCCCCTATGGCAGTGGGGAATCTAACAGGATAATTTCCTGTAATGGGCATCAAGGGTGCTCCAAGGGAAGGAGGGAAAGTCTTAACCACAGCATAGGGTCTTAACAGTACTCTCACTTCAAAGTGATATGGACCAATCTCTTTAGAATCATGAAACTATAATCATAGGAAGAGGAATCAAAGTGGGTTTTTCACTAAAGGCTTTTGATGAAAGTTGAACTTTTTGCCCTCGCATATGATTTGCCCTACCAGAGTTCATGGGTGGCTTGGTGTCACTATTCCTTCTCATTTCTTGTTCTCTGACTTATTATTGTATCATGCCAGGCCAGTTTATAGACTAAAATGCAAATTTACAAATGTAACCACATACATTTGAAAATATGAACCTTTTGTTTCATTTGGCAAGAGATAAAGCAGTTTAGAAATTCATGTTTGACAATATATGAAGTGACTCTGATATTGTTTTGAGAATCAATCTACAGTACAAATCACATCTCTGCATATAACATTACATTTGTCAAAGGAAATCTAAAATTGGGTACACAAAGGGAGGACTCATAAAGGATGATGTCCTGCTATTACAGCACTCCACATCCCTTTAAACTAAATATAACCTCATACAAAACTGCTGTCATTTAAATTCCTGCTGAAACAACATTTACTCGTCCTTTCCAGACATTGAAAAAAAAACCATATAAAAAATTACTGCTGATTGTTATAATTAGCATTAAAATATATTCAAAAATCAAAACTGTTTCCTTTATCTAAGCCAAGCTGCTGGGGCGCGTTAGTGTTTGATTGACAGTAGTTGACATGCTGCCAGAGGCCCGGTGTTACACCTTAGAGAAAGTGAAATGGAGCAGAGAAACATAATTTACCCAATGTTGTATGTGGTATGAAAGCCCAAGAAGCATATAGTTTCAGTAATATTTTCAGACAAATTAATTTGCTCAAGAATGTTCTGCAGCAAATCAACAAAATTGACTAGTGAGTGACTGATAAAGCAGCAGATCTCGATCATCATACACAGACATGCTTACCAGAATTATGTTCTGTGAAGTAAAACAATAAGTAGGCGTGTTACATGAAAACCAAAACTCTGAAATGGTATTATTACTTAAAGGTTTAAGAAACTCATTGAAAAGTAATACTGTATGTATTTTGTTTATGATTTTGAAAAAACAAAAAAAAATTCCTGATGTCTGGCAATCTCCCTGGTGTCAGGACACCTTAAAATCTGTGCTGCAGCAGCTCCACTATCGGGCTCCCCAGCAGGGGTCACGTGGGGTCACACTTCATCAGTCAGGGCAGCCATTATTGTGCAATACAATCAATGAAGCGATACATCTGATACTTGTGAGTTGAATGCATGTTCGAACACTATAGTAGTTAGACACAGAGATAACAACTTAACTTTCTTCACAATACCTTCTGGAAAGATTGGATAGATAGATGGATGGATGGATGGATGGATGGATGGATGGTTCGAAGATAGATAGATAGATAGATAGATAGATAGATAGATAGATAGATAGATAGATAGATAGATAGATAGATAGATAGATAGATAGATAGATAGATAGATAGATAGATAGATAGATAGATAGATAGATAGATAGATAGATAGATAGATAGATAGATAGATAGATAGATAGATACTTTAATAATCCCAGAGGAAATTGCACATATCCACTGCTCAGCCAAACGCCAGGAAAAAACAAAAACAAAACAGAACATACCACAAGACATACACTACACTAACAGACACATGTAGCATTAACAGGACACATACTAAAAAAATTAAAATATAAACAGTATAAAATTAAATTACATTAAATCCATTTAACCACGTGCTGACCTCGCCACCTCCCCTCCGCTCCTCCCAAGAGAGTCATTGTACCCCCTGATGGCACGGGGCACGAAGGAGGACCTCAGCCTCTCTGTGGAGGTGCTGTGTGACAGCAGTCTGCCGATGAAGGTGCTTCTCTGCTGGGAGAAGGTGGTGTGCAGGGGGTGGCTGGTGTTGTTCATGATAGCCTTAACTTTAGACATGGTCCTGCTCCCTAGAACTGTCTCCAGAGTCCAGGCTCAGCCTGACCACTGAGCCCGCTCTGCAGATGAGTCTGTTCAGACGGTCCATATCTCTTTTCCTGGCCCCACCACCCCAACACAATGGCGTATGACAGCACAGTGGAGACTACGGACTGATAGAACATGAGAAGGAGCTTAGGACAGATGTTGAAGGAGGCCAGCCTCCTCAGGAAGTACATCCTGCTCTGTCTCATCTTGTACACACAGTCCGAGTTCAGTGACCAGTCCAGTCTGCTGTCTAGCTGCAGTACCAGGTAGTTATAGTTTTCTACCACCTCCACCTCACTGCCCTCGATGATCACTGGCTGTGGAGAGGGAGGTGCCCGCTGGAAATCCAGCCCTAAATCTAACCCTAACCCTAACCCTCCATGACACTAGAGTCTAGTGTCATGGAGGAAAACTTTGTGTAACAGAAAACACTTTGGGACACAAGTAAAGATTTCAATTTTGATTTAGTTTCTATGCTAAAAAATAAAATTTAACTTAATATAGTAAACTTCCCAAAAACTAATTTGATTGATACTGAGAAAAAGTGTATGATGAGTAGGTCGTTCCTGTTTTTCTCATTTAATTTCAAAAGGTGCAATCCAATTAATTGGATTGTGGTTTCAGGGTAAGTAGCCATGCAATAGATGCACTTCAATGAAAATGACACTTCCTAGGATAATAGCCAAATCTATTTCAGGAACTACCTATTCTGCCACCTATTCTCTTCATATTCTAATGCAAACAGGGTGGATGTTCCACGTTTGGTTCTGCAAGAGGTTTTGTGTCTTAAGGATAAACTTTGCTAAGGCTGCTTCACTAAATGAAACTAACCTGAATGAATTATACCTGATATTTGAATGCTGCACTTTGCCCTTAATTTGTCAGCTTTTTTAGAACAGAAAATTGATTCTTTTCCCAACGTATAATTGCTTTTACTCCCACAGTCAATCTGGATTGTAGATGTAAACTTGTATCTATTACCTACCATTCAGTTGAGTGAGAGATTTCAATCAATCCTTCCTACACTGATTTCTTTAACTTATTTAGCAGAGAAGGTCCATTTGTTTTCAGGATAAAAAGGATGACATATGTTTTCCCTCACTCATCTCGATGCTTAAACAGGAGGAAACAAATTATATATCTATTTTTTACAGAATACTGTAATTCAAGGGTAATTTGTTTCCAAATCTTGCTTCACCTTTTAAAGCAAAACATTTATAGAGTTGAATTGCAGCCTGAAGGGGCATAATGGACCACACGGATGTCAGTGCACAGTTGTTTCATACCACGTAGAAGTTATTTCAAGGTTGTGTTATGTGCACCCAATGGTGCACAGACATTGTTTCTATCCTATGCAAAATTTTGGACCGTTTTAGTTTCAACTTCAGCATGTTACTGTAATGACCTTAATCTGACTGGAAGTACACACTATAGACAACTACACTCTTCTAGGTTCTTAGAGTTGGACCCCTAAATTATTCAAATGACAGAACAGTAAGTTGAACGTTGACAAGTTATTATGTCACATATATGATTGTGATAGTGCATAAAAATAAAGAGAAACAAAAACATAAAGAATATAGCTGTTGCTTGAGAATAAAATAAAATGTGTGTGTGTGTGTGTGTGTGTGTGTGTGTGTGTGTGTGTGTGTGTGTGTGTGTGTGTGTGTGTGTGTGTGTGTGTGTGTGTGTGTGTGTGTGTGTGTGTGCCTTCTGCATAGCTATGGTAACTAATGTTGTTCTTCCTTAGAACCCTGAGCCAGTGGGACCATGTAGATGTAAACACAAGAGGCCTAAGGATAAAGTCTTGGGGAACGTACATACGTAAAATTAACGTAAAGTATTCCCTGTTCTCCAAGTATGCTTTGACCAGTTTAGTACAGGAAAGAAGAGGCTTACCCAGTTCTCCAAACATTAAAGTAATATAATATGGTCAACTGTTTCAAATACTGCACTGAGATCTAGTGGAAACAATACTGAAATAATTCCGACATATGTCTTTAATGACTGGTCAGAGCAGTTTGATTTAAAAAAAGGTGATTAAAAAAACAGCTCTTTCAATAATCTAACTTAAAAATGGATTTAAGCTTGAACTGTGTCTTGTCTAGATTGTTCATTTTTATTCATTTAGTCATTCTGTACCGCTTCATCCGCTGTGGCGGGTTGCTTGGAAGCTGGAGTCTATCCCAGATGATTGAGGGTGTAAGGCGGGGGAAACTCCGGGCGCGATGCTGGTGCACCGTGGAGCCGCACAGACAAGGAGACAAACACGCACTCACACACTCGCACCTGGGCAATTTGGGCCTGGCTAATAAACCCAAAGTTTTTGGAGTTAGGAGGAAGCTGGAGAAGACAAAAAGAACCCATGCCGCCACAGGGAGAACATGCAAGCCCCGCAGAGAGTGGGACGCAAACCCGGAACTACCTTGTCATACGGCGACAGCGCTACCCACTGTGCCACCCTGTCCCTTTACAACTGTTTTCAGTGGGTCCAGGAAAACACCCATTATTCGAGACAAGTTCACTATCAGTAGCAGATCTGGCTCCAGAACCTTTGAGAACCTTTAAGACCTTCAACTTCCTAATCAACTTAAGTTGATTACGTCTAATCTGAATGACATCCCTATGTCGCCACTGTAGATCCTGGTGGTGTGAATCAGTGAGCAAAACTGCATTTCTTTTCATTGGAAAGTATAAAATGAAAGCACTCTCAACACTCTCAAGTGGAAAAAATAGAATCTGATGATAGTGCCAACTACAGTATCAGGGATCATATTTAATGAGTGATATCTCTGAAAGTCTGAAACAGAGGGGATGACCATCCTTCTTGCCATAAATGAATACACTTATCATCTACAGAGCTATGACAAAAACAGAATTGGTTCAAATCAAGCTACATAGATCATTTTGTAACTTCTGGATTTGATGTTAAGCAACTGTAGCACATTAATACATAATTTCATTATTAATAATCATTATCTATTTGGTGAAGCTGCAGCTCTGACTGGCATTTCAAATAAAGAAAAAGAAAGTCAAATTTATCAGCCTTCTGGGTATATCAAATCAAAGTGTCCTTTGAGGCTAATACAAATGCTAAAGGAGTCTGAAAATTGAGCTTTGTGTTATTTTTGGCATTGTTCGCTTGTACCTCATCCAGAATGACTCTCCATGCATGGATAGCTGCATAAATGGGATAAAACAGAAAAAGAAAGAGACTGCCTTGATAAAAGAGAGTGTCTTCTTGTAATGGCAAATCCCACTGTTCGAATTCCCAGTCAAGTGAGTTGAGTTTAATTTCAAGATTCAACTTCAAGATTGTCATCATGAAGTTGAGTTTCTGCCTTTATCTGTGTAGGTGACATGGGAATTACTGCTTTCACTTTAATTTGTAAAGCCTTAATTCATACATCTTTTTCCATTTTATTGTGGTCCCACAGTTCATATTCTCTCATCAACCATTTTTCTTTTTTTTAGCAAACAGGCTCAAATAAAACCAATTGAAGTTATTGACAGAAGTTATTGACAGAAGTTTAGTAGCAGACAGCATTTGAAGGACATCGCAACAAAGAAACTCCAGACACGATGTGCCAAAATGGTTTGGAGAGGTAAGAGTTTACGAAACACTTTGGAAACAGCTTTTGAAACCCAACCCAAACAGTGACCGCTGAAATGATAAACACTCTCACCCTCCTCAGACTGCTCTGGATGATGAGTTGGTAACCAACCGTCAAAGGTTTCTACCAAGTACAGTGAAGACACCATTGAAAGTATTCACACCTCCTCCATCACTGTGTGGTATCCTGCATTTTCTGCCCACAACATACTCTAACTGGACTGTACTGCTCAAACATCCAGGTAGCTCACAGGCCAATAACAGGTGCCTGTGCCTCCCTGCCCAACATACGCAATGAGCATAATGCTGCATATTTCAAATTATTGGCTGCTTATATTTTATTCCATAACTTCAACAAGTGTATTAATGCAACATTAAGTCACATTCCTGTTAAATTGAATTTCTGATGAATGGCATGGTCAGATAATGGAATAATCTTTCAGGTTTGGGTGTCATCTAACCTATCTACCTTACCTTAACTTATACTACCTGACCTGACCTTACCTTATCTACCACAAGTAATTAAATACTAATTAGTAGAGCTTTACCATGAATTGTAACCTTTAAGCCACAGAGTAGACTAAGGATCTTCATACTGACTATTCCAACATGTGGTGGAAAACATCTTGGTTTCTCCTTCAACGTTTGAAAGAAAAAAAATCCACACTGACAGATTTTATGATTCAAAAAATTAAAAATCTGAGTAAGAGCAGATGAGAGGTTGTAATGAGTGGTATAGAACTATAGCATGCATTTATTGTGTTAGTGGAGTAATTTTTTTCTTCCCAGTACTCAAGTAATGTCCACCGAGAACTGAAAATTAAGTATGCCCTCTCCTCTACCTGGTACACATTAATTGGCCTGAAGGACAGTTGTTATATCCAGGGCTAACATTGCTATTGCTGTAATAGTATCTTGCAGGCACACCACACAGAGGCAATTTTACTTTATGTTTACACAGGAGGCTACATTAAAAAGTACTATCCAACCCTCTCAAAGACAAAATGATTCTTAACATGGTTTGTGCTTAGTTTAAAAACTGATATTGTGATTATCCCAGACTATTCCTAACTTTATATAAGCAAAAACTGGTTCCCCTAATTTTATTGTGATAAATTATTTTACAATTTTTTTATAGAATAAGGCTGGTTTACAGCTCTTGACATTTGATCAATCTGCTTTTTAAGATAAATGATGCAAAAATCATCATACAGAACATTAAGATTAAATTAAATAAAAAGATTAAATCTACTTTATTCCTCCACATGTGCGGAACTTATCTTTAAACTCTTCACTCTTTTTGCATGCGATTACAGTCTTTGGTCAGTCATGCATACACACATAGTTTTTGAATACAGGCCCCTGAACACAACACACTGGGGGCATGTAGGCATGCAATTAGTAACACATCACAAAAACAGTAGGGGGAGGCAGAGTGACGGGTCGCGCACAGAGGGTCACGCCCCAAACGAGCAGCTTGGGGGGGGGGGGGTTGCTCAAGGGCACCTCAGCAGTGGCCGGGAGGTGAGCTGACATCTCCCACCGTCAGCTCACATTCTGAGAGATGTCCTGGCGGGAGCGGGATTTGAACCACTGATGACTGGGTGATCCGTCTTCAAGACGTCTGCTCTACCGCTGAGCCACTGCCGCCCCTGTTGCAAGAATAGGCCTATATTAACGGCTGGAAACAGAAAATTTCCAGGAACGGGCTGGCACATAACAGCACATACATGCATGACGCTGTACACCTACGGTCTTGCCGTAAAGCAGTGTAGCAAGCTGTCGTAACTAGCGAGCAACACTGTAGTCTTCTGTATCACTACATGACAGGTTAGCAGGATTTTCTTTCAGTCTGAGCAAGAGTATTGACAAGTTTTACTCGTATCATGCTCATACTTGTCAAAAATGCTTTATCAGTACCGAATACTCGTCTGAAACAAGTACACGGCTCAACCCTAGTCCTCACTTAATTTCTTTGTAAATTTAAATAAGTGCAATGTCTTTATTAAATTAATGAGCATAATTACATGTCATTATATCCTTATCAACCTGAGAATAGCAATACTGTTGTCCTTGTTTTACTTTGCTTGCTAATTTGTTACCATCAAATTTACTCATGCATGATTACCATGAGTGGAAAAAACCCCCAATTGTTTGTGTGTGTATGTGTGCGTATGTGTGTGTGCGTGTGTGCGTGTGTGTGTGTGCAAGGTAAGGGTGCAAGATCAGTGCAATGAAGCAAGAATGAAACTTACATTTTGGTACACTCTTAAGTCCTTTCAATGTATCCGTTATTAGTTCTCAACTCACATCACCCCAACCTTATTATTGGTTGATTATTTTTGTTTGTTTTTTTGGTTTCATCTTTAGCTGTTTTGTCTTGAGCTGGAACTCATTAAACTGTTGGATGAAACACATGTGATGGAGGTCATGGTGTGTCTAACTGGATAATTACAAGAGACAGACCACTGCCATACAACATGTCACAGTCAGAATACCTTTATATAAAAAAAGAAATAAGTAAAAGAGAAAAAAATGCAGCGAAATCCAGTTGTGCAACCATACAGTTCTTTAGAAGCACCTAATATAATTTATTCTTAGAGGAGAGGTCATGGCACACAACAATTTGGATAAGCTTTCAAGTAAATATTTCTATGTATCTAATTGGATATGCTGCTGGTATGGTCTCTTATTGCACAACTGGTTTTACACAGTGACTCAGACCTTTGTCATAGCAGTTGATTAAACTTAAAGGAACACAAAACCAGTACTACTAACCAAATTACTCAATTACTTTTTGCACACACAAATATGTATTTCTTTTAACACAACAACAGCAACCGTCATCAACAATGTTCAAAGTTCATGGTAGTTGAGCTGAGTCTGTGAGTGAAGAGCTATACACAGATACAGTCCAGAAACCAAATGGTAATGCAGATCAAGATTCTGGTCATTCGTCCTCATCCTCATTCCTTTTACTCACCAAACATTGTCAAATCAAATGTATGCTGCTGTAGACTAGACCTCCCCAGCCTTCTAGTGTATTACAGCAAAACTATGGGCTGGCCAGTCTAGCCCTAACTTTAAACTTTATCAAAAAAGAAGAAAGCTTCCTCTTAAATACTGAGAGGGTGTCTGCCCTATAAGCTTGAAATGTGTGGTTGTTCCAGGCACAAGGGCCACGATAGCTGAAGGCACTATCGCACAGATTACCTTTTGAAATCTTGGGACTACCAAGAGGCATTTTGGAAATCCAGCATTCTCGTGGAATGATGAGGCACCACTATTTCCTTCAGATGTGACGGTGCCTGACTGTTTAGTTATTTTTTTAAGATTAAGATTAAAAGATTAAATCTACTTTATTCGTCCACACGTGGGGAAATTATCTTTACACTCTTCACTCTTTTTGCATGTGGTTACAGTCTTTGGTCAGTCATGCATACACACATAGTTTTTGAATACAGGCCCCTGAACACAACACACTGGGGCCCTGTAGGCATGCAATTAGTAACACATCACACAAACTGTAGGGGGAGGCAGAGTGACGGCTCGCGCCCCAAGCGAGCAGCTTGTGGGGGTACGGTGCCTTGCTCAAGGGCGCCTTGGCAGTGGCTGGGAGGTGAGCTCACGTCTCCCACCGTCAGCTCACACTCTGAGGGATGTCCTGGAGGGAGCGGGATTTGAACCACCGCTGTTTGTGAGCAGAACACAAAACTTTATTCCCGATATCATTGAAGTCTTTACAGCGAAGCTGAAACAGGAAATAATAATAATAATAATAATAATAATAATAATAATAATAATAATAATAATAATAATAATAATAATAATAATAATCTATACTTTAATTATCCCTCTTGGGTAAATTCTTTTTACACTCACACTCACACATGTATATATATATATATATGTGTTAATTACACACATGGGTTAGAGGTTACAGGCCCCTGAACACAGCACACACTAGGGGCCTGTAGGCATGCAATTAGTAAGAGAGGACATACAGTGATACAACGGAGGTGGAGTGACATGCTTTCCTCATTCTTGTTCCAGTCAGTACAGGAGCTGCAGTGTTTTGGAGGAGGAGGATCTTTATAAACTTATTAGTGTAACCTGATAATTGGGTATTATAATAGTCAATATAGTGAATATGACAAATGCATGAGACAATACCTTGCTTAATGCAATTACAAAACTCATTTGTAACTTTGGCTAGAGCCAGAAGCCACATATGACAATTGCCACCACTTTTTCTTCAGAATATTAAATAGAAATAGAAAACAGGTTTGGATGCAGAGTCTGAAAGTCCTCCCTGTGTCGTCATCGGTTCTCTCCGGCTTCCTCCTACCATCAAAATCATGCAGTTTGGTTGAATTGGTCACGGTAAAAATTGCCCACGCGTGTTGACTGTGAGAATGCATTTCTGTATGTCTTTTGTGCGGTCCTGTCTTGAGTTGGCATCTGAACTGGGTTGTACCCTGCCTCTCACCCGTAATCAGCTGGGATAATCTCTATTCATTTTTTGAGACATTGGATCACAATTTACATCATTATACCTTAAATTTAGCTCTTCAACACGTTACTCCAGCACAAATGATACTGGGTATAGCCATGTACATGTATGGTTAAATACACATTGGCTTTCCTAAAAGATTACTGTAGCTGGTTTTAACAATCAGTTTACGTAACTCACAAAATGAACATGAAAGTGTACTTATAAAAAAAAAGAGGTCCTCGAAATAAAATAAAAGCATAATTGTGTCTAATCTATCTTGGTTGTGTAGCTCTCAGCTTGTAATCATTACATCTAAACATTTTCAAACAAATATACTGTATATTGTAATTGTGCTGACTATTTTTGCCAGAGTCCCCCAGTTGTAGCAGATACCATTTATAAACTCTCAAAATATGTGGAGATTTTATCGTCACTCTTAAACTCTGTGCATGAGAAATCTAATATGGACAGGGCATGACAATGGACATATTTAATAACCTAATATATCCTAATTTCCTGTTAGGAGTATTTCCTCATGCATCACAATTTACAACAATTCGGGGAGCAACAATTAACTTTCTCACCTTTAGTAAATATAATATTTAATCTTGATAATCCATCATAATCCATTAATGCAGCCCTACAGGGGCACAAAGCAGTGTCAACTCCAGGAAAGGGTTGTGGCATGAAGGGAATCCAGTGTAAAAGTTTGCCAAACAAATACAGTCAAAACTCGGTTTTCGAACGCTTCTGTTCTCGACCAAATTGGTTTTCGACCAGAAAATCTGAGAATTTTACGTCTCTGAACTCGACCAAAATTCGGCTCTCGACCAAACCGAAAGAAGCCAAGGGTACCTGAACGCTCGGGAGCCGAGTGAACTCCAAAGCCCAGGATGATTCCTCTGTAGCGCATTCGTGTTCAAAGTTCGATAGGATATCTTTATTAAAATAAAACACAGTGTCTATTTCTACCCTTTTTTATTTATGGTAAACAGTATACAGTGCAGTTTATGATGTAAACTGAAAAAAGCCGAGTGTACCTGAACGCGACTCACTTGGGAGCCGAGCGAACTGCCCAGGACACTTCCTCTGTAGCGCATTCGTGTTCAAAGTTCGATAGGATATACTGTATTAAAATAAAACACAGTGTCTATTTCTACCCTTTTTTATTCATGGTAAACAGTATACAGTGCAGTTTATGGTGTAAAATAGTAAAAAGAAACTTAGAAAAAGTTGTTTTTTAGGCTTGGAATGGATTAAAATTATTTACATTAATTTTAATGGGAAAAATAGTTTCGGATTTCGAACAACTCGTTTTTCGAACTGCCTTCTGGAACGGATTATGTTCGAAAACCGAGGGTTGACTATGACCATTCATCTAAAGAATTCCATATCAGATTGGACGTGGCCCAGGTTAACAACTTCTGTAGTGTGATCACCTGCAGCCAGTGATGGCTAAGAAAGGTGTGTCATCACAAATTGACATGATGTGTTGGGTGTTTTGTCTTGACCTCTGTCTCCGCCGAACCCCTGAGTCCTACTCACTGAACCCCTAGGGTTCGATTGAACCCAGGTTAAAAACCACTGTGTTAAACAGAAGGATACATAAGATAGTCTGACATGGAAATGGAAGACATGCTGTGGCTACCCTAACGTGACAGGTCAAAAGGAAAAGAAAAATAACCATTATCCATTCATGTCAAATGATATTAGAAAGCCTCAAATCCCAAAACTTCTGTCATTTTGGTCTTACGCTGTTATGCCAAACCAGCTTGGCATCGTAACATCACCGTCTCCAGCTTGCTGGAGACATCACATTACTGTCTACCAGCAGTCTGAGTTCATAAAAAACTTGTTCTGTGAATAATTCTCTAACTTTTTTGATCAAAATCATTGATTTGAATCTCAATTTTGAGATTGTTCTGTAAATAGTTTCAAAATAAACAATAAATATAGCAACTTCTGATCAAGCCATACCAATTTCAGACTTCAAATAATGCAGAGATTTAAGCCCCACCCATTTGGTCAAACCACGCCTACTTCCAGGTTACGCCCCGCCCATTCCAAGTACAGATACAGATAAAGATAATTTAGATGGTTGAACAGCTACAGATACAGATGGTGTACTCACTCATCCCTAGCTAGTACAAATGCATATGTATTAGTGTGTACAGGCCCTGAACACACAAACACGCGCAAGGCGCCTGTATGCATGTAGGGGAGGTAGAGTGATGGGCAGCCACTTTGTGAACCACCCAAATGAGTAGCTTGTAAGGGGGACGGCACCTTGCTCAAGGGCGCCTCAGCAGAGCTCCGGAGGTGAACTGACACCTCCCACTGTCAGCTCACACTCAAGGTGTTTATTTGGGCAGGAGTGGGAATCGAACCGCTGATCTTGAAACAATGGACAACCCACTAGCTCTACCACTGAGCCACCAAGAGGTCAGCCCACTGTGTCAGGATTCCTCATTCCATCCATGTGCTGCCTCTAATATTTCAAACTCAACAACAAAATTACCTCAAACACCTTGGCACATGGTCTTAATCATCCTGGTCACCTCTCTTGCAGAGTGATCAGAGACGTTTATCACCTTGGATGTGAAAAAGTAGTAATTACCACATAAGAGAGCTGGCTGCTCCCAGGCAGCCACGGTACAGACAAGGACTTTACCTGACTTTTGAGCGATTATGTGAGCTGTATAGGTGGCCAGATGGTGGACATCCACATGGACAGATGGTAGCTTTTCATAGGCTGTATCCAAAGGAATGGCAAACACTGTCCTGATCATAACAATGGCAACAGCGTCATTTCATTTACTATTTCCTCTACTCGTAATTGTAGCCTGGACAGTATGATGTAAAATTTTATTCACAGGGCTATAATTATATTGAAGCAATAGTAAAGGTTTTGGAGGTCAATTCCCCTTGAAGAATTGCATGATTATGAGAAACATAACTATACAGCCTGGGATCAATCCTCAGATGACGTTGTATGTCTATACACTCTACATTTATTGAGAACATGGTTGAATACATACAGTATGTGTATCCTCTCCTTCAGTATTTTTTTTTCATGAATGTGTAAACTTAAAGAAATCTGATAATTCACAAAGACATCCAACAGTTTTTTGTTTTTTAGTTTGCTTGTTTTTGTCCGTTTTTTCTGAAACCTGTACCAGGAGTGCGCTTAAGATTTTTTTTAAATGCTTTTGTTGAATAGGTTTTCTAAATTCTGTTTCTTATTGAAGAAGGATGCTAATGTGAGAAAAATACCTCTTAACAATTTAAATGTCTCATGTCAACATTCATCAGTCTATGATTTCACATTCATTACATTGGCTTTCACCACTCAAACCTGAGCATAGCAAGTTTGGAAGGTTTGGTACTAAATGCTATTAGTAAAACAGTGCGTGTAGTCCAAGCATGTTTGTTAAATGTTTAAAAAAAAAAAAAAAAGGTCTCATTGTTGTGTGTCCGGAACTTGAAGAGTTAACCCCTTCATTTCTTCTAGGAACCCAAAATGACAGTTTCCATTATTCCACATTCAAAGTTCAAAATGCAATATGCAGTAAGTACTTATATTGCATTTTGATGTGTAGCTCTATGTAATATGGAGGAATTTATGCATGGAAGTAAGCTGTTTAAGACTAGGTATTTGTGTCAGTTAAAAAAAATATATATATGACACATTTGTACGGAAAATGTGGTGACCTGGGAATAAACAAGATATAGGAGGATTTAAACTGTTTAATTAACAGCAAGAAGAAATGAGTCACAGTTGTTTGAAAATCAGCAAAGTTTCCCTTTAAATACAAGTCATAACTGATAATAACATGCTTTCAAAGTTGACTTAAGTTTTCTAATAACTAACTAGTGACACGCACTGTATGCATGGTACATATTGTAATTCTGCAAAGCAACAGAATCAACATCAATATTAAATCTCATGTATTTGTGATTCGATATATTGGTGATTCTGTTCAATGCAGCTCCGTAAAGAGGGCACTCCTGAGGGTTTGACTGCTCTGACGTACTGTAACCACATAGTTTGGATTGTAATTGGATGAGCTGTCTTGAATTACCATGTTTGGATAATACTGTCTCAATGCATCACTCATCTGAAATCATGCGATGGACTTTATTCTGCATGCATAATATTTACATTATTATGGATGTCATGTTAACCGTCCTTCGCGTCACAGAACTGTTCTTCAGCAAGAGTATGTCAGGATGTCGCTTACAAAGATAGTGTGATGTTTCCCTCATTATGTATTGTGTGCCCATTGAACAGTATAATTGGTGCATACAGCGAGCACTAGCCAACTTCTGTCACTAAATGATCATCCACTCGTATGAGATGAAAAAGCTCGACGGTACCTGCTACCATGCTTTCATTTCTTATTCATGGTATTAGTATTGCTCACGGCCAACTCTAGGGAACTCCATGTCAAAGATTGTAATGGGCTTCTTTCTCAACCAAAAGTGTGGGTCCGGAAAATTGATTAGATGTGTATCGTCTCATCACACACAGAATAGCAATCAGGCAATTTTATTGTTTATTTTCCTTCCCAATCCGACTTGATTGAATGTGTATTTCCTCCTGAATTCCAGATAATAACTTGGCTATGCCTTTTGATCTAACGATTTTGAAGGGGAAACTGAAAATATGATTAACCCAGTAAAAAAATCAACTTCCCTTTGAAGTCCATGTCCTGAGATCGAGAATTTTGGCTAAAGATAAGGCAGATGTCTGTTGTTTGATCTTAATGTTCTAGATATGTCCTCTGAGTGAAACAAAAACTTTTATGAAGCTAAAAAACAAACAAAACTTTGACTCAAGCAGAGCAAAACCTAAATACAACATACAAATATTGAATAAATAAAAATGTTATTTTCGATTACTAAAATCATGGCTTTAATGTTATTGTGCTCTTTACCTACATGAGCCCCCTAGGGGGCCCCTAGGGGGCTCATGTGACCCTAGGAACATGCTTTTTTTGCTGCACCACTACAGTATTTAGCAGTGGCGCTCTTATTGTCATTTGTGCGCAGGGAGTATTAGCTTGAGGAACCATGAAAAAGCGTCCGTAGCTCTGGGAGTCACTGTGTTTGCAGTGGGAGACGAGGAGAGGCCAGTGTGTTTACTGTGTCTAAAAATGCTGGCAGTCGACGGCATGAAGCCTAAAAAATGAACCCACCGCTTACAGACATTTCACCCCAATCACGCTGATCTGCCGCTGGAGTTTTCTCAGCTAAAATGTTCGGAATGTTACCAGCAATCATCCTTCTTTGTGAATGCTACTTCAGTAAACCAGCGAGCTCTGTTAGCGTCATATAATGTGGAGAACCAAACTGCTCAGTGACCCCCCCACCACCACCACCACCCCCAGTTGAGAACACTACAGTATAATGTTTCAAACCTCGCCTAAACAAGCTCATTGGAGCCATTAATCCTGACTTCCTAATATTGATAAAAAAGAAAAAAATCAGCACAAATTGTTTTATTAATTTTTGTTTTATACGTTAAGGTGTTTTACATATTGTGCTCCTCAGTTAATGTAACTGAACTGAACCGAATTTTATTTTTCAGTATCAAATGGTGCTATAAGTTGGTCAAAAGTGTTTACAGCTTAAACAAGGTTGTTGTTGTTGTTGTTGTTTTTATTTCAGGCAAATTGATGCACTTTAAACATTTCTGTTATAAGACTAAAAATAATGTTAATAAATTATTCTTTGTTATAAATTGAACTATGTTTCTTTTTTTTTCTTTTTGTTTTTCTTTAATGTTAATAAGAATACAATGTGATGAAGAGGTGCACTTAAAATAATTTTATAGACAATTGATATTTATAGTTGTGGCAGAGACGGGGGGGGGGAATTGTTTTCTTCTTGCTGGGGGGGGGGCAGAAAATAATTGAGAAGCACGTATTTAAAGTAACATTAAAATAGCCTTATTCAATAATTTTATTTTTCTCAATCCTCAATTTGATTTCTGAAGGTACTTGTTCAAAACTATTAAGTCTATAGGTTACATTATTGATTGACTTCACGTAAAATACAGTACATAGCCGAAAACAGGGCAAACATGACTTTTGAAAATTATTAAGTGAGATAACCATTCTGTTAGAATAGACAAATGTTGGAGTTGATGGAGTGACTCAACACGTGTGTGTGTGTGTGTGTGTGTGTGTGTGTGTGTGTGTAGATATTTCTTCTTTGTAATTTTAATCGGTAGGTGGGATAAATTAAGTTTTAGTTTCCAGAAAAACATCTTCTATTTTGTATCTGATAAGATAAAATATGTTAGGTTTTTAACCTATCGAGGATTGTCTCTGCCATTTCAGCAGGATTAATTACAATGTTGCAATCATTTATTAAATACTTTAATACATTTTATGTTATATGTCTCGATAGATTTAAATTTAAAAAATGTATAGTTATTATGTATAATTTGTATAGTTATAGTTTCTTGTAACAGTTTCTTTCACATTAAGAAAAGTTATTAACTATAGGTGCGTATATGGTCTATGTCTGAAGTGATGCAGTTTTATACTTTATAAAATATATAAATAAATCCATTGGTATAGCAGATAAAAATTAATTCCGTAACAACAAGGAAAAATTCATTTGTTTATTTTTTAAACCATTGACAATATCCAGATTTGTTTCCCATGTTTGCAAGATATTCTCACCAATGTTGTTTGGCCAAAACAGAGCATTTGCACAATGGGGAATACCATTGTTTTTTTTGCTTTTTGATTCTTTTTTAAAATTCAAATTTGCTTTCTCTTGATAAATCCTCTTGTTTTTCCCTCAAGTCGCTCATGTGTTTTATGATTTTTTTTGATTTTAGACTGAAGCACTTATGAGTTATTGTGTTTGGTCTAGTTTCAGGGGATCGCTGTGTCTGATTATCAGTTGTTGCTCTTTTAATTTATATTTTCTTTTTTGTGTGTTTTGGTTGTTCCACCTTACTGCACTTAGAGCATCTAATATTTATCTTTAAAATATCTGAATTAAATCTCAAATATCAGATGCTCCTTATTCTCCAGTTGTTGTTGTTGTTTTTTTTTTCCTGTGCATAGCACACACAACCCTCATAATGGTTAAAGGGTGAACTTTTCATCTAAAATATTTAGAGATGCATCTGAAATATATTGTCTATGAATATTTACAGTACTAGGACTGAAAATACCACAGTTATACAGAGAGGATACATAGAAAACTGAATTTAAAAAATGAAATTGTTAGACTTCCAGGTTGAAGGTAACCAAGACACCAGCGAGCATAATTCTCCGCATTATGACTCAGTAAAGGCTCCCATAGCTCATAAGTTATTCACACTAAACAAGGAAGAAGTATTGAATTAAACATGCACATTACTAGTGACTACCAGAACACCAGTTCGGACGTTTATTCGAATAATTAGAAGAATAGAAAATGTGATCTTTTTGTGATTAATACTTGGTCATTCAGGTCTTACAAAAAAAGGAGAAATTGCTATTCCAATCAATTATTCATGGTTATTGCCATGATCAATAAAAGGAATGACCAGATTTTAGATCCCAACGTTAATAGAGAGGTCTTTCTACTCAACATATCAAAATGCGCAGGAGCATAAGCTTTTAGGCAGGGAAACTCAAATTCAAGCTTATTTTTCTGCACCCATCAATTTTCTGTTAATTATTTCACACACCTTTATTTGTGTTCTATCTCCTGCTGTTCACAGAAGAACCTCAGGTGCTTGTGTTGAGATTTGCCATTTCTGATTGCCGTCTAGTTTGTAAGTCAAAACACTATATCTTACCCCACCCCCCCACCCCCCACCCCCCTAGCACCAGCAGGGGGCTGCAGTAAAATTGTCCAGTCAAATATATTTCTTATTTCGAGAATTCAATCTCTGTGGAGCTACAGTTTGCAGCAACAACATTTAATGGAGGTGATGTGGTGTTGGGCCTGCATATTATGGATGAATGATTCCCCCTACATACTATGGATGAATCGATGAATGATAGACATATATATATATATATATATATATATATATATATATATATATATATATATATATATATGGATGTGTAATGGTTTAGAAGGCTGGAAATGATTCCATCCTGAGCATATATGAAAAAGTTAATGTTAGTTATTATAAAGAGCTTTTTTACATAACATAACATCCTAATGTTCAGTAGATTTGTTTGACTATTATATTAAGATGCGTGGTGAGATTATGGGGTGGAGGGAGTATCCAGATTTTACAGAAAAAAATCCAACAACCCCCCGTTGCACCAAATAAACCTGAGACTGGCTACCAAAACGGACTGCCGATGCCACACTAAACACCAGGGGAGCGAGTGGAAGAAGGCACCTGTGACCACATGCCTAGATATAAAGGTGCTCGTAGTGGCATCCTAATAATCATGATTGCTAAGAGCTGGCACAGTGCCAAATCGTGGCAGGGAGGAAAATCACCTCCTGTTACAGATGTTTAGAAGCATTACCGTTTGTTACAGGAGCGAGTGAATGGAATCTTAAATTCCATGTTGTTTGGAGTCTTCAAATAAATAGTTCTATTTTTACTGACTTTAACTAGAAAATATGGTGTGCTTTAATTTCTGCCATTATAGTCGGCTGCTGTTTTCACATTGTCACAGGACCAAGAATGAATTATTACACTGCAAAATTGAAAATTCTACAAGATTGCAATAAAATTAATCTTGTGTATCCATTTGCTTTAAGCCATGGCTTTTTATGCAATACCTATGGTACCTGTGGAGTTCTCTTTTCTTTCCACTGCTTGGAATAGTCATGAAAAAAAACAAAAAACAAAAACTTAACACGAGCTTGAAGTGGTGGTGACAACAACCAAAATTTGCTTCTTGAAAAATTAACACAAAGTTGTAAGAAGAGATGCTTCACAGCCACATGAAACCTGAAGTGTTGCTTTCCAAGGTCTATTGCAGCAAAACACATAATGCATAAAAAAGGTCACACTTTTTTTTTTTGTGATGTACTGCATTTAAAAGAAAACATGGTCAAGATTTGAAAAAAGCGTTACAACTGCACCCTTGCATCCACCCATTAAACTTCACAACATAACCTTTTGTAAATTATTTTCTGCTCTTACAGTGAACAGCAACAGTAAACAAGTAATCCACCAGGAATGTAAATCCTTAGAAATGCCACAGGAAACACTTGAAACAAACATGTTTTCATCAACCCAAACTGTCTGTCTTCCCACGTTTAATGATGATCAAGGAGGATAGAAGGCCTCCAGGCCTCTAGATAGAAATCACAATTTAAGGATGGATCCTAAAATATTAAGTTGCTTTGTAGTAATTCAGATGATACTCTGCTATACACCTTGACATGCAAGCATCTCTCTGACATCAAAAGACAGCAGTCCCTCTCATCGTGCGGTGCTCATCACGCTGTCAAACACCTCATCAGGTAGAGAGGGTTGGCAAATCTACGTTAAATGGTCTTGTGTCAGGTTATGATCAAGGCTCAAGAAACATGACAAGGTTTTCTGTCAGATCTGAGTACAGAGTACATCATGTGGCTTATCCAGATTCTATCACTAACTTGCAATGTGGATTTAGGAGCAACACATGCCCACGGGATATAAACTATGTTGTGGAAAAATGAATGAATCAAACTGCAGACCGAACGAAAGCAAAAATGAATCATTATTATTTGTTTTTTTTCATTTTTTTCTCTTTGAAATCTCAGTATTTATCCAACGCCACCTTAGACGTAGCCTCATACCATACGCAGATTCTGAGCATTTCTTGCCCTCAATTAACCACACTGAATAATTTAAATCACACGGATTCTTGGAGACCAGATTTGCTGAAGCAGAGGTGGAAACCGCTTATGGGCTTCATGAGCGTAATCAATAAATTACAGTGTATAATTGCCATGGCCTCAGTCTAGTTCCATGATTTCTTTTTTCCCCACTGTTTTAGTGCTGTGCTCCCCTCCTTTGTGCTGCCATTGTATCTGCTGTGTCTGTGGGCTCAACACCTCAGATTGCATCAGCCTGACTTGTGTTCAATAAGCCAAATATTATGATATTTTAAATGTATGTTGTTAAATGTTCAATGATTATTGAATATTAATGATGCATTTATCCAATTTGGTTTTATATTTCTGTTAATTCATTTGTCATGTAATTTCAATATGCTTCTGCGCTTTCCCGTTTCAGCTGATGCAGGCACCTGAAATGCAGCTAGTCATTTTCAGAATCCATGATACATATTAATTATCATTACAGTAATAATTATCAACTGGTTTTATTTCATACTGAACCAGTGAATTGATCCATAATAAAAACCATAATCTTTAGCAGCCGCTAAATCTAGTGCCAGTGTGCCAGTAACAGCATCAGCAAAAGCAACAATCAGGGACACAATTGATGAGCTGGAACTCATCATTACAAAATCATTATTTGTTCGGGTCCTGTGCGCAGCTGACAAGTGTGTGTGCAGTGTGTGAATAGACAAGTGCTTTTTTTGTAGGTGCTTATTATTTGTGTGCTGTGAATGAGAGGTGTACTGTGGACGTAGACATTTTGTACTGCTGCAGGTCAATAATTTTGTCAAATGATTGAGGGTTTTTTTTTTTTTTTTTTTTTTTTAATTTTATTTTTGTCCTGCAGAAATGTAGGGATGTTGTGCAACAATGTCATTTATTACCACACTGAAGACCTGGAAAACCTGTTCATGTTCATTATAAGCGGGATGTGTATGCGTATTTTTTTTATCTCAGTCTGAAAATGAAGATGATCAGAAAACAAGGAGCAGTAGGAGGAATGTTTTACTTAGGGACATTTTAAAGCCATGAAATGACTCTGAGGCTGGAAATTGAGGCTAAAAAGTGAGGCTAAAAAGAATGACTACATCTACTCCATCTACTCCATCTACTCATGTAGGTGGGCTTAAAGAAATGAAGTGAAAGAAGAAAGTGAGTTGGTGTTCCCCCATTTCACACCCATGGTCAGTAATCAGAGATTCAAAATCCTTCTCACCATTTGTCAAAAAATCAGTTGGTAAGGCAAGCAGTCACCAAACAACAAAAGAGACAATCAGTCAGGCTTTACAGGTTTAACATACATACATATGTACAGAATGTGATTTCTTTGGGAGCGTGTCATCCCCCCTGTTTTTTCCATCTCTATCTGAATTGGAGGCTAAGGCCCCGTCCACACGATGGCAGATTTTTTAGAAAACGCAACTTTTTAAAAACGCATCAAAAACGATTTGCGTCCACACAAGTGTTTTCAAAAAAATCTCTGTCCACACGTAAACGCACCTGTGCATTTTTGAAGACGGCTATAAGCATGCCAAACCATGTGGTGGCAGTATTGAGTCAAATTGTATCCAATAGAAATCCTCCGTGTTTTGTTGTCACAACACACGGGCCCATAAATATGACGTCACAGAGGTTTTCGTCGCAGGCAAGACGTCACCGTTTTTAAAAAGTTGCGGATACACCGTCTACACGACAACGCACACCCAGCGTTTTAAAAAAAATCCACCTAGGCCAGCATTTTCAAAAAGTTGCGTTTTCGTTCCGGATATCTGCGTTGTCGTGTGGACAGAAGGCGTAAACGGAACAAAAAAGTTGCGTTTTCAAAAAGTTCCAGCATCGTGTAGACGGGGCACAATGATGTGCTTCCTTGTTATCAAAAGCCCAACACATGACTTTATGCATGATTAGCCTGTTTTTGGGATGTTTTTCATTAAGTTCCTCAGTTAACTCGACCAATTATTGATAAACCTTGTACAACTACCAAGTATACTGTTGTTACTATAACTACAGTAAAAAAATTAATTAAATGTTCAAATATAATTTTAAAGTTGATATCAAAACTCAATATAATATAAGGAAAAAGTCTTATGTTCCATCTTCATGTCAAACTTCAAGTAGAAAGTAATATTTCATAACGAAAAATGTTTCACAAGATTCATTGTCATTGTTCCGATTCAATAAGGCATTCTGTGGCTGCCGAACAAGGACATGATCATGGACAACGGTCACAAAAAGGAATTGAGGAACCACTTTTAAACACGCCATCACTAATGTGACAACAATTTGAAATATCGAAAGGACTTATTTATCTCAACCTGCTCTTTCAGCACACTGAATCTCTCACTGCCCCCCCCCCCAGTTGAAAATCTGTCTTAAACCAAAGAAAAACACAACGCTTCTCTATCTGAGAAGACAGCAATGGAGCCATGTCCAACGAAAACACCACAAAACTGAACATTGTAGAAAGTATTACAATTGTACTAGTTAACAACTTATACGATTGTTGCATCAATGCAATTGTATTGTGATTGTGTAGACGTGCATGTATTGCCATGACAAACAAGATCTCACAACTTTGTTTATAAAGAGGGCCCAATCCGATGAACGTCATGCTCCTCAGAGGCAGGGGAAACCATACAGTGGATGTAGAAGCAAAGTTTCAAATTGGAAGATGAAAATTGACCACACAAGTCTGGACAAAGCCTCCACAGAGACTTAATCTCAGACACCATATAGAAAAGTACTTTAATGCAAGATTTAAGAGTGATAGAGCATGAAAGTTATGTCCTGCTGCACATCATTGTTATTAGACAGTTGTAGAAAATTAGTGACAAATTCCAATCACTTCAACATGTAAAGTTTGTCAGTAAAAATGAAAATATGAAATTTTTGGGTTAAACAATGGCAAAGAAATCACATGTTTCCCCTTCTTGAGCAGTCATTATGTGTCGTGATAATTAAAATGGAAAAAACCAATGACTCCAAAAGTAGCAGAGATTTACAGTTGAAAAGCAAAGTCAATTTATGTTCCTCCATTTCTTCGCATAACCAGTCTGACGTCTGTCCCAGCTGAAAGAACTCAGCTCAAAGGAGTCTTTGTAGGAGTCTTTGTAAAAAAGATTCAAGATATAGAAAAGCAGCTGAGAAGCTTCTCGTCTTTCGCATTATGTGGATCTGTTTTTTCTTTAGGTTATAGAATTCAGCAGCCATGTTTCTGCCTCTACTCTATGTGCTGCCATCAGATTATCCTACCCTGCTCAGGAGCCTACTAAGCTTAAAGCAGTTATTGAATAATGACAGTTATCTTTTTTTTTTTGTGTTACTGGAAGAATCTTTGTGTTATTAAGGTACTTTTAGCAACATGAAACTCAACAAACTGGACTTGGTCTGGTACTTTATTAACCCATCTATTATCTGAGAGTTAATTGTTCTATTAGTTTTCAATTATACAGGACAAGATATGGGAGTATGGATTAACACCAACATAAACCATATATGTACAGATATTTTACATTACATCTTTAGAACATAATTAAATTACATGTGAAGGACTGTGTCATTAGTGTGGATTGTCTTGTGGGTTTTGGAACATGTGCAATTACCAACATCTAATTACCTTGCAAAATGTGCTGTAACACTAAACCTTTCTCAGTAACCCAGAGCAATATGTAAAAGCAAAGTGAAAAACAATTTATTTTCTCCACTCACCAAACACCACGCCAACTACTTAGGCTAACACAACAATTAGATGGTTTTGATGATGTTGCTTGTTGTATCTTTGATTTTGGTACTTTTTCTATCATCATTTCTTTATCTCTGATTCATTTTGGACTGCTCAGATGAAGATGTGGAAGATGTGTGAAAAGCCATGACTTTTTACAATCAAAATGTAAAATAATCTGTTAAGATTAACATTTGTATTGCTTGATATAGATCATGATATACAATATACTGTATGCATACACATGCTATATCTCCATAGTGTTGTAACTATGAAAGCATGATGCATCAAGTCCATGTTGAACGGTACAAACTGTTCTACAAAATGCTTCCTGAAACTATTGCTGCAGGCCAGAAATACCCGGGGGCATCCTGCGGCATGTCTGCGTGGACGTCACATAGTATATCTATCTGTCTGTGGAAAATAAAGCATGGTGAATACCGTGCACAGTTTTACTGATTTTTAGCCTTATCTACAATTTAATGTAATAAATACAAAAATTGGGAGATGAAATTAGTAAATATATATAATTGTTCACAGAAAAAAGAGAAAGAACAAAACAGATAATCAGTTGGACAGATAAAGTAACAAAAATTGTCACATTAATAAATCTTTGTTATTCTGGGAGGGGTGATTATTAACTTCTTACACTAAATATGAGAAAGTAACAGCATATTTTCTATAAAATAGATACTTTTTTACTTTTTTTATATATATTTTAAATCTTTCTTTTCCTTCCAGTTTTTTTTGAAGGTTTTTGTTCCCTCTGGAAACCATTTCCCCCAACATGCCTAGATAATTTCTGCAGCTAATAGGCTGCTCCATTTAGATGAGGTATGGCTATCTGGTTCCCTTTATTCCCTGCAGCTCTCTATCTTTTCCAGAACTCCTGGTGCTCTCAGGTGACTTTTTTTTTTTTTGTCTGAAAACTTCAATTTTTTTTTCTTTGTCTAAGTCTACCTTTTTTTTTTTACTGTCTACAATTCCATTCTTTGGTAAAAAAAAAAAAAAAAACTAGAAAAACTGAACAAATACAAACAACTGTGTCATGAATTTCTATAACATTGTGAAGCACACATCATTTTTCAACACTAGTGAATATTGATGAATCATACCACGTTTGGTTACATGCATCAAGTTGAAAACTATTTTTTTGCGATGTATTCTTTTACAAATTGACCTTGGAATGGGGAAATCCTATTTATTAATGGTCTGTTCAAATTTCAATTGGTTTGGATTCCTTCCGGTCCTCTTGTAGTGACAACCCAATTTATCTACCTGAGAGCAAAGGAGTGATTACATCATAGACAGGTGAAGATAGCACAATGACAGTGATGGGCTTGATATTGTGATTACTCTTTGCCTTGGTTTTCTGTGAAGGTTCTTTTTTTAATTTTCATCGGTTCACTACACTTAGGCTCCCTCCATGTCCCTCAGTTTAATTGGAAAAAAGGATTAATCAATCAGAGGCAGTCTTTTCTTATGTAAGCACAAATACATAGGGATGGGCTTCATTTTCAGAACATTTGACGGGCAATAAATCAAATGAAGTTTAAAAGAGATGGCTTTTCCATATACAAACACATGGTGAGATGAAATGGGTTTTCTCCAGGACCTTTCTGGGACATATGGATATGAGATAATACAAAGTGTACAGTTTCTTAGAGCATGAGTAAAATGACACCAACCAAACAAGCAACGAGAAAAAAAGTAAAAACAAAAAAACACAGTATACCAGTTCATAAACGTTTAAATTACCGTACATTTTAAAATTAATACAGTGTGCCCGTGTTCTTTGTCGTTCATGTGTTCCAGGAACCACACACGATTAATGAATTCCGCGATAGAGCGACAAACTTTTAAACATTTGTGACTTTCCCCATACTGATATTAAACCACCTTCTATCTGTATTACGTTTTCCCACAGTCTGATAGACTGTTTAAATTACTTATGTGTCTCACGGACCACAGCACACTTCTGGATACCGTTAGCCAATAGAATGCACATACGGTGTGACGTGACTGCCTACCAAAAAATCTGCAGTAAGGAGAAGTCGCAAGCTTTGATGCACGAATGCGCGAGGGTGCACTGTAGTTCGTCCCTATATTGCGGTTTTTGGTTTTTGTCCCATTTGAGAGACGTTATAAATGCCTCAGTCCTGAATTGGTGGCAGTGGTGGGAGCCACTTACAGTATTATGGGATGTATTGATGCAAGTTTAACTAAGTAGGACATCACTGAAGGCCTAGGTGTAAAATGTACAGTCCGCCACTGGTAAAATGTATCTCTCTCTCTCTCTGTTTATCGTACCAATTGACAAGGACCTTACCTACTACAGGCACCCTACTACAGGTATTCTTCCTCTTGATTTGTATGTTTTTTCCCCACATTCTTGATGCATTCCTGTGCCCTCTCTCCCTCTCTCTCTCTCTCTCTCTCTCTCTCTCTCTCTCTCTCTCTCTCTCTCTCTCTCTCTCTCTCTCTCTCTCTCTATCTCTCCCTCCCTCCCTCCCTGGTGTGTTTTCAGAATCTGGGGACTTATATTCAAGAACAAACCACATGATTTTAAATCATTCTATTGGATTTTAAATTAACCCGTTGTCAGAGGACAACTCATAATATAAGAACTATTGCAGGGACATCGGTGGAATCCAAATTCATCACGACTACAATTTCCACTGTTGGATTTGTGGTGGAGATCTACCCTGGGTGATGCTGCTGCCCTGTCCTCCACTGTGGGTGTGACTTTAGTGAGGCTCATTGAAATCCTGCTGAGAAGCTGGAGGAGCCGACTCACCCCACAGCAACTGATTTTGATCATTTTTTTATTGTACAGGTCTTTCAAGTCCAGATAATGCCAATACCTTCCCCGTCAAGGTTGTCTTATGTTCTGGGTTGAGTGAAAAGCTTGTGTTCAGTCTTCGGATGGTTTAAATTCTTTATATTTTGTTTAGTTTATCATTTTCCTACTATTATTTGGTTTTGAGTGTGAATTCCCTTTGTGTGTGTGTGTGTGTGTGTGTGTGTGTGTGTGTGTGTGTGTGTGTGCGCGCGTGTGTGTGTGTGCATGCGCGTGCGTGTGCGTGTGTGTGTGCAGAGCACAGTGACTCCTTCATCCTCCTCTACTGCTCATCTCATCAGACACCTGTCAAATGCAACACTTAAAAGTCCAGCTCTCCATCCACTATTACTTGTTTTGACCGTCATACATAGTGGTCACATGACACATCATTATTTACAACAAACCATTTACAAACTGTCTTACATCTAGCAGTAGTTTATAGTACTATGTTAATATGTGTTCATTCTGATCCTTTGTTGTTACTATACTGTAGACTAGAAAACACCATCAAACTAATTATACCAATTCTCATGTTACAATTTTTAGAATGTAAAGCTGGAATTTCAAACATAACTATTATTCCACTTTGTATACAGCAAAACATTAATATAATGTGTTTAATTTAGGTATGAAATCATGCAGGCACTCTTCATGAATTGTCCTTCTACTGCACAAAATCCCTGAACAACTGTGTTCCAAAATAAATTGATCAAGATTGCGCAGCTTTGGTGGAGAGCATTTTGAATATATCCTCACTCCTCCAGATGTGTCACAAATAAATAAATAAATAAAACTGAAATGAAAATCATTGTTGTGAAAGGTATTATGTGTGCTATTGAAATAATACATCATCTTTGGACATCTGCTGATAATACCATGAGATTTCTTTTTCTGAAATATTGCCTTCTGAATTTTTCAACTGAAATAAATGTAGACTCAATCTGGAATGACATAATTTCATTTTACTTTAGACAAACAATATTTATAATTTAAGTTGATTTTGATAACTTTACAGAGGTTTTTGTCAAACTGAAAGCACTTATGTGGGGTGAAAGTATACGTCATTGTGAATAATGATTGCAAGTTTAGTCTACAATGGCCAACCACAAAAGCAAGGAGGCACAGCTGCGCCTGTTACTCTATTAATTCCAGAGATTGCTTGTGCAAATGGTGTGAAGAAGTATGTTGAAAAGGCTATTACAGTAGTGTTTTCCAAACTTATCAAAGTGACAGGAAATGATTGAATATTAGTCCATTCAAGTGAGTCTCTTTGTTCAGCCATGTGCACTGATGTACAGCTTTGTCTGACTTATTAGCTTTTTAATACTGTGTATAGGTGTGTGTGTTTGTGTGTGTGTGTGTGTGTGTGTGTGTGAGAGAGAGAGAGAGAGAGAGAGAGAGAGAGAGAGAGAGAGAGAGAGAGAGAGAGAGAGAGAGAGAGAGAGAGAGAGAGAGAGAGAGAGAGAGAGAGAGAGAGAGAGAGAGAGAGAGAGAGAGAGAGAGAGAGAGAGAGAGAGAGAGAGAGAGAGAGAGAGAGAGAGAGAGAGAGAGAGACAGCACAATTCCGAACCCCTTCACCTCTGCTATGTCTACAAAACTTGATCTGATGGAGCATATAATATAACGGCTACATGCAATATTTAAAATGGTGTGTGTGTGTGTGTGTGTGTGTGTGTGTGTGTGTGTGTGTGTGTGTGTGTGTGTGTGTGTGTGTGTGTGTGTGTGTGTGTGTGTGTGTGTGTATTAGCTTTTTAAAACAGACGTTCAGTGGCACTGCAGGAAGAAGTCTGCTCATTGTTTGGAGATGCAGACATTAGGGTACATCTGGTGGAGTAATGTGCTCCTTATCAGCTATTTTTATTTGACACCAAATGACATTTAGCACCCTCAATAGTGAATTCAAATTATTTAAATTCCAAGCAAATAACCCCATTGCATCTTTGGGGTTTATTTCCAAAACAGGTGGTGGCTTCAGACAGGCCTTTCTGAAGAAGGAAGAATGAAGCTGATGCTGTAGAGAACACCTTACCTATGTGAACAGTTAAGCATGGTCATGGCTTTGTCATGCTTTAGGAATACTTTGCTTCTTGAGACCCTGGAAACCTGCTGCTTGTTAAAGCCAAATAGATACCATGTAGTGTCAAGATAACGTAGAAGGAACTGTCTCTTCATCTTTGTAGAAGATGAAGCCATCCCTGTGCATCGCTGAACCTTCTCAAAGGACACTGATCCCAAAAAGACCTTAGCGTCCAAGATTAAGTTTCAGAAGATGTCAGAACAACTGTCATGGTCAGTTGCCTTGAATACAACAGATGCCTTGAAGACGGTGTTTGTAACACTAACACCCGGAAGCTGCAGTCAGCCAATTCAGCGCATAGCATTTGTATTTGCTGAAG
This sequence comes from Antennarius striatus, assembly GCF_040054535.1. Lineage (NCBI taxonomy): Eukaryota > Metazoa > Chordata > Actinopteri > Lophiiformes > Antennariidae > Antennarius > Antennarius striatus. The sequence goes on along the minus strand of NC_090790.1, from coordinate 6,828,297 downwards.
GTCACAGAAGTGATAGGGTGATCTACAAAATACTAGATGTACAGCTTTGTCTGACTTATTAGATCTTTAATACTGTGTATAAATCCATTTAGAAAGTCTGTCGGGGTTTGTATGTGCGTGCGTGCGTGCGTGCGTGCGTGCGTGTGTGTGTTAAGGTGTATTTAATTTTTTACCATTTAAAATATCCTTGTTTATTTTGGTGGAAAACTGTTTTTCTACCAGTAAACTTAATATACAATGAAGACTGAATAATATTTCTTTGAACTGTAAATGTTGAAACATTTAAATCATGACTACAGTTGTCCCGTACTGGAATGACATGAATTCTGAAAGCTTCAAAAAATAAAATATTTCCTCCATATTTGACCCCTAAATGTCTCAGGGGTCAAGATGATGGACCCAACTGAAGACAGAAAGGTAGATGTGACCATCCCCTAAGAAAAACATTCCAACCAGATCCCATTAGAAGGTTGATCACAATTTCTTCAGAATTGCGACTGAATTATTGCCTTGAAATAAGAATTAAAGCCTAAATGTGTTCATGTGTTTGACAACCAAAGAATGAGAAAAAAATGCTGTGGTGACAAAAGACAAAAACACAAGCAAAAAAAAGAAAGATAATAAATTCTAAAAATTGAGTGACAAAAATAATTCTACATTCTAATGAATGTCACTAAAAAATTGACAAATCTACAATTTGGCACTTGAAAAAGATCATTAAATTACTGTAGTGTATTAGATACTTATCAGCACATTAACAATCACCAATACTTTGAGGATATTATTTTTTGGGGTTGTCATTGTGAGCATTGTAAAAACTTTTTCCTCAAATCAATTTATCATAAGATAACTACAAAGGAAGTCAGACACTGATATTAAATTGTGTTATTGATATCAACTCTAATTCTATTAACTGCATTTTTGGGTGGTCATTTTGTTTTGGTATAACTTGACAAAACCACCATTTGAGACATAAATTATTGACAATGTCTAGACAATCATTTTCCAGCTTGCTGCAGAGACACTGAATCCATGACAGCCTGAATTAAGGAACTAATCATTGAATTAATAAGATGTGATGTGGGCTGTTTTTACATCAGAGTACCACACAATCTGTTTAACAGACCAGAATTGCTGTGCCACAAGCCTCCTCTTGGTGTTAAGTAATTCATGACTCTTGCAAATTAACAGCAGTTGTGACATATCTCCTGACTCACTGATTTTAGAGCATGAAGCCTCAGTGAAAACAAGGCCTTGTTATTGTGCCATATCTGTCAGCTTCTCCATTCATGGGCGTTAGTATTGCATCAATATTGTTCTGGGGGTTATGATGCATCTGAACAACAATAAATGGAATTAAGATAAATTTTTAAATGTATTCTGTATCTTGTATTCTGTATCCTTGTACTCTGTAAATTGACTGACTACTCCAGTCTACTCCATATACAGTATCTGTTTTTATTGGAAAATACATGACTGAATACTGATAATGACTGCTGACAATTCAATCTTAAAAAGAAATTTGAATTCCAGGATATACCAAAAATTATAGTAAAACGATAATCGAATTAAGTCTTTAAACAGCATGTTCGAATCTATTAAACCAGTTTTATAGCCACTTTTCTTTCATTACAAAAATAAAGAAGCATTGTTTTTTGGCAAATGCCACCATTTTCAAATAAATCACAGCATATACAGATTTAGGTAAGTCATGATAACAGCGAATAAGTATTTAAGCGTAATGTCACAGAACCAATCAGATAACATTTGCATCGGATTTGTGTCTTGCACTAAATTTATCAGACAGTAACAAAAGATGCTCTAACTTCACCAGCACCTCTATGCTGCAACCCATAATGACCCAAAAAATTTACCTTTAGAGCCTGTTTGGGGCTCATCTACAGGGACATGGCTACGAAGCTCAGACATTGAGACCATTGCTCCGTCTAGGTTAGGAACACACACATCTAACTGGCTATTTGGATTCCCCTCGAATGGCAGGAAGTATTTCAAGTCCGTGCTGGAAGACTAGAATCCCATCTAGTCTGGAAACCCTTGGGACTTCAAGGTCATTCGACAAGACTGGAGGGAAGTTCCGTCGTGACCTAGACCTAGATAGAAAAGTACTGATAGGTCTTTATAAAAATAAAAAAAAAAGTAATTTAAATTCATTTAAAAAAAAATTAGGACAAAAACACAAAAACTGTGGCCAGATATTATAGATCATATTGTGTGGAAGTCACTTTAAATCTATGATGATAACAGGTTCATCAGATGTAGCAAATTACGGTTGCAATCTTTATTAGGGACTTAATGCGGTGTTCAAAATGTTCAAAACCTTTTAGACTACCTGAATAAATGTTTTGGGGTTTTTCTCAAATAGTGATAATTTTAAGTCTTTCTCTTGTGACTAATCAGTGTAACCCTGGATAAATAATCAGATTTGGTCCATTTGCGATTAATTGCTTTGTTATTCCCCTGGTGATTACACTATACAACAGGATTAGACATCTCTTGATAATGTGTATCATCTGTTTATTGCTAGACTGGAAAAATTTACATTGTTTTGATGAAATATGAAATGACTGCAGGATTTCTGCCCTGGTTCCCCAGATAACTTATTTTTTTCCGCATAAAAATGTCTTTTATTTTCTTCAGTGTAGTCATTTGTTGCACCCTCCACCATTTTCTCTTAGGTTTCATGTTTTGGCACCTCTGGGAGAGAAATCTCGATCAGCATCCATGCCACGTGTGGTGGAATGGCCTTTTCATTTATGGCCTCCCATCGACAGTTTTTCCTGGCTGGGACTGATTGGTGGCAGCAAGGGGTGGACAGACTTTATCCTATCAGCTATGCTGTACGTCACTGTTTATATTGGATAGTTTTTATGAAGAATAGCGAAAGTGAAACATCATTATTATCATCATTACCATCATCATGATAATCATCTTCATCTTCATCTGCACTATCCGGAGTCAGGTCGCGGGGGCAGCAGCTTTAATAAAACCCCAAACTTCCCTTTCCCTGGCCACATCAACCAACTCTGACTGGGGGATCCCGGGGTGTTCCGAAGCCAGTGTCGAGATACAATCCCTCAACCTGGTCCTGGGTCTGCCCCCGAGGTCGTCTTCCAGCTGGACGTGCCAGGAACACCTCCCTAGGGAGGTGCCCTAGTGGCATCAGCACCAGATGCCCAAACCACCTCAGCTGACTCCTTTCTACGCGACGGAGCAGCGGCTCTACTCTGAGCCTCTCACTCAGCCGAAATGTGTTTTCTCAAGCAGGTAGCTGGTGTCTCCCTTAGAGATAGGGCAGTGCAACATGCAACATAATTGTTTCAAAAGTATGAAACTATTTTAGTATTTTAACATATCAACATGTTACAAAAAGAAAGCAATGCTCTGGTTTAAAGTGGCCAGATCGCTGGCATGAGGTTGGTTGAGCCGATTGTCCTACTGGCTCAAGGAAGCAGAGCTTTGGAAGCAAAATAAACAACCCATATGTCATTTTTCACATTCCTAAATACTTTGCATCCATTAAAAATATTTACAGAAAAATGGTCATATGGATAGTAACATGCTTGTATAAAAATCAAAAGAAAAAAACCCTTGAAATCACATTACTCCTTTGATATGTATGAAAAACATATTGGCCATAATTTAAAATTGTGATGGCCAAATTTGACTCCAAAAAAAAAAAAGATATATATGGATGGGTAATGCCGGAGCTTTTCCTTGCTGGCTATGGATGGGGTATGCCCTGGATAAGTTACCAATATGTCTCACTGTGGGGACACCCATTGGGGACATTTTGATCCATTTCACCTAAGTTGCAAGTTTTTTTTGGAGATGGGAAGAAGCCAGACAACCTGGAGAGAACTCATGCTGACACCAGGAGAAAAAAAAGTCACTGCCTCAGGTGTAATTAAACCTGGAACTGTCTTTCTCTGATTAAGTATCTACATGTGCTACCGTCACACACATGAGAGTTCATATTTAATCATAATCAAGTTGTATTGCTAATCTCTTATTTTATTTTAAAGGAAGATTCCCTTCATCAAATTTTTAATTATGTTACTTTGGTTGAATACTCAGACAGATCATTCAAAAATGCAAAATACATTTTCTTTAATATTTTCTGCTTACAACGAAAACGCCAGACTAATTCAAGATTTATTTTTTTCCTTGAAATTGTTTCGAATGTAAGTTTATCAAAAGCTAATCTGCCTAATGGTACGAACTGTGTACTGTTTTAGATTATTAACAAAATATTAGATTAGATGTATAGAGAACTTAATTTTATGGATGCAAAACCACAAGGAAAAAAAGTTTATAAAGTCTTGCTCTTCCCTTTGTTTGTGGTGACAGGCTGATGATGTTGTACAAAGCAGTAGCCAGACCCACAGGACAAAGCCTGCCTGACGAACACCATCTGGCATCCCATCATCATTATTCAGAGCAACCCCTGGAGCCTGACTATCATGTAAAACCGGATGGTATGAAATTCTGTTACGATACAATCTCATATATCTACCAAATTGGAATAGTAATACGTCTGTGAAGAATGTCAGTCGTCCAGGTCATTGTAGAATCAAATTCAGTTGACAGCAATATGGGTTATTTCTACAACTGTTCTACTATGTCCCCACTATCACAGCTGGGCAGATAAACAAACACTGTTCAGGGTTGAGCAGATCAGAAGTCTTCAGTCTTCAGGTACCTAGACAGTGTGTTCTTTGAGTCCTGAAATGGCACAAGACAAAGATGTCAGATTTCAATAAACCACAAGGTTTACTGAAAAGACAATGAAATAAAACAAATTCTGTCAGAGGGTTCTTGCAATTGATTTTGACCTTACCTAAAAGGTGACCAGACAATGAAGAATATAAGTCTAAGAGGTTATTGTCTTTCTGGGAGGCTCGTTTCATCTAGATCTTTTTTTCAACAGCAAACAATACAGAGAGACCTTGGCATGTTTTGACTACGAATGGCTTCTGTTATTTGGTCTAAATGCTGACATTCAAGAATTAAATTTTTATCACCAGACCTTGAATATTTGAAAAACAGCATATCAGTGTTGAACACATATGAGGATACTCAGAACCATAAATTGGAGTGGTCTGACTCAATTATACAATGAATAAATATTTAAAGAACAGTTATAATGTATATAACATGACTGCACGAGGAACTTAGCCTCTATCTGAGCCAACATCACTATTTGTCATCTAGGTTGATCATATGAATGATTACGTCTCAGCGATGTATATAGATTTTTTGTGTAATTGAGTAAAACACTACAAAACTGGACACACAAATATTCACAAATATTCATATGTCTATACCTAAACATTTATATGCTAATATTAATTTCTACTCAATGGGCAGCAATCTACACAATGCACAGTTTATGTTTAATCCAAGATATACATTCTTAAAACATAATAAAGTTGAACATGCTACCAAGCATACGTTTTCAACCCTAACACTAAAACTATAATAAAATTTAACATCTGTGAGTTTCCCTAATGGCTTTACCTGCCTGCCATGGCAAAACTGATTTCATACAGAGATCACTCCCTTATGTGTTCAATGGAAAAAAATAATAATAACATGACACACACTGGACTGGATGATGATAAAAGGTTCCCTTTCTTTATTTTTACATGAGATTTGAGTGATATTATCTGGATGATCATGGAACTGTTATTTTTTAGCATGTTTACCTTTAATTAAGGTTAGAATATTAATTTAGCACTATGGCCTTTTTTCCTGTCAAAAAAAGTAATTCAGACCTAATGCTACTTGGATCCTTTGATTTCTATTACTATTTGTTTCAACTTAAGAACGTCTACACAGTATCGGCCTCACAGTTGTCAGTCAGAGACAAACAGAGCTGGCTTTATAATGTCAGATCAGAGGCTACAGGGTGTATGTATTGACTGTCACTTATCTAGTCATCACATTTACATTCAATTGTGCATATGTTACTAAGAGGAGAGTGCACCATGTGCTTTAACAAATAGATTAAAACAAAAAAACCAAGAGAAGCCAATCAATTCAGCTTGTCCAAATGCTAGAATAAAAGTTGTAAATAAAAGATTAAAACACAATCAATTCCCTTCTCTGTGTGTCCTTTTTGCACAGAAAAGTTAATGGTGCTCAAAGGGCGACTTCCAAATTAGTCCACTCATTAAAGACTGAGTTGCTGACTTATTTGAAGTGTCACTAAGGTTGACAAAGGAGTAGAATTTGCAAATGGATCAATCACTGGGTCATTTCTGGAAGGATATGGTTGCATATCCAATTGTCCCACTTCATTGCTTCAGAACAATTTAAAATTTAACATTAATATAATTACAAGCATTTTCACTTTTTTTATTCATGGTCATCCACTAAGCTGTTATTGTTATTTTTAATTTTCTTATTTTTATTTTTTTGGCCTAGGTCAGAGCCAAATTAGCGGTAGAAATGTAGTACTGAATGTGATACTATACAGGCAACACTGTAGAAATACCTTCTTCTTCTTTTTTAAATCTATGTTGAGTCTCATGTCTCTTATGGTGGTAAGAAATCCCATTTTTTCAATTTCATGTACAGGCTTTTGACCCAAACGAAGAGGCAGGACAAGGACACAATTTTATTTCATGAACACATATACTACTGCATCCCACTTCACAGTGTTTATTCGAGATTAAAAGAGCGAGGAAGCCAGGAGGAAAAGTCTAGTTTGAACAGGGAACACTGTTTTCTAGCAGAACTCTTCACCCACCCTCTTTATCCTTGCTGAAAGGGGCACAATCATACTTGTCTTAACAAAGTGTTAAGAGACACAATTATTAGTCGAAAGTACTGAATAAATGAATGTGCACCAGCATAGTCACCTCGCGTGCACTGCCGAGGTGCCCTTGAACAAGGCGCAATGACCTTTATAAGCAGTTCATTGGGCACAACAAGAAGTAGCTGCCCGCAGTTCTACCTCCCCATATATGCATGAAATCACTTCCCCAGCGTACAGGCGATAGTAGAGCAGTTGGTTTATAGTTTCCTTCTTCTGTAGCTTCTGTAAGCAGGTCCATCCACTGGAGTACAAGCTTGGAGTCATCAGGACCCTGAAAAACAGGACCGACAAGTTACCCACCAGTACCCAAGACCAGGCAAAAGGACAAAAACTCCTGAAAGGGGCACTGAAAACTTGTGGATATCCTGACTGGACTTCTATGAAGGTTAACACAAAATCTAGAAAGCAGAACAACCCATGAGGACGGAAGAGAAAGAAATCACGCATAATAATATAGTGATTCCATACATGTTTGGAGTGACTGAAAAACCAAGGAGGATTTTTAACAAACACCAGATTCCCGTGTATTTTAAGCCAAGCAACACCCTGAGACAAACCTGACTTCCTCATTTTGATTAAAAAAAAACAAAACAAAAACATCGCAAATTGTTTTATTCATTTTTGTTTTGTAGGTTAAGATGTTTTATATATTGTGCTCATCAGTTAATGTTACTAAACTGAATTTGAATTTTTATAATTTATTGATTTTATTTAATTTTATTTTTCAATAACAAATGGTGCAGTAAGTTGGTCAAAAATGTTTAAACAGGGTTTTTTAATTTCAGGCAAATTGATGAACTTAAAACTTTTCAATTATAGACTAAAAAATAATGTTAATAAAATTATTCTTTGTTTTAAATGCATGGTTTTCATTTTGGTCTGGTTAAAGTCCCCAGCAACAATAAACACTCCCTACGGGTGTGTGGCTTACATGTTGCTAATAGCATGGTAAAGAACACTGAGGGTTTGTTTGATGTTGGCACTGGTTTGAATGTAGACAGCAACAACAGTGATGCTGGTGAATTCCCGGGTAAAAGGGTATGCATCTCACAAGCATAAACTCTATGTCCACAGAACATTAACTGGAGACCAGAGTAGCATTGAGACACCAGCTGTTATTAGTGTGTATGCAAACACCACCGTCCCAGACTGAAGCGACATAGAATGGTCTGCATCTCCGGGTTTATAGAAACCGACTTATTGGTATTGCGCAAACGGATCATAACCTGCCAATCATAAACATTCTCACGAGGCTGTTATTAACTTTGAAAGCAGGAAACACTGATCTAGATGACAAAATTGATGCTAAAGTGTCTGTTGCTGGGAGCTCAAGTACCAGCAGCCAACGAAAGCGCCGCTATCTTCGCTAGTGATCTATTTCAGTGCCACCAACCCTCGACCTCAACCTCATTTCAAACCACAGCAGGCAGCTGTTTTCATCGAGGAAGCTCTCTGTGTGCTACCTGCTCAGTACCCAATGGCAACAAATGGAGTTAGTGATTAACTGATGAGCATGGTGGAGCTTTTATCTAATTAAAAGGGCTTTCATTTCCTTAGGAGTAGGTTACAGAGCTAAAAGGAGTGTTATAAATGAGGGTTATGTTTGCTTTCTGGCCAGACAGGAGTCCAAATTAATGCTAACAGTGCAACGAATGAAAAAAAACTAGACTTTGTAAAAATTAAAATGTCACCATGCCGGTATGCTACAACCCCCCCCCCCCAGGGGGGTGGGGGATAGAGTGGCGGGCAGCTCCTTTGTGATGCGCCCTAATGAACAACTTATAAAGGGGGTGGCGCCTTGCTCAAGGGCGCCTCGGCAGTGCTCGCTTCGGAGTGTGAGCCGACACCTCCCACTGTCAGCTCACACTCCGAGGTAGCTGGGCGGTAGCAAGAATCCTGCGACCCACTTCCCCTCCGATATAGCAAGTATTACTTAAAATATTGAATCTGTAATTTTTGACTTTCTGCTTTTATCCGTTCTGACATCAGTAAATGTAGGAAATTGCAAAATTGGTGAAGTGAATGTGGAAACTAGTGAAACATAATCTGTCTGTCCTTATTTTCACTTGAAAGCTTTTATGAAAACTTCTAAATTTGCTGAGAACATTTCACTGAATAAAGTTCATGAAAGTTTCTGTGCTAAGTTGAGTGTATGAAAGATATCCAGCCCCAACTGGTCTTTACTACAATTGGATAGTGAAGCAGGTGTTCCAGAGTTGTGCAAGTGAGAGAAAATAAGGCTGCCCCGTCCTCGACCCCTCGCTGTGAATGATGGCTGTTTTAACAGAGGCAGCAAAAGGTGGATTCTGAAGCAGGTCACAGAAGAAGATCAAAGTAGTTGTAGTTAAATACACAAGTTTTCTCTTCAACATTTTACTCTCTACAACCCTCAACCAAAGAGAAATATGAAGACATAAATGATTCCTCTTTTTCCTTGCTTCTCATCCCTTTTGTTGTCATTCTCTCCCTGTGGAAGCGAAATAATGCATGTGTGGGTCACATTTCAAATCAGAGGAAACACATTTTCAAATTTGGCAGCGAATAACCAGATTGTCCGAAAAACAGGAAGACAGGAAGCGGGTCAACCTGACATGGGGTGGTTACCTAGATTTGGACAGTTGCCGGGAACAATTGGTTTCCTGTTTTCTCATGAATAGGACACGTACAAAGCTCACGCACACACCAATGGACAACTGTGACTATAAAAGGGTCAGAAGACATGCATCTAGTGGCTGTTCCCGATTGATCTGTACTGATGATCTGCGTATCAATAAAGAATTCCCGTTTTGGCTGTAACATCATCCTCGTTGTACTTTGGTTTTATTTTGGTATTTTGCTGGACAAAACACTCTCACCACAAAACTGGCGTCACGAACAGGATCAGGATTGACTAGAGGATCTCTGAAGGGAAGGAGAGCGGTCGGTGCAGCTCCGAGGGGCATCCTCTCTGCGTGGTGTGACAGGCCAACTAAAGGTAAGGTCATTTGAATTCCTTACTCAAATTTGAATTGGCAAAGATAAAATATCTAAAGTTTAAGTCACTAAGCGTAGGTGGATGCTCCAAATAGTTGTCTAGAGTTTTCAGAGACAGAGAACGTGAGAGGTGTTGCAGCAGAGGGTGTGTTTTGCTAAAACTCCAGGTGCACATGGACGGCTGCTGCAGACAGTTTCACTTAGAGAAGTGAAGCGACAATTGGACTGATTGGCATTACGACTAAAAGGGAAACAGCCAGAAATTAAGACAGCAGCTGGGGAGAAGTTTGTGGAGCTTAGTGAAGCTCGTATGTCCAAGTGTGGACTTGTGTTACTGGTCTTGGGAGACCAGGGTGAGTCTATGGGTAGACCACTTTGAGAATACGGTTTTGGGAAACCGGGGTCCAAGAGTGGACTTGTGTTGAGAATACGGTTTTGGGAAACCGGGGTCCAAGAGTGGACTTGTGCTGAGAATACGGTTTTGGGAAACCGGGGTCCAAGAGTGGACTTGTGTTGAGAATACGGTTTTGGGAAACCGGGGTCCAAGAGTGGACTTGTGTTGAGAATACGGTTTTGGGAAACCGGGGTCCAAGAGTGGACTTGTGTTGAGAATACGGTTTTGGGAAACCGGGGTCCAAGAGTGGACTTGTGCTGAGAATACGGTTTTGGGAAACCGGGGTCCAAGTGTGGACTTGCGTTACTACTGGTTTTGGGAAACCAGGGGGTCCAAGTGTGGACTTTGAGCTTTTTCCAGGGTTTTGAGTTGACAACCCTGGGCCCTTCTACTGCTTCCGGCGGTGAAGCAGCTGTTTTGTTTGTCCATTTGTGTGTCTTTGATCGAGCGCCGGCAGTAACTGATAGTGGCACAATTTGACTCTAAAATTCAGAAAAAGTGCCAAGAAATAGCATAGTTAAGAGACTACGCCTACCGTGTCTCTATGATCCAGAAGATAGTTTGAAGAGATAACGATCATATACTGACATAATAATGAATTGCAATAACCGGCCGGTAAAAGTAAGAAATTAAGAAAAAATATATATAAGTGCACAATAAGTGAAGGTGATATAAAGATAATTTGGGAACCGTAATTTGTGAAATAGTGTAAAAAGGCTGCAGCTAAATATAGCAATCACTTCATGCGCATGAATTTCAAACTGAATCCAATCTAAATTGAAAACCCCCTCCACTACACACATGTCCCACTGAAATAAAATGGGCGTATGAATGCATAAACTGTATAAGTAATTGATATAAGCTTTGTGGTGAAGTCTTTCAGTGTCTGCATACATCCATGTATACATTGGGGTGCGTTTCTTAAAACGTCATCTGGCTGAAATAAGGTCACCCAGAGTTAGTGTGTGTTTGATAAGATCCAACCATACGCATGGGAAGATCAGAGTGAATGAGAATTTGTGTGACTGATAAGCCCATTGAAAGTACAAGCATACAAATTATATAATCTGATCATACAAGCTTGGGATAGAACAAATAAAGTTTTCTTTTATGAGTGTTGAAAAATTGTTCTGATGTCTTAAGTGATACCGAGTGATTGAGTGAGTGATTGCTGAGCTCAGATGTGAATGTGTGAGTTGAAGAAAAACAACAACAACAAAAAAAAAACAAACCAAAACAAAAGTCTGCGATTGATTGTTCGGTGAAGATTGAAACCGTATGTGCTGTAGACGGAGTAATAGAAGGTGTATTGAAAGTGTATTGAAAGTGTGTTAAAGTGTGTTGAAGCAACAACGAAGCTTAAATTCATGTTGTGTTGAGTCGTTGAGATTGTTGTTAATTGTCCGAGCAGAGGTTTTAACATTGTGGGCGTAGAGTTGGGTTGTGTGGCACGATCTACACGCGGGGAGAGTCAAGCAGAGACTGGAAGTTAAGATTAAGAGGCAGACTACAGGGGGAGGGGTCAGTAGACACAGACTGGACCTGTCTAAAAATATATCTAGGTGCAGAAGCTGCAAAAGAAATCCCCCGTTTGAGCAAACCCCCCCCTCACAAGGAGCGGTCAGGACTGAAGAAATTTCTTCTTTCTGTTTTCTTAAAAAGCTAGTCACAGAACACAAGCTACCTTAGGTAACTATCACACAATACAATTTACGACAATGAATCCCACACCAGTAGCTCTGGTGGGAACCAAAAACCCTGACATTTTAAAGGACATTAATAAAACTTCGGTGAAATGGGAAAAGAGAACAAAGGGTTTAGAATACCCTTGGCCAAAGGGAGGTACGTTTGATGTGGCAGTGTGTGAGAGTATGGAGATTAGAATAAGAGACTACAAGCCTAAAGATCAATCAAAAAAACGTTTAGAAAAGAAAGAATTGGAGTTGAAAATTTTAAAATTGTTCAAAGAGGTAGGCGAATTATACAGGGAAAGGATGAGACAGGGACTGAGGACACTACAAAACTACGTAGGCAGAGAGAAAGAACAGGACGACAACCAACTTAATGCGACAGAACTTGCAGGTTTATACCCAAATCTGGAGGGTTGGTTGCATTTTAATGGTAATGTTAGTGAACATCAAGCAGAGGAAATATCCCAGATCATTGCTAATCACGGAGTTAACGACAGTAAAACACCAACACTTAGGAATAATGGTAGTCCAATCACTAGTAACTCAAAAGATAACCCTGCCAACCAGAATGGATCACAGAAATCAACAAAAGTAGTGACAGCGGAGAGTCAGAGGGAACCGATGCATGGGAAAACAGCTCAAAGTAAGGACACGACACCCCCAGCTATTGTACGGGTAACGAGTCCAAAATATTGCAGTACTGCTAGGAAGGCTAGACACAGCAAGCCAGGCATACTGGATTGTTACGAAGGGAGGAAAAGTGCAGGAGGAGAACAATCCTGCAGCTTCTGGATTGATCTGCCACATAAAGGATTAGATTTAAGAAGAGAACTTAATCGATCTACCATTAAGGAGATTGAAGAGGATATAGATAGATATTATGCTAAAGCAAAGGAACATGAGGAAGAAGGGGAGAGAGAAGAAGAGTTAAAAATGAATCTTAGAGACAGGGCTTTACTTAAAAAACCAGACAGATATAATAATGAACAGTATATGGCTCCAATTTTAATTAAGGGGACCCAGGGACATTATATCCCGTGGCAAACCCTCGATCTGACTGGCCTGGTCTCCAGTCTCCCTGATATTCACGCTGGGGCCTCAAAGTGGATCAGAGCTTTTGAGGAAGCTACTGTTGGCAAATTGTTGGCTTTGGGAGACGTGAAGGCAGTGTGGGCAAAAACCATTGGAGTGTCTGCAATGGAGACCATGTTGAAGGACAATGGAGGCGAATGGATGATAAGTCCCATGGCTGATGGAACTGAGCTTGATGCTTATCGTGGGATGCTATGGGCCGCATTGAGGAGGGAGTACCCCACACAGGTTGATGAAAAGGCACTGCAGGGTGAACTCTTTACTGAGACTGACAATCCTGCAACGTACATTAGTAACCAGTTGAAGAGATGGAAACAAGAGACTGAGGAGGACATTGAGCAGAGCCCGTTGTTGACATCTCTGTTCAGAAACTCAATCATCAGTGCGCTTCCCATCTCGGCCCAGAGCAGACTGAGAGATGTAGTGGGTTTAACTACCATGCCATACAGACAGTTTTGCGATAATGTGATCCACGCAGTGGAGAGACACAGGAAGGATGAGCAGAGGGTGAAAGAACAGGACAAAGAAGTCCAGAGAAAACTGGCGCAACTGCAACTGAGTGAGCTACAGAACAAAGGCAAAGTTAAAGTCCAAGCACTGGTTACAACCGAGAAAACAGCACCCACATCAACAAACATGGCCACTATACAGACAGCACCGCCCATGCAATCACCCCCAGTTGCCAACGCATACCCACAGTCGTACAGACAACCATATCGGCAGCCTTACAGCAACAGACAATTCGGTGGTCGAGGTCGCAGTCAAGGACGAGGTCCACCTGGGGCATGCTGGGAATGTGGGGACATGGGCCACAGAGCAATAGCCTGTCCACGGGCAGGTCCCGGACGAATGGAGGGGAGGGGGAGATCTAGAGCTCCTCGGAGAGAGGGCATAGGTCCAGCCAATCCATGGGCGGGACCGAACTATGGTTTCTAGGGTTGCCCAGAGAGTCCTACGTGGGAGGGTCAGCTGCCAATAGTCACTATGGCGGCTGATAAAGAACCGATGCTGCAGGTTCAAATAGAAAACAGGCAAATTCCAATGCTGGTAGATACAGGAGCCACATACACATGTGTGAGCAGTAAATATGCCACACACCTCCCCATGTCAGGCAAATTTGTCAAGACGGTAGGATTCTCGGGATTTAAGCAGCTAACTCCAACAACGGCTCCAGTGCGCCTGGTCACAGAGGGTGAAGAAATAAGAATTCCAATTTTAGTGTCTGACCAAACTCCGATTAATTTATTGGGAAGGGATGCACTATGTAAATTAAAAGCAAAAATCTGGTGCAGCCCACAGGGAGTGTACATAGATACCTCTGGGGTAGATTTTCAAATGCATGTGAGAACAGAATGTGCTAAGGTTTATTGGCTAGGAGCAATCACTGAATCAGTAAAACAGACATTTAATGTTTGGGAAAAATATATTCGAGCTCAAATCCCAAAAGCAACTGAACCTTTCTCTGACTACCACTGCACCATGTTTTATGATGTGTCATGTAGCAAAATTTTTGAAGAAATTTGGGACGAAAAAACAAAAAACATGACAATTGATTTAAGCTCAAATTACATAGTGATTGGACCAAAGGGGGCAGCTATGAATGTAGAGCCAAACTCATTCATTTCACAATGGTATAATGTACCAGAATCCAGTCCACACATTACTCTATTGGTAAATGAGAAATTTGAATCAAAAGATCTGGGACCCATGATGAAAATTGCAGCACAGGTAAATTGGAGGAAAACAGATAATCCGTCTATATACATCTCAGACGACAAGACTATGATTAAAATTGAATGTATCACCAATATGACAGCTGTGCCACAGGTAGTTACCATTCCCATATTGAGTACACCAGATACAACTGAAGCTGAATCAGACGACACATTACTAGAAGACATGATGCGTCAGGTCCCTGAGCAGCTGTGGTCTAAACATGACACAGATGTGGGGTTGGTGAAGGCAGCCAACCCAGTGAAGATTGATCTGAAACCCAATGTGCAATTGCCGAACAAACCACAGTATCCATTAAAATCAGAGGCGATTGAAGGTATCAGTAAAACAATTGATGGTTTGTTAAAAGCAGGAGTATTGATCGAAGCACATAGTCCGTGCAACACACCCATATTTCCGGTACTGAAAGCAGATAAATCAAAGTACCGTTTGGTTCATGATTTGAGAGCAATAAATGCGGTCATACAAGACGGGCCAATTGATGTGCCAAACCCCCATACACTGCTCACAAACGTGCCACCAAGTGAGAAATTTTTTACTGTAATTGATTTGTGTTCAGCATTCTTTAGCGTACCTTTGGCCGAGGAATCACAATATCTGTTTGCATTCACTTATCAGGGTAAGCAACTGACCTACACGCGCATTCCACAGGGACTAAAGCTCAGTCCAAGTGTGTTCAATCAGGTTCTCAAAGAGAGCCTCGAGGGGCTAGAAATCAGCGGCGTTTTGGTTCACTATGCTGATGATGTTTTAATTGGAGCTGACACGTTGGAGGCGTGTCATCAAGACTCCATTAAGGTGTTACGAAGGTTGGCAGAAAAAGGACACAAGGTGTCCAAAACAAAATTACAGTATTGTAAGTCTCAGGTAGAGTACTTGGGAAGAACAATTTCTGAAGGAGCTATTGCAATCTCACCCTCTCAATTAGAGGGAATAAGTAGAGCGCCACGCCCAAAAACAGTCCAGCAGATGATGACGTTCCTGGGGCTGACAGGATATAGTTCCGATTGGGTTGAGAACTATGTGGAGAAAACAGCTCCCCTCCGAGATCTCATTAAGGAGACGGGGACGCAAGCTTTGAAAGCTCCTTTAACATGGACAAACGAAGCGATGGTGGCTTTTGAAGTTTTAAAACAAGAGTTGCAGAGTGCACCTGCTCTAGCAACACCAGACTACAACAAGCCATTTCTACTCTATGTCTCAAATAGACAGAGCATGTACGCAACTGCAGTATTAATGCAAGAGACGTGCAGTGGCCGTCAGAAACAACCAATTGCATATTACAGCACAAAGTTGGATAATGTGGCGCAGGGGTGGCCGCCCTGTTACCAGGGTCTCGCTGCAGTCCATTATGCCTATGAAAAAGCAACAACAATAACGATGGGGTATCCAGTTACCATTTTGACCCATCACAAAATCACTGAGCTGATAAATCAGGGGAAATTTGTTATAACTCAAGCTAGGTGTTTGCAGTACACACCACTGTTGTCATATCCTGATGTGACAATAAGGAAATGTGCAACAACAAATCCAGCAAACGTCATTCCACTTGAAGGTGAAGGTGAACCACATGAGTGCATCGCTGAGACAATGAAGTACACTAAATTGAGACCGGATTTAGAGTCAGTCCCAGTCCCATGTCAGTCCCACACACCATGCCAGATGTGTTCACAATCTCCAACTATGAGGAAGAACTGTTATAAGGAATGATGGACAATGGCTGATATGGATATACATTACAACTACATATGGATATATCACCAGGATATCACTATGACATTATTCTTACTATTCTGTGTAACCATTGTTTAATCATCAATTTTATCAGTTAGATCATTCTGTTTATTCTATATTCAATGTTGTGTTCTATAAAGGAAGAGGTAATCTAATTCATACCATTCAGAAATATTAGAATGACTTCTGTGTTTCAGTAAATGATTTCAGTGTGTGATGTATTTGGTCAGTCTGTTAGAATGTATTGTTTAAGGTCGCCCAACGGGAAGGGGGCCATGGGGGGCTTTTCCTGGTTAAAAAACAGCCGCCAGGTTTTTCACCCTCATCAGGGAAGTGATAACAGATGACCAGTTATGTTAGTATATTCATGTTAAGTTCATATATCAGTAAATTGAATGTTTTTGTCACTTATCACTATGTTTAGAGTTCACACAACCATATATTTAACCCTAAACTTACAGCGCCACCAATCCTAGTCACACACATACAGACATATAGGCTGATTCACCATACATTATTTCGATGAGTAGTTTATGATAATCTCATAAAGAGGAGGGATTATGTGGAAGCGAAATAATGCATGTGTGGGTCACATTTCAAATCAGAGGAAACACATTTTCAAATTTGGCAGCGAATAACCAGATTGTCCGAAAAACAGGAAGACAGGAAGCGGGTCAACCTGACATGGGGTGGTTACCTAGATTTGGACAGTTGCCGGGAACAATTGGTTTCCTGTTTTCTCATGAATAGGACACGTACAAAGCTCACGCACACACCAATGGACAACTGTGACTATAAAAGGGTCAGAAGACATGCATCTAGTGGCTGTTCCCGATTGATCTGTACTGATGATCTGCGTATCAATAAAGAATTCCCGTTTTGGCTGTAACATCATCCTCGTTGTACTTTGGTTTTATTTTGGTATTTTGCTGGACAAAACACTCTCACCACAAAACCCAATCATTCTCTCACAGATCTATAGTACTGGGCAGGAATGGGACCTAATTGCAGGACACCGGTTGAGAGATAATCATTTATAGTTTAATCAAAAACAAAATCAAGGTAGCACGAGGTCAGCAGAAGAACAAAAAACAACCTGGCAAAGAACTGAAGTCCGATCCGGCTTATAAAGCCTCAGACTAATCAACCCGATCAGGTATAGATGTGGAGACGTGCACCAGGTGTGGAGACGAGGCTCCTCATACTGAAAGGGAGAGGGGGGGTGGGGGTTGTAGTCCATTTAATGTCTTTGTAGCGCAGTTTTCTTCACTGGCGTTACGTGATGCCTGATTTCCTCTTCTCTCCACCATCTCCTTTGGTGTTTCCTTAATAAACCTTTTGGTCCACAACCCCTGACATGTGCGTCTGAACAACTGACAACCATCCAACCTTACTAAACACAGTAGAAACATTACCATTTACTGAAATTACACACATTGTTTTGCAAATTTTACACTCATTTAGTATGTATTCCACACAACCCGTTATCATTTCTCCACTATACACGTCATTCATGTGTCTTAATAAGGTATATAGTTGAGAACTTAATGAGAAATTTAATGGAAATAAAACAAAGCAATCAAACTTGATGTGACTTGTCAGACTACCATTAAGCACATCAGCGCTTGATTCATGTGTGGTGGAATACCTCAGTGGCTTAAAGCTTAGTCTCTACACCCCCCAGGGATAAAATTAATTCAGCAGAGGTAGAAATGTAAAAGTTACATTATGGTACTACATTACTTTATATTGATTATGTGTTCTGTGTCTGCGTGGGTTCTCTCTGGGTAACCCGGCTTCCTCCCATCTCCAAAAACATGCACTTCAGGTTAACTGGGCATTCCAAATTGCCCGTAGGAGTGAGTGTGTCTGTCTCTGTGTAGCTCCACAGTGCACTGGCATTGCACCCTGAGTTTCCCCGCCTCACGCCCTATGCCAGCTGGGATAGGCTCCAGCTACCCGTGACCCACACAAGTGGATGAAGTTAAGAAAATTAATGAATGAATGATTTTGTGTTGTTTTTAGGTACTGTTATTGTTTCTGGCAAGTCTTAGGCAATCTTTCATATTTAGTGGTAATGGCATTTGAATGGCCTTAAATAGCAATTATAAATTGAAATTTAATAAGTAACGACTTACGAACAATTCAACTTATGAACAAACTCTCAGAACCAATTATGTTCTATTTTGAGGATTGCCTGTATGTAAAGTATTTTCTTCATATGTTTTCCCAGAAAATGTACTCCTGCTTTCTCCTCTCTTTTTAAAGGATGATTATTTGTTTTCTGTCAACTACAGAAATATTTTCTATCCAAAAAAGATTCTGGAATATGTCCTGCTGAACTGTCTGTTGCATCATCTAGTAAAAGATTTATTTGATTCAGGAGTTCCACATGGCCAATGGTTTGGATCCTGGCACCAACCATCATCAGAACCATGTTCGCTGTCATGCACTCAAAACCGGATGCCTGCAGGATTTTAAGAGGTAATGCTAATTCTGATACATTGAATGCCAACGGAAGCAGCTTGAAATGGTTCGATTCTTACATCCTGTGACATTGTTTGTCTTATCAGCAACCAAAAGACAGACCTGCACCTACTATTATATTATATGTTTTACTAGAAATACAAAGTAAAAAAGTTAGAAAATATTTTAAAAAGATTTTTTTGTATCAAAATATAGTTCATAATTAATTTGTTTTGACAGTCACAGGTTATACTCTCATTTTGTCCATGTGAAAAAAATTCTGACACACACAATGACTGCATCAAACAGGTTCACACTAAAAGTTTGTTTCTCAGTGCTTATTCTCGGAACTGTTCATTAGGTACTAATGAACTGTACGAAACATGTAAGATGCACATGGTTCCTTCAGGCTGTAGAACCGTAGCAATCAATACCCACTAGTTGTTAAAAGGTGAGCTTCATTTACCCTCTCCTCAGTTGAACAATGTCAGTTGTAAAATTGGCAAAGTGACATAATTTCTGAGTGGTTTCCTGTTGTCTAAAGGAATACAGATTTGTTTTATACATGTATGCATAAATGTATGATCTTATCACTTTATTTGTGAGGAGTGCTATTGCATACAGAAAACATTTTTCAGTCTTGCGAATATTAATCAAACTCACTCAAAACAGATTAAATATCTGTAGTCAGCATTTGTGTGTCTGTGTCTCTCTTGTGACTGTATCGTGGAACTCAAATCTTGATTCACATCAGCACTGCCGTGTCAGTAGGCAATGAGGAGTGGAGGATGGATTTGACATTTCCTGTCATTCCACTGCAGGCATGTCTTTCTTACAAAGCTGTCAGTCCGTGGTTGGTTTATGGTTTATATTTTTGGACAAGTAGCGTAAACTATTATATAGTTATACATATATAGTCACTGAAACAAAAACAAAACAAAACAAAACAACACACACACACACACACACACACACACACACACACACACACACACACACACACACACACACACACACACACACACACACACACACACACACACACACACACACACACACACAGACAAGTGTTTCACAACCTTTTTTGAGCCACGGCAAACGTTTTTCATTGAAAAAGAAATCACAAGGCACACCACCAACCAAAAATGGTACAAAATGACACTTTTTAGCCTATAGTTTGTATATTGGAAATGACGATATAGTCTCTCAATGCATTTATACTCACTCAGTGACAAAGAAATTAGCTATCTGCTATCATCGACATCCATTCACACAGTGGTGTGGAAGAGTATTACATTACTCTGTCACATGGCTTTAAAGTATCCGTAGGAGTGAGTGTGTGTGTGTTTGTCTGTCTCTGCGTGGCTCCACGGTGCACTGGCATCGCGCCCGGAGTTTCCCCCACCTCGCGCCCAAAGCCACCTGGGATAGGCTCCGGTTTTCCGCGACCCGCTACAGCGGATAAAAGCAGCTAGACGATGAATGAATGAATGAATGTCACACAGCAGAATCTAGATTACAGCACTGTCACTCGACAATAGCCTTTTTAAGACCAATTAGATGAAAAGCGTATTATTTTGCATGGAACACCTGATGCTCTCTCACGGCACACTAGTGTGCCGCAGCACAGTGGTTGAGAAACACTGCACTAAAGTAATAGAAGCCTCTCACTGTGGTGGCAAGTGCCAGGCAATAAACATCACAGAGGGACATTGCAGACAGACTATGTCATGGCTGCACACTTCGCCTGTACAACTGCTCTCCATGTTCCTGCTCTCTTGAGATTTACACACTCCAGCTCCACTCTTAATGAGAGCACTAATCATCCAATGCACTGGACCAGCAGACAATACTTTATCTATCCTCAGAGTACAGACTTGAAAATAATGATTCATTAACTTGGGTGAAGAAGGGTATACGATTAAATCAATATTTTTATTACAGGTCCCTCCATCTGAACCCTCCATTTAAAAGAGTGACATACACTCTATTTGTGACAGCTATTGTCATTGAAAATCATTATTGACTTGTAAAACTAAGCTAGGCCTTCCACACATTCTGTTCTCTGTCTGTTCACAGACAAGATACATTTTGAGACTTTTAATTCAAATCTGAGTGTTTTTAATTAAGCGTGTGTACAACTTTGGTTTCCACAAGTAAAAAAACCAAAACAAAAAACACCAAAAAAAACCTATACATTAGAAAGTCTTCTTCTTACCTTCAATGGCAGCCCTCACCAGAACCTCTATAATATAAATCTAAACCCCATGGAAAACACACCTGTTGTCAATAATAAGCATATTCAAATGACTTCAGAAAGTGTAACATTATGTGATTTTTGTAGTCTTTGTAAAATTATGATGGTGGTATTTAAATATGAAATAATGTGTGATTGAGCTCTATTGTTACATGTCAGCAAGTGCTTCTGTGGCTTTGCTTTAAATGCCAGACTAAAATCAGACTTTAAATCAAGCCCATGTAAGTACACTAATGTTTCAAGTCAACAGTCATGCTGTTATATGAATGATGAAACATGATCAAAGAAAGATTGACATTTTTGGTAAAGATGTATATACTGTAAGTGTCATGCCTTTTATGAAGATGTGGGTGTCATTCAGTTAGTCCCTCTGGCAGAATAACAGTGTATTAACTTGGAGTCGTCAATGAATGACACAAACATGAGAACACAAGGGAGACATTCCATCACAATGTGGCAAGGCAAACACTTATTAAAAGAATGTTCGGATGGATGCTTCTATATCCTTTAAAGCATTTTTGGATTCTCAAGGATGACATCAAGGAGAAGACATGAAACGACTCCAGCTGTGTTTGAAGAGAGAGAAAGTAATCGAGACCTGGCCATGACAACCGAGCCTCTGAAATTAAACATTTCCTTAGTAACACAGGGGTGCTTAACTATGTGATTATATAGCAAGACATTTGGTACTGACCATTTGTACCAAATTTCCTAGTTGAGTTTCAAGAAGTTGTCTTTGATTTATAAAATACAGGTAAAAATAAAGGGTATCAGTTAGAAACCTGTCTTCATGAGATATATCAATGTACAACACAGCTGTGAGAGTTGATGCTTTGTGTATGATGACTCTGCTAAGTCAAAGATTTTTCAAATTTAAAGGTATGATGAATAAAATTGAGTCTTTTGGCTTATTACAATTCATTTCAGAGGTCCCTAATTAGCATGAGTTAACAAATATTGTGTCCATAAGATAGGGTTTGAAACATTTAAAAGCAGCGACAGAGACCAACCATGCGTCCAAGTTAAAAGTGAATGTACTCTATCGAAGGTTGTGCTTATGTCCAGTACTACAAAGATGCTTGCAGTCGTGCCTTTAAAGAAAACTATCAATAAATTGAATACCCATTATCACTGAATGGGGGCTGATGAATAGCCAAACATGTAACATTCTGAGTGAAGCAAAACAGGAGAGGGAGAATATATATGTCATGACAAGCCGTTATGCTTGGGAGACAGATGAAAGTTTGGGTTACGTGATGTAACAAGAATGCTTTTGCTGACCTTGTCTAGTAATGTGTATGTAACTAGTAAGTCAGGGCAATAATTTAACTAAAAAACCCGGATTGATGGTCCCAAACAACAGCAACAAAGTACAATTACAATAGAATCAATACACAGAAACATCTGTATAGTTTTGACTTATTTGGAATTAGAATATTTTATTTTGATGGAAATATGATATTGCAACTAGCATCTGTTTAACTAAATGATTTTAGTCAAATGAGATAGTAGTATATAGTTTTTGTTTGTTTTCTCAATAGACCTATTCTCTCAGTCTCAAAACACTTCAGCAAGAACATGATAGCCCTGCAAAAAAAAAAAGAAACAAAAGAAATTAACATAATACTTTATTGATCCCTGTTGAGTAATTGTCGCTCTGATTCCTCCTCCGCAAGCTATTAAGAGGTAAGAATCAGCAGCAGAGCAGAGCTCCTGCAGTTGGATTCAGTATTTTGCTCAAGGACACCAGGATGCTTTTTGAAGAGGATTTTTAAGGCTCAGGTTCTCTTTAATCACTCCACCATCCTTTTGTGCTGATATATGAATGTGTTGGTTGAATGTTAAGTGTTGTGAAAGTTTTCACCTTTCAAAAGTCCCTGGACTCCTGCAGCAACACAAGAAGAGTTGAGGCACAGCTGAATAAGTGCACTGATGCTTGGCTCCATAAAGGCCAACATTTAAGGATCACTACACGACACATTTGTCACCACACTCGCCTGTGCAGCTCTTGTAAAGAAAGGGGGAGGGAGACAGAGAAAGAGAGAGAGGAATTCCAGAAGATATAGCTACTTACAATAATATGTTTTAAAGTAAGTTTTGCTCACTGTAATGCAGTTTAAAACTCAAATAGATATCTTAAAGGGGAACTCTATTTGTAAAGGATCTCACAAAACTCTGTAGGTGGTAACTGATAGATGAATGGACTACAACATGTATCTTTGACGAACTCTAAAAAACAAATATAAAACATAAGAAATCTCCAGTCGATGGTAGAAGAAATTGGCACGTTTAGCAGTAAAATGAATTCAGATTTAAGGAAAGATTTCTATTTCACTGTCAAATGCACAACACTGCCAATCAGTGGTGGACGGTCAGGGCCAACAAGGCCTTCTCTGCTCGTTTAACGTAACCAGAAATCATGATAATATTTATGATAAAAGTTTATGATATTTTAATTCATTTTCATGAAATAAATACATTCAAATATATGTATACGTTGGAATACAGGAACATACAGTATAGTTAATAGACAGATGCGATAGCCAATCAGATCATGAGTGGGCCTTCTAGGACCTGCTAGCTGGTCCACATTGTCCTGACATGTATGTGTCCTGTGATTGGATACTCACTCTATGCAGACGCTACACAGACGCTCATTTGAAGACAAGCTCTAGTGAGATGAGGGTCCGATTCCTGAACGAGCTAACCTGTTCTAGCTAATGGAGTGTTCTTGAGGACAGAAAGGAGAATGGATTTTGTGGTCATTTCTGTCTATGTTGTTCAGTGATGCAGTTGTGTGACATCCTTAAAAGGTGTGGCCGTGGGGTTCTTCTGTGCCAGTGACAATAAAAGGAGTCGGGCTGATGCTGGTTCTTGTCCCATTTTTTCCTGAACACTACATTGGTGGCAACAGTGGGAGCCGCTTACAGTATTGTGGGATGTATTAATTCACGTTTGACTAAGGAGAACATCACTGAAGGCCTAGGTGTGAAATGCACAGCCCCCCGCTGCTGCCAATAAATAATAAAGTTGGACTAACAGGTGCACTGTTTTAGCAAAGCTATTCCTAAAATGTTAGGTTTTTGAAGGGTTATAACAATATTCAATGTTCTAACTATTGGGAGGCTTTCATAGAGAGGTACATACCTGTATCTCTATCCCTGTGTGCAATTCGATTTGTAAATGTGTAAAATAAAAAGTGTGAAGTTTCGAATTTGGGATCATTTAAGTTTATCTAACTAAAAGTTCTGTTGAGATTTGCTGACATGTTCTGTAATCAGCAAAAGTGTATGCAGAATCCATCATTCCAAAGATTGGGATTCATATTTTGGGAAACATGTATAAATAAGTTAGTAAAACTGTACAGATCGTTCTGAATTTGTGAACAAATACGTTGATATCAATGGTTGAGTACTTTGCTCTGACAACTGGAGCATGTCGGGTGTAACTCAGGTGGGCATTACGGTTCTGCATGTGTGCGTGTTCATGTTTTATTGTATTATTCACTTTTTATTATTCTTTTATTTGTTTGAACAGTCTCTATTGGCCTTTGACTTGTTATTGTGAATTGTCCCTCTACGCAGGGCTTTGAAACAATCCTTGGTTTATTAAATAATTTTATTTCAAACCTAAACCTCTGACTTTCTATGTTACAATTCTCCATACAGGAGCTGAGTTCTATCAGTGGGTCTATTACATGTCTGTTTTTCTACATATTACTGTGTTGCACTTCAGTGTCGCGCTCTACAAATGCATATTACATGCTAGCTAGCTAATGATTTTTTGAAAAATAAGTTTATTTTGATGTTTAATGTTTAAGTTGTTTCTATATTGGGTACTATTTAATCAGCATAACTATGTCTGACTTTTTTTTTTTTTATCAGTTAAGGGATTTTCTTGTCATCCATCACCTCCTATCTGATCATGTTGGAAATGGGACCATTTTACCACACCAGACAAAGATGGGGTAGGGTCCAAGTGGAGCTGGAGCCAGAAAATGGCTGCAATGGGAAAAATGATTTATTCTTTGTAATCAGATGGGGCAAATGTAGATGATGAACGAATACATGCCTGAGCTGATGAACACACAGCGACACTCTGTCAAGGGCATTATCCACATGTGGCAACACCTGTGCTCAATCTTGGATAAGACTCAAAGCTTGCAATCCGTATATGAATCAGATGTGTTCTGGTTGACTCAACTTTTCTGTGCAGAGACAGGAGAACCTTACAATAGGACAGTCCTTGCTGCAGCACTCAATCCATCATGGCCCTATGGTAGAGTGGCTAGACAGGAGTTGCTGCTAAATAAATGTCAAATGACAGCTTGCTTGGGGTATGTTAAATGGCACCCTGAAGGGCTCCAAGAGCATGAGGAATAACCAGTCTATGGTCTTCTAATTCAAAATGTAATTATTGAGTCTGAATGCCAAGCACTACATCTGGCAAACAATTCAGGAGCACTTACAACACACTGAATGTCATCCCTGTGGTGGAAACAGTAACAGCAACATACTTGGTAGTTGAAAAACATTCAGGATTACCTGTTTCTACAAACATTCAGAAAACAAAAAAAATCCTCTTTATATCTCTAAACATAAATTCTTGATTGAAAAATATCAAATGCATTGTTCTTTTTCCACACACCCACACCCACAATCTGTCTGAGCCAAAAAATAAGTCGAAGAAGAATCATGCACAGGTTGTTTAATGATGCTAAATTTGTATTATTAGCTTCCACAAAGTGTATAATGTGGGTGTAAAAATTTGATTATTTCTTTGAGTATATTATTAGCCATTTGATTTTCTACTCATCTCTTTTGATTGTCATTATTTTGTTGCAAAAAGTGATGAGAGCACATTCTCGGAATAGCAGACAGGATGGAGGACAATCGGGTATATTTAAGTTATCCAAATAAGTGCCTGGTATTACTAAGACATCAATTTACATTTCTTAGAATATCAACTCTGACCAAAAATAATGTATTTGTTCTTGTCATGATATGAATGACAAATTTTTTCGACTCATGTGATTGGAACAACGTTGCACTTGCGAGCAGTGAGGTTGCATTTTGCACTGAAGGATGGCCAACAGGTCTGGAGTCACTTTGGTAGTTGAAATGTGAAGGACATCACAGACTGTCATTTTGTTTTCAATCTGCTATTTTTCAAAGTTAACATAGAAATTGTCTGCTCACATATGTATATTGAGCCAACAGAACCATTGTTTGCCATCGCTTCAGAAGAAACTTGTCCTTTTCCAAACTCCGGGAAGTCAGATTGATAGAAAACCTGAAAATCATCACTCTGTATCTCGAAAAGTTACGATTTATCCTCTTCTGGCGAAACTAAAGATTACAAGTCAGTCAAGTGAACGTTTCAGGCACAGTCCATATTCCATTAGAGTTGCTACAGTTGGCCCACAGGCAGTAGTTTGGGCACCCGTGGTTTAGACAACATTACCATTGTGGTCAAATCAGCAGTCTTTTTCATAACTCCCAAAGTATTTCCAATTACAGCCAACCTCTCATTTACCAGTGGCAGCTAACCATTAGCATGATCAGCGTTAAAAAATTGGTTCTGTTGTCTTATCTGTTATTTGACCCTTGCCCTGCGCAAACCTTAGTCATACATATTACTCTTCATTTCTGCATTATACTTATTATACTATTCAGTGATACCGATTACAGTAATTTAGAGAGGAGATTAATTAAGATCTGTTTTCTGTGGTCATGAACTGGTGCATGCATGCATAATGTACTCTTGTTTTAATTAATCCCAGTGAGCAGTTCGCGTTCCACACAATACTTTGCACCTGACATGTCTTAAAAAAAAAAAAAAAACATCCACACTCAGTGGCAAGAGCAGTTTTGGTTGGTTGACATTCACAAAAACAATTTCCACTTCAGTAACTATATAATCATTTAATTGAAGCAGGTCTTTTTAGAAATTGAAAATAAATATTATCCTTGGTCTTGATTACTTTAGAGGTAAGACAACAAAACTGAAGGTTTAAATGTGTACTGATGACTTTAAAACACTGTATTAAGAGATTGTGGTCCACTTACCAGAAAGACAGGGGTTCATTCATTCATTCATCTTCCAAGCCGCTTTATCTGCCTTTATAGCGGGTCACGAGGAGCTGGAGCCTATCCCAGCTGTCTTGAGGTGTGAGGCAGGGCAAACTCTGGGCACAACTGTATATTTTAATGCAGTGTGCCCTCGTTCTTTGTGGTTAATGCGTTCCAGGAACCAAACATGATTAAGGAATCCGCGATGGAAATTGTGATCAATTTATCTTATAATTTACGGTAATTTAAACGTTTATGAACCCTCCCTATACTGATATTAAACCACCTTTTATCTGTATTACCTTGTCCTGCACTCTCAAAGACTGTTTAAGGCACTTTTGTGTCTCACAAAAGTCCGAGACTGAGGGAACGGAGCGCTCTTCCGGATGCCATCAGCGAATAGAATGCACACAAGGTATCACATGACTACCTACAAAAAAATCAATGAGATGGAGTTGTGTATGTGCATTATATATATATATATATATATATATATATATATATATATATTTTTTTTTTTTTTTTTTTTTTTTTTTTTTTTCCCTACACTAGTGGACATATAGGTACAGGCCCAAAATACATGTAGAGGGCCTGTAGGTCAACCTTCTGGTCCCCACCCTAAAACCTTGGGGACTGAGCTACTGCTGCCAATATATACAATATTTTTGTCTGCATGTATGTTTCATACATATAGATTTTATGACAAGACCAAGCTGGCTATTTGTGAGATATTTTTTTGATAAAATAAGTGCTCACCAGTCAATGTTCACATATTAACAAGGAAATAAATAGGGGGGAGGTTTATCTCCCCCAGCTTTATGCTATGTTCAGTATTTTTCTCTGGATACAGCAGGGTTTTTGCTATTCTTTTCTGAGCTGATTCACTGTTAATTGGCTGAAAATGGCCTACAGAATGTCGGTGTGTTTGCAGGTCATTAAGTGGCATAGATAAGCAGATAGTAATTTTCATACTGAGCAGGTAGTCATGTTTACTCATTTATATTATAGTCTAATGGTGGATGACACTAACTCAGCTCATTTAGTTGAAAACAAAACATACAGTCATGACAACAACAGGACTCCTAAGCAGCCCAGGCATATGGTGTTTTGCTACCTTTATCAGTTTTGTGAAAAAGGTGGGGTCACACCCAAAATTATTTAAAGAGAAGTATTCATCCACCTCCCAAATCCTCCACAGTGCACATGACTGTTATTTGTAAGGTAATTAAAAATGGCATTGACATTTAAAAAAAACCTTACAAATGAGTCCTTAAACCTTCATTCTGTGACTTTCATCAATCATTTCATCAGTTCTTCACCAAAGTGGAAGGAGTTCATTGTACTCTACTGTGAACTTGTAAGACATCAGACAAGACTCACACCACTGCCCAAGAGACAGGAAGACGATAATAAATTGTAAATTGAGATGTTCACAATAGCAATTGAGTGTTATGTCATGTAGAAGAAACTAATCTAAAACTTGTTTCCCCTTAAACTACTCCACCTATTTCAGCATTTTCTGTCTAATCTTGAGCAGAATTTTCCTGCAATTGTCCTGAAAGAACAGAATACTTAAATGCTATGCAAACTGGGAATATTTATAATTGTAAATGAGCCAGGTCAAATGAACATGATCTATAGCGTAACCATGCATAGTACATTTTCTCAGTCCTAAGGCAACATGTGCCTCCCACAAAGATCATGACTGTTTAACCGAATACCTCATTTTTGGATGTGATTACACATTAATTGGCAAGCTGTTCAACCCTAATGTCACTCCAAATTAGTTACAAAAGAAAGCACAATAGTGTTGGGCCACACTCAAGTCCATATGTTATTTTGATAACATGCAGCAAGTGGGAGTAGGATTTACAGAAGTATGGTACGTTGACTTGTGAATTATGACAAAATGGGATGAAAAATGTACTAAAATATTTAACATCCATATATAAGCACACAATACAGTATATTTACTCATGCACAGTGTGGAGTTTTTGAGGTTAAGTCAACATCATCAAGCCTGTCATAGTGCCTCATCAATTGCAAGTTTATTTCAGCAATCATTGAATACATAACAACAAAATATATCAAGCAACATCAATTTAGCATCTCCTGACACAATGTGCAACTGTTACATCATCATTAATGTTCCCACTTTACTTTCAAACCTCTCAGGTATTTTTTCAAGGTTTTTAGTTTACATGTGATCTCTTACCTGAGTAATGTGCACCTGTTTAGGATATCTACTAATGACACTTTATGAGATGAAACAGTGGACCAACATTAGGCTCATTGCTGCTGTATTATGGTCCAAATCCTGCCGACGTGTCTTCATCGTTGAGCTAACCGGCCCATGGGAAGATACCATCGATAAAACATTTGCTGTCCTCATTGTTTTCTACCATCTTTGGTTCATGCGCTCTTGCCTCACCATGCCGAACGTCAGAGTTAATTCCAGTCCTTCTTTAGAACTTCTCCAACCACCCACGCGATGCCTTCAACTCCCGGTGTTCATTCGCCGACTTTCCCTCACGAGGTCATTAAAAATGACAGTTGTCAGAACACCTCCTGGGGCGAGGGCTGAATGACGAGGACGCTGCATAGACACCTATCTAGGTACATATAGAGGTCCCTCTTACCCAATAGGATGCCAGGAAGATGCTAAGTAATAGCCAATGGCAGAGCAGTTGTAAGAATGTTGCGTTCAGGGAAGTTTGGGAGCTGCAAATAGCAGCCCATACTGTATTTTTACCTTTCGTATCCTGAAATTTCTTTCGTAACAAGAGGCCATATTTTCCTGTTAAGGCGATTTGTAACTTGAAAATTTCGTATGAAGAGACATTCGTAAGTACAGGTACCACTGTAATACTCTTGTATGCCTACAGGCCCCTAGTGTGCTGTGCCAATTTCAGGGGCCTCTGTAATCATGTGCTGTGATTAACACATATAATAATAATAATAATTATAATTCAAACTTTATTGATCCCCAGAGGGGAAATTCTCTTCACACTCTCAGTACATGCATTTCTGTTAGTTTTCAGCACATCACACACAGTGTTGTGAACAAGGCCCCTGAAACACAGAACACTAGGGGCCTGTAATCATGCAGTTAGTCCAGGGGAGGAAGAGTGACGGGTCGCGCTCGGAGGTCGTGCCCCAATGAGCAGCTTGTGGTGGGAACGGTGCCTTGCTCAAGGGCGCCTTGGCAGTGGCTGGGAGGTGAGCTGACACCTCCCACTGTCAGCTCACACTCAAAGGGATGTCATGGCGGGAGTGGGAATTGATCCACCGATGGCCGGGCGATCCGTCTTCAAGACATCTGCTCTACCGCTGAGCCACTGCCGCCCCAATATATGTGCATGTGTGAGTGTAAAGAGAATTCCCCCATGAGGGATTAATAAAGTGTGAATTATTATTATTATTATTATTATTATTATTATTATTATTATTATTATTGAAGTACCAATAATAATATGTCATTTTGTACTCATTTTGTTAGCAACAAGGTTATTTATTAAAATATTCCTGTAGGACAGGGGCTGTCATGAAATTTATGCTTGTTTTGTTTGTTTTTTTGTGTGGTTTTTTTGTTTTTTTAAGTAATACTAATATATCTATGTAATATTTATAATGCATTTTGATTTTTTTCATGACCACCTTTTTTTTTTTTTTTTTTCCAGGTTTAAGTGACATTGTTGCTTAGCCACCTTGTGATTGAGGCAACAATGTGAGTGAGAATGTTCCAGAAGAACATGAACCATGCACCTTATCTACTTCAACCATGTAGCCAAATTAACAAGTCATCAGCCGTAAATTACCTGCTTTGGTCTTTTACTAAATATATTTGGGTTTGAGTTGTACACAGAGAGCGGGAGTCAATTACTGAGGGTTTATGAAGCTACTGTGGGTGGTTCTGCTGATTAAAATATAAGTGTACCTGATACTTGGGAATCATAAATGTAAAACATCTTAAACCAATTTGACGTAGGCAGGGTATTAAACCACAAAATATTTGGAATGGTACAGGTACAAACATTTTTTAAACACTATCACAGTGCACACCAGGAAAACTGACTGAACAGAATTATTTGTGAAAATCATATAACTGTCACCATAATGCTGTTCAATGAGGGATTTTGAACTAATCTGTCAGATGTCCAATTCCATCATCAAAATACCAAATGAGGATAATTTTTTTTTGAGAATTGTGCAATCCTGGCCTAGGTGATCAGTGTGACAAACAATAGAACAAGATTTATTTTACAGAGACATGCGAGACAAGTAAAACACCTGAAAGGATTGTGTGTCTGCGTAGCATAATCCTTGAAATGCTAATGTTATCTTTACATAACATGTTCTCAGTTCTAATTCCACCCATAATTGTTCTGTACTGCAGATGTAGGCTTTGCATGCAAACAATACTGTGTCAGTAAATGAAAAAGGAAATACAGTGCGCCCTCAAGCATTCGCGCACCAACACTCGCGACTTCACCTCATCGCAGATTTTTGGTAGGCAGTCACGTGATACTGTACGCACATTTTATTGGCTGACGCCACTCCTCTCCGTGAGTCTTGGGGTTACGTGAAACAGAAAAGTGCTTCAAACAATCAACAAGAGTGTGGGAAAAGTTAATACAGAGAGTTTAACATTAGCATGGGGAGGGTTCATAAATGTTTAAATTAATCTAAATAACAAAATAAATAGTTTGTTGCTCTATTGCGGAATACATTAATTGTGTGTGGTTTCTGGAGCACATTAACCGCGAGGACCGAGGATGCATTGTGCTGTGTGATTTTGCTCTTGGGTTTCTTCAAACTAGAGTGATCTTCTTTACCCAGTCAGAATCTTATAACTCATTTATCCTTAACCACGTGATCGATCATGACACTTAAACCGGGAGGGGCCTGCTGTTCCAGATCGACCTGGCGCTTCCTCCATCACATTCACTCAAACAGACGGAACCTCCTATGGCGAAAAGTGGAAGTACGACAAAGAGGAGTGAGAGGTAGACTGGAATACCACTGAGCCTGATTTGGTTCACAAGAGAGTTCAATGAATGTCAGAGAAATAGACACATGATGAGTTAAATATGAGATACGTTTATATTGTTAGGTTTCTTAGGAGGAAAAAAACATTTTATTTTTATGACAGAACGCAGGTTTTTATTGTTTCCTGCTGTTGCCTGTGTTTGCTGCTGTTGTGCCATTGTTCTAAAAAGTTATTTATAATTATAATATGATATTAGTGAAGTTGTATTTTGTATATTCCAAGAAGCAATGCATTTGTTGTGAATAAATCAGTAGTGGGTCGTTCATTTCACACCTAGGCCTTCAGTGATGTTCTCCTTAGTCAAACTTGAATAAATATATCTCATAATATTGCGGCTCCCACCGCTGCCACCAATGTAGCATTCAGGACTGAGGCATTTATAACTTCTCTCAAATGGGACAAAAACCAGTACTTTTGGAGAAGCATCAGCCCTACTCCTTTCACTGTCACTCGCACAGAAGAACTACGCAACCACACCTTTTATAGACATCACACAACTACATTACAGAACAACTCACTGCTGCATCATCATAACACTGTGCCACAATTTTCTCAAGACAACATTCATATTCTTCGAGAAAGGAAAAATAAGAGCAGCAACGTCATCAGCTGTCCAGTCGTGCTTTGGGGTCTCATTGCTGCCTTGGTTAAACAATTTAAGTTTTCAAATCCAGTGTGGCTCCTAACACCAAATTGATCCTTTGCAAACAAAAGGTAGTGTCCCTCGATTTCTCTGCTAAAGCTCTGTGATCTAACTGTAACGATCTGCTTAGCACCGCCTTCTCAAATGTCAGAATCCAGTCACAGGACACATACATGTCAGGACAATGTGAGGCCATTGAAAAGGCCTTAGATCACCAATACATTAGAATATGAAAATACAAATATAACTTTTATCCTAAATATCATGATTTCTGGTTATGTTAGGCCAGCAAAGAAGGCCTTTGATGGCCGGCTTTCAAACCGAAAGGAAGGAGACTCCAAGAACACAAGTAGAGGGTTGAACCTGCATTGAAGTATTTCTTTGGGGGGCTACATCCTGCTCTTAAATTTATAGTATTTTGTTTCTCTGGGGTGGGGTGCTTGGAGCAATATTGTTCTACTTTACTCACTCATTTTGCTTCAATGATCACGTTCAAATTAGTTTTCTGTGCATGTTTGCTAAGCTCTTTTTCCAGCTTAATCTCCAAGAACAGTCTGTCTCTGTTTGCCTATTGTAACAGTGCATTAACGTTTTGCTGTAAAAAGTGTTTTCAAAGAAAAACTGCATAAAGGCTATCTGAAATAAGAGGTGTCTGGCTTCAACCAACACTTTTCTTCTCATTGAAGTAACATAATATATTCAATAACATACCTAGTGACCTTATTATACTTATTCCTTTGTTAGAAACTCCTTTTCTGGGTCATTACTCAGAAAGGTTTGGGAAGCTGCAAAGCTGGGCAGGTATTCAAAAGTTTTTTTGATTCATTTCTATGCTCCTGCTGAGGAAGTGAAGGTGTGCATTTTGTCATCATAGGTGACCCAGAGCAACAGGCTCCTTAATAGTAGCGGGTGTATTGTCTCTTGAGATTGTGTTTATTTGTTCCTCAGCTCTCGTAAAATTATTTTGTTTCATTTTTGTTTTGTATGTTTGTTTGTTTTTGTTTTGTTTTTTGGGGTTTTTTTTTTTTGTTTTTTGGAGGTGTGAGGGGACTTTCAGTCAAACAAGCTTTGTTTTTAAAGCCTGGCTGCATTTTTCTTTCAGCTGCTTACATTTGTCACCATCAGATAGAATGTTAAAAGACTGATTCATAGAAGATTAATAGTTCAAACAAACAAACAAATAACTAATGAATGAATAATGACAGAGCATTCAGTTATCAGCTTGAAATCCTTAGAAAGACTTCTTGCAAAAGTTATTTGAATTCAGCTACTTTACACTGAAAACAATTGGTGAACTACTAATGATTAGTCAGCAGTGACTCATTCTACTCATACCCTTGATCTACAGTCACTTT
This sequence comes from Antennarius striatus, assembly GCF_040054535.1. Taxonomy (NCBI): domain Eukaryota; kingdom Metazoa; phylum Chordata; class Actinopteri; order Lophiiformes; family Antennariidae; genus Antennarius; species Antennarius striatus. The sequence goes on along the minus strand of NC_090790.1, from coordinate 6,793,996 downwards.
TCCGCCTTGCTGATCACAGATCTGCTGGAGCCTATCCCAGTTTTGTCAGGGGTACACCCCTGACAAAACACCAGAGGCCTGTACCATAAACCTGGATTATGGCTTAGCGATATAACTTCAGGCTTAACCCTGGCTTTTCGGTACCATAAAGGTGGCTGACTTTCTATCGGGCTACGTTGTCGCGGTAACCTATGCTGAACACCTAACCTGCTCCGGAGAAGGATAAATTCAGGATAAGAGCTCAGCACGTATAACAGCCCCACCTACTGACCAATCAGAGCTCAGCGGGTATAACAGCCCCACCTACTGACCAATCAGTTCTCTTGGAAAACGGGCTGTCCGTTTTATGAGAACCCGGTGGATCTTGGTGCACAGCTTGTGCAAAGAGCACTCACGCGCGAGAGAATATTTACATATCGCTGTAATCCGTTCGAATTGTCTGAACTGTACGAAAGGTACAGGTTTTGGGGAGAGGGGTTACGTTACATCTGTCAGCTGCTGGAGCCTTACATCAGTAATGTAATGCACCGCAACCACACGCTGACAGTGTGCATTGCACTGAGGTTCTTTGCCACAGTTAATATATTTCTTAGTGATGTTTGTAATTATTATGATGTCCTTAAATCCCTCGTTGGATGGGTTACAAGCAAGCCACAGATAAAATGCCATCAATCAATTATTTGTTTAAGTAAATCATGGATTGATTCATACATTCATAGGTACTTCTACGTATTATGTTGGCGATGCCAAAAACCTCGGGAAGAACACAGTATGTAGAGCTATTCATAAAGTCGCGGGGGCTACAATCACATACCATAATGAAAACTGTCGTACACACATACATTTATGGAACACACAAATGTTACTGTAGTCAGATATACAAGTGCAGTCATAGTGGGGAAGTAATATTATAATGGCACTAACTTCCGCATTGACACAGTCGGCGATTTTGTACCAGCGATCCTGGCGCCGTTTGGCAGCTGCAACTGTGTTGCTTTTTGCCTGAATTATTGTTTTGTATTGCTCGTATTTATTAATTATTATGGTTTGCTCCTCCGTTGTGAAATATGCGGCTCGAGCCGGTTTGTTGCATGTTTGCTATTGGTCGCATGCAGCAACCTCCGCCCCTTTTATGTGAGCGCGCACAGATCTAGAGTGGACAAGCCTGAATTGAATTAGTGACTTGATAGCCAGCTTTATGGTACCGAAAATCCGGAGGGCTGATGTCTCGGTAAGTGAAGCCAGATAAGTAAGAGGAAGCCCGGCTAGGTTCATCAAGCTTTATGGTACAGGCCTCTGGTCATTCCGGAGCCAAACAAAAGACAAACAAACACACAGACACACATTCACACCTACAGACACTTAAGTGTGACTAATTTATCTAAATTTAACTTTTTTGGAAATGCGAAGAAGCTGGAGAACCTAAAGAGAACACACACAGAAACGGGGAGAACATTAAAACTGCTCACAGGAAGGAATCATAACCAGAAACTTTCTAACTGTGATCTAAAACCACTGTGCCAGGTCTTAATTTACAGCTTATGCATATAACTTATTCAACAGCAAATCATCCAGAATGATGACCCAGGAAGGATGTAACAAGTTCTGGGACAAGAGTACAAGGCAGAGATTACTATCTCTTGTTTCTGCTTTCATTGTTTTCTGCTTCTCATGCTACAATTACAAATTTCCTTTAAATTACTTTATCCAATTTGTCCAACAGTGTATTCCCAGGAGAAATGCCCTCTTGTATGATAATGATGGCTCAGTTATCCAAAACTACCATTCCAGGAAAGGAGCCAAGATGCCATTGTAAAATAAAAGCAGAGCGACTGCACTCTTTCATGCTCATCACTCTTGGGCAAGTAAAATGCCCCCGTGTTAGATGTGTTGATGAAATGTTGATGCCCTTCTATTGTAATACTGTCCCACAGGGAAACTTATAAGCAGTATGTTGATCATGGGAGCCGGCCAACATACCGCTGCCAGCAACACTTTTAGGTTGTTCTTTTTTCTGGCTCTAGACAAGTGGACATGAGCAAACAGGGAGTTCTTCCTAGATTCATATGACCACATAATAGACCACATAATAACTGTACTGAGAGTAGTTTCCATGGTAATTTTGCTGCACACCAAGGCTTTTGCCAGTAGCAGTAGAGACCTAAAACTGCATTTAGCAAATTTGCATCTTGCAGAAAGGGAAATTAATTAAGATTAAGCATCAGAATATCAAAATAGGCAATTGAGAGATATAGCATTGTTTTAACCATGTAGTATTTGGCCACATTTATACGTTTCATACTGAAAGTTTACCAGGTTCAATTTTTTTTTTAAATCAATCCCTGTTTCTTGTTTTATTTCAATTTTGTTTTTAAATTTTGCACATGAAGGTTCACAATGAGGTAAGGCAATACACATTCCAACCAATATTGGCTTTCTAGCCTTCTGTTTATTGTGGTGTGATGAAACCACCCATCACACACACACACACACACACACACACACACACACACACACACACACACACACACACACACACACACACACACACACACACACACACACAGTTTGGGATTTCAATAAGCTATAATAACAACTACACCAGCACAAATCATCATTGGTAATCCCACTCTTCCGAAATCCAGTGGTCATACTTATTAAAATGTTTCTTTCCGAGCGAGGGAGAAGTTACCTCATACACATTAATGACTATATAAAATTGTTGCCCGAGAGAATATATTACATTTGAACACTTGTTGAATTGTACCTGAGCCATGGCAACAAATAAAGCTGTGTAAACTCACAAAATAAATGCACTGCATTGACTTGTTTGCCATGGGAACCAACAGTGCAATTACCTTTTCCCTGAACACTACAAAAGAAACAAAACAGAACAAAACATTAGCTGAAAGGCTCTGAGGAATTTCTTTTGTGAGCAACACATGTCTTCATCAGACATTTGTCATTATCACAAAGAAGAACAAACAGTATATAAACAAAAAGTCAGGAAGTTGTGTTCTGTCTGATTAAAAGCACTCTTAAGCTGGACCAGTCAAAATAGAGCTGCAAAACGCTTCCTGCAAATCAAAAAAATACCTTGTTATACTGAAAAAAATAAAACATTTATATCAAAAAAATAGCAGAAAAATCCATAAACATGTGATATGAAAAGAGAAATTTGTTACATGCATGTTTAAGTCATGCAAACAATCATGAAGCATAGACATATACAGTATTAGTCATCCGTATGTAAAACTGTAACTGAACATGTAAAACCTGACAGGAGGAAAAGGAGCATCATTCTCTTGTGTATAGGTAAATAGTCAGTGTTCCCCAGGTAGATCCATCTTACGCACAGTGCCCAGGAATTCAAATCACTTTAGCTTCAAGCCGGCTGAAATTATATCTTGAGGTCAAACCTATTAAGATTGTTCAGTAACCCACATTTGCATACCCATCAAGGTGAACCTAAGGTGAGTGTTTCAGGCAAATTTATTCAACACTGTGAGCAATTAATCACAATTCTATTCATTTGTTTTTCCGAAGCTCAGTGCGTGATATTTGGTTTTTACAAATGTAGTTCAAAGTAGGTAGGCCTTTACTTTATTGTTGACATATCTTTATATATACTTTATTCTAGACTTATCAGCATAAATCACTTTCAAGAATAGTATAAGAACTAATTGTAGCTAAACCATCTCAAAGAGAACAGATGATGAAACAACGGTTTCTAATCCCGCTAATTACTTATGCATTAAGTAATTGCAATTGATAAATGAAACCCACTCCTAAGAGGCTGTCTGGATATCTTCAGATAATGCTCACAGGTGAGGCAGGAGGAGACCACCAATACCAAACCAGTAGCTGCACAAAAACTTTACACTCTTCAACCAAATCCACATGTAGAGCACCCCTAATATTCCTTATCAGGATGTTCCAGCCATCCCAGGGAAGCCTTCATAACACACATTTAGGAGTACTCCCTTCTGAATGTGTATACCTAGTTAGTTTGTGTGTATGTGTGTACTACTTTCTCACCTAATGTGACCTTCTTTGATGGTTTACCAGTTTATGCTTAAATTTCAGGAGCATTTTCCTCAGTGTATTATCCATCAAGCCTCCTGACTACTCATTGATATTTCCATTCTTTCTTCCCCTCATGCTGGAGCAAACTGTAAATTTAGAGACTTTCAGTTTGTGTAAAATAATGGCTTTCACATTATTTCAGCGGGCGGCGTTGTACGGAGTTTGCATGTTCTCCCTGTGTCTGCATGGGTTCTCTCCGGGTTCTCTGGCTTCCTCCCACCTCCAAAATCATATGCGTTCAGATTAATATGCCGGTCCCAAATTGACCGTAGGTGTGAGTGTGTGCTTGTATGTTTGTCTGTGTCTCTATGTGGCTCCACGGCGCACTGGTGTTGCGCCCGGAGTGCCACCGCCTCACACCCTAAGCCAGCTGGGATAGGCTCCAGCCCCCATGACCCATGAGAGCTGATGAGGCAGTACAAGAAAATGGGTTGATGGAGTATTTAAGTGAGTATTTCTTGGGCTGACTTTGAATTCATCTCCAATTTTTGCAAAAGCATTTAAACAAGCAATATTCAATGGTGTAGAAGAATAACTATGTTGAAAGGTGTAAATATCAGTAAATTAAATATGAATCAATTATTTTCATGAAACATTTCACCCAAGTTACAGATTAACCTCATTTGTAAGAAAATATACAAAAGAAAAATATATTTATTGTCTACTGCTTTACTGTATGTTGCACAAAAATTAATTTTTACATTATAAAGTGACCACAGAGCAGGTTATTCAAAGGATATGCATCTAATGTGTTTGCATCAGAAGATATTGTAAGGTTATGTTTTCCAACAACCAGCACAACGAGTGTCATTATTACTCTCTGTTTCAAATTCAAAATTCAGTTTAATATTACTTCTTGATGGAATTTGTTCAGCTGTGAAGAAAGTAGCATCTTTCCTGAGTACCTAATCTTTCACGAAATGTCGTTTCCTTCATATCAGATGATAACAGACTTCTCAACTTCAAATCTTCCTTATTTCTGGCCTCTGCATTAGCACCCTAACAAGCAAATAACTCATTTCATAATCACATCCATATGTTCTTTAATCACAATTGCTCATGAACTATCCCTCTCAATAGACAATATGGAAATAAATTTTAAGGTCTGCTCACTCACCACTACACTGCTGTTTGTTTCTAGATATGCAACTCCCTCCACTTCCCTGACCTTCTCCTATATTAGCTGCTAATCTCACACCAAATCTTTGTCCTCACTGGTGTAATTCATATATTCCTTCAGTAAATCCTACTGACTAAAAGAAGCGACTAGTTTGAGCTGCAGAGACCCAAGTCTGTCCGTAGATAGAGCAGTTCCACAGATCCATGCCTGCAGGCTGGGATAATGCCACTGCAGACTGACATCTTTGACTCAGATCCGACTCCGTTTGAAGTTGCATGCCCTCTCACTGTGCTCACATTTTGCCTGAATTTGCAGGTGTCTGGTCATGATAGCACCTTGGGAACGCAAACACAGATAAAATGAATAATTGCATGCAATTTGATAGATCTGTCAACCTTAGCACTATTTTTTATTTGGACATACCTAAAACCCATTGGTTTTATGCTTCAGCAAGCGACCCTTGCTGAAATAGCCTCAGAAAAAAAGCCTCAGAAAAAAAACCTGGTTTTAATGTGACTTTGTTCTTTATTATCTATTTATTATGACCACATTACTTAGTGGCGTTGCTGTCTGTGTGCAGGGATACTGATTTGGCAAGCAACTGCTGAGAAACAAGCAAAAGAGATGGATCAACAACCCCTGTTGTCCGATCACTGGCTCAAATGCAATCATTTTCACAAGAAGTAGCATTTTCTAATGAGATTTCTGTGTGTAAATGTTTCACAGAATCAATAATGGTAGCTTGAAAGGGATAACACCAGAATGAAGTGCTATGTGTGGAAGTAGAAGGCTGGCTAAAGGACGAAAGATACAGTACATCTGCCTCCCAAGCAAAACGTATTTTTCAATTTTGACACAAGGCTGGAGGCAGACAGACAAACATTTTGTGCATTCAGGAAGATCAACCAGACAGTTTTCTCATAGATGCGTTGATGTTTTTGTAAATCTGTCTGGACTGCCAGTGGAAGGCTCATTTTTGTTCAATGACAAACCCAATCTCACAGTGTTGACCTCTGATTTTCTTGAATATGGTTTGCTCTGTTCAGTTCAATACAGCAGCAGGCTGGTGTGTATCTATGCGGCATAATATTATTTTTATACTTTAATGACACACTCAGAAAGGACTCTAAAGGCCAAAGTGATTGGGGTTACATACAGTTACACATTCAGCTTAGCTATCCTGCAGCTCTTACACCTGAATGTTCCTTTTATCTTCATTCCTTACTGAGATGCTAAGGTTTTTCCTTTCACTTAATCTGTCAACATCACAGCAACTGTGGAACCCCTCTGCCATCAACTGATTCATTAAGTTTGTGTGGGCTCATGCAAAAGTTTCCAAGGTACAAAGTGAATTCACCCACCTATTAGTCTGTGTAATTTACTCATGCATGACAGGTAGCAATTTTGCAGAATGCTCAATTGTTGTCTGCAAAAGAAGCTAGAATTCAGTTGCTAAATATGATGATGAGAAAGATTGGTTTGCATTTGACATTTCTGTCAAATGCAAGAGGACGACAGTGAAGCTGTCGTCCTCTTGTCCTCATCCTCTTTAGCAGCAGAAATGCAATAATTGGCAATACTTGCCTTAAAAATGTATTTAGGTCACAACATCAGGGAGCAAGATAATACAAAACATATCCTCGATAAGAAGTTTCAAAAACTTCTCAAGAAACTGAATTTAAATCACAATTAATGAATTAACGTACAATTAATGAATTTAGTTATTATATAAATGCTTAATGTTCTCATTCATGGGATAAAGATTCTTTGTCCCATGACATCTTTGCTTTGCTGGGTGTTTGTTTTTCTTGGTGTTTTTGAATTTTGCCCACCTCCTGCCAAAGGCAGCTGGGATAGGCTCCTGCACCATACACAGGACAAGTGATTGAGGAAATGAATACACTGACAGCAAAGTACCTGGAGGCTCAAGGTTTCCATGAAGCATGTAGTACTGTATTGAGATTAACTTCCAAACTATTTATGATATGAAAAAATCATAACCCAACCCATTAAAATCAGATTGTCAGTTTCCAAGGAGAGAATTTATAATGCCTGCAATCAAAACAGCCTTTTAGTGTCTCTCTATACATGTAGCATTCAATACAAAACACATGCATTCACCTCCGCGCACTAGAAGAATGTCAGTTTTGACTGTAGGGGAACTTTACATTCTTATGTATGCTGCTGTTAAGATTTATTTTACGCAAGTAAACACTCTCTCTTTTTAGGACTTTTCCTATTTGCAACCATGAATATTTTCATGGTTGCCGCTTCTATGTTTTGTTTTTAGCTGGATTCTTTCAAGAAGCATCAGTCAGAGGTCTTTTTCTTCCAACCATCATGTAGAATGTACGCATCCATGTTTACTTGCATGATGTTATCTTATGAACACCTGTTAAATTCACTCTGAGCACTTATGGAACTCTATTTTTTACCAGAAGGAGGTTTTCTGAATGCCGGAGCCTCTGCAGATGATCTTATTTCAGATTAATTCTAAAAGAGCAGCTGAATACCATCTGCTATAAATCTTATGTAGCTCTTCTCAGAGTGCCCACCGTCTCTTGATGGATAATACAAAGGAAGTTAAAGGGTAAGTCTGGTGATACAATATATTTATGTTATTGTCGACAAATTCCATACACAGGCCAACTCCAACGATGTATCAGCAAGTCAGTGCTTTGCAAGATTCCCATTCTTTCTGCACTCAGTGCCAAGGACATTAGTTTCCAAAACAACCAAAAACATTTTCAAAAACTGAATACATAAAAACTACATAGCTGCTTTTCAAAAGGCTCTGCAGTTTTATAAAAGAGGTGGCCACCTTTGTGTTTCAAAAACAATCAAATAAGAGAATATTCAATTAGTGGGAATTATTTCTGAGCAGTGAATTGAGTTATCAGAACGAGCATCACATTAATAAATATCTTTCTACCCCCTGCATTAAGAAAATATATGTGCATTTTGCACTTTATATATTTTGAAATCAGACTTGTTACTTCGGTAGATCATGTTTGCTTTCAACAATTGCATTCTTATGAGAATAAAGGGGGCGGCAGTGGATCAGTGGTAGAGCAGGTCGTCCAATAATCACAAGATTGGCAATTCCTGCTCCCGCCCAGCGACCCGTAGTGTGATATAATATAATTCAAATCTGGCCATTCAAAATGTTAAAAAATTTAGGGATCGCAAAAAACACGGCATAACTACTTGTTATGCCATTTTGGTATTTTGGTTATGTGGTGAACTTTCTTTTTTTTTGTTTTTTTGTTGCACGTACGTGTGCATTTAACCACCGCCTTGGTGGTTAAAGTCTTTTTTCTTTTCTTTTTTTTACCAGTTCTAAACTCAAATTGTTCAAATTAACAATGTCTATACTTACTATTTTAATTGAAACATAGCGCGTGTGCGCAAACACACACACACACGCGTGCACACACACACACCATAATCAATATTGTTTAACTTTACGTGAAAAAAATGGCAATTGCATCAGGTACTAAAAATAAATAATTGAAAAAAAAAGTACTAGAAAAAAATTAAAATGAAAAAGAAGAAAAAAAATTTAAAAGTTTTGTTGAGTATGATAATTCTTGTTAATGCATACTTTGTAGTTAATTACATTTTTTATCGCACACACTTCATTAATACATTTTGTGTTTACTCGTACTATATATAGTTCCTTTACTATTGTGAATCTCAATTCTGAGGCTCTTCAGTAAATATTCATTCATAGACTTACGAATATTCATGTTCTGACTCAGTTCCGTAAAAAACTTGTTCTGTAAATAGTTCTCTTACTTTTGTGATCAAAAACAGTCATCGTCAGATTATCACCACTATATCCGCTGCAACGGGTCACGGGGAGCCGGAGCCTATCTCGGCGGCATAGGGCGTGAGGCGGGGGACACTCCGGGCATGACGCCAGTGCACCGCGGAGCCACACACAAAGACATACAACCATGCACACACACACTCATTCGTACGGGCAATTTGGAACGGCCAATCAACCTGAAGTGCATGCTGTTGGAGGTGGGAGGAAGCCGGAGTACCCGGAGAGAACCCACGCAGACAAGGGGAGAGCATGCTAACTCCGCACAGAGCGGGACTCGAACCCGGGTTGTGAGGCGGCAGCGCTAACCACTGTGCCACCGTGCCGCCCCGTGATAAAAAAAACAACATTTATTTGAATTTCAATTTTGAGGCTGTTCTGTAAATAGCTTTAAAATAAGCAAAAATACAGCAACTTGTGATGCAATCCATACCAATTTTAGACTTAAAACAATGTAGTGATTTAAGCCCCACCCATTTCCGGTTAAACCATACCCACTTCCGGTTTAATCCCCGCCCATTCCAAATACAGATACGGATACAGATAATCTAGTTGGTTGAACAAATACAGATACAGATAGTGGTGTACTCGCTCATCCCTACCAGATAGGATCATAAGAAGGGTTTAAAATATTAGTTAAAAGCCTCATTGAAAAGGTGTGTCTTTAATTGTGTTTTAAACGTTATCAACTTCTGCAGTCCTGAGGCCCTCTGACAATCTGTTCCACAGGTGGGGGCCATAGTGGCTAAATGCTGCCTCACTGTAGAATTTTGTTCTAGGTTTTAGTATGGTTAAATGGCCAGTGTCTGAGGACCTCTGGGTTCATGGGGGTTGATCTGGTAAGAGCATATCAGATAATTTACAAATGTAGATCACAGTTTATTTCTAATTCTATTTTGTCATGCACAGCTCTTACGTGGCCTCAAGGTTAATTTCTGTCTGGCACTGTAAATTCAGTTATCACCTCTTCTCATCAGTGCTTCATATCTAACCATTAGCAAAGTGACACACCATTGTTAGACTATCATTTAGCTTCTATTTCATTCAAGCTGCTGTTGTTTTTCTCCCCCACCACACAATCTTCTGGGATTGTCCTGATACAGTGGTCATCAGTTTCACCGTGGTTATCAGCCACCACCACCAGTGTCTGGACTCCAGGCAGGAATATGTATCTTGTTGCTGGTCAGGACACATAGTTTTCAATTATCGTTTTCTGATAAACTGATTATCCCATTATCTGATTTAATAAACAATAATTTAATGCAACCACTACTCTCTCCTGATGTAAGTGAACACCTATCACTCCAATAATCATGCCTTATGATTCTGAATTCTCAGGGCTGATTTTTCTTGGTGAATCTTATTATGAGGGACATACCATCAGTTATATACTAGGTTCAGTTGTCTATTACCCTTTTCCACAGCATAAAGAGTACATATTTGATATTTGAGGACATATTTTACTTCAGGATAATCTATATAATGGTGTTTGTTTGATTTGATGTTATGACATGATGGAGATGGGAACAAGAACATTTTCAGTGGCCTGCTGAGATGTCTAAAAGATGATTATGTATTACCCATATGGCCACCATATAAACAAGAAAGGAAGTGGCTTAAAATAGAAAATGTGGACCTTCACATTAGGGAATCTGAAACCTCACAGTGTGGTCTTTGCGGGTAATTGAATTGCACAACCCTGATCTTGAGTTGATCAACAACAATACACCAATCAGAAACCCACCCCTTTTCTCAAAACTCCTTGAAAAAGCAGCAGCTCAGCAACTTTTAGATCACCTCTCATCCAATAATCTGTATGAACCTCATCAATCTGACTTCGGGACATTCCACAGCACAAAGACTGCCCTGACAAAAGTAGTAAATGATTTATTACTTGCTACAGACTCTGGCTCAGTTTCAATAATTCTACTCCTTGAGCTCAATGCAGCTTTCAACAGAGCTTATTGTGTACTAGGTTGTAGTGTTACGTGCTTGGTTTTTATTGAAACAGATAACTATGGTGGCCCAGAAGTGCAAATCATAACAACAAATGAGAAATGACATGAACCAAAAGAAAAATAGACAGCAAATTTCCAAAGACAAAGCAAGACGAAACCAAAAACCCAGAAAACAAAATAGTATTTTCTACCAGAAATAAATATTATAAACATTAACATTTCCCAAAATTTGGACACATGGGTATGTAATATTAATTTTAACAACACCGGGAGATTCAAGTAATTTAACCATCCATAAGACACCTTTTATGGCTAAAATCACACAAAGGTTTATCACATTAAGTATAACAATTAGAGCATTGCTTCTCAGCATTTTGAGGGAAACTTCAATAAGAGACTGCACATATTTCACTTTCATGGGAATAATATTCTTTGGACAGATGAATCTTAAATTAAAGTATTTTAGTACTGAAACAATGGAAAGTTTGGTGTAAATCCAATACATCATTCCAGGATATGAACCTCATAAATTGTGAAAAATCATGGTGAAAGTGCTGTGGTTTGGGCTTGTTTGCTGAGGCAAAACCTGGGCCGGCTCACCATCATTGAATTCCCCATGAATGCTACCATGTATCAGTGGGTGCTTGAGGAAAATGTGAGACTATATGTAATATAAAAGAATAGATAATAATAATGGATTAGATTTATGTCACAATTTTTTCGTGGACATTCAAAGTGCTGAGAGTGGTTCCATTATTCATTCATACTTGGTGATGGTAAACTACCTGTGTAGGCACACCTGCCCTGGGGCAGACAGATTGAAATGTGGCAGCCAATCATCACCAGTGGCCTCTCTGAGCCTCTCTGCTGTTTATACACATATAAACAGCAGCAAATGCCCTGACTGGAGGCAAGGAGGACAGTTTTGCCCAAAGACACAACGACAGATGACACAGGGAGCGGGATTCGAACTGCCAATGCTTTGATCACAGGACGACCGGTTTTACCACCTGAGCTACAGCCAGCCCAGCTATAATTGTATGTTGTCACGATATGGTCTTCATAAATCCATGTTGATCTCATCAATTTAATGTTGAGTTAATATCTAATTGAAATGCAAATAATTTAATCAAAGTCACTTATGGGTAAACACAGACTCGATACATTAGGGATTTTCACATGCGGCAGGCAGAATCCTTGATTTATTTTAGGGAGAAGCTTCTCTCCAATCCAACTTCTGTCTAATCCCTGCTGGAGCTGTGCCTAAACCCCCTGGTCTAATAGAAACAGAGTTCCGACTAACACAGGGGACTGACCACTCTTTTCCAAGTTAATTGAAGGCTTCAATTATAATGCCACCGTGCTCAACCTCTGTCCCCGACTACAGCATGTACACACACACACACACACACACACACACACACACACACACACACACACACACACACACACACACACACACACACACACAAACACGCACACACACAAAGAGCTAAGTGTAGGCATTTTCTGGTCATAAAAATAATTATATATAAATATTACACCCTTTCTTGATTCACATAGTCAATAATTATCTACACTTACACATACGCATATTAACACATTTTCTTTTTACAGACAAGTTCAATCTACAGTATATGTGTACAAATTGTGAAGACTCATGACAGAAAAACTGCTGCTCTCTCCCTTAGTAAAACATGTCAAAACAGTTGTGAGGTTTAAAGTTCCCAAGGCATTGTTTAGTAAGTTTAGGGAAAACAGAGGAGGAAAAAACCTGAGGGTGGCTTTGGCTTTTTTTTTTGAGTGAAGAGGTTTCTTTTTTTTAACTTTTACTATGCATTCGTAATCGGCCTAAAACTTAAACTCCTAACTCATCTCAAGAAGAAAAAGAGTGGCAGTCTTTAAGGATTACACTTGATGAGGATATTCAGTCGAGGAATTCCAAATCAAGCTATTGGTTGTCTGTCGGATAAAATGGTCAATGAAATGCAATTTATCTGTATATGCATTTTTGTCCAATTTATTTCATTGCACATGTAGACCTGGATATAACCTATTACCTTGTGGAAAATTGTCTGGTTCAGTATTAAAAGGTACTGATGAAATTATTCTGTTACTTCAATATGCTGTCGATAAATTTAATGTATTTCTGTATTAATGTACCCACAAACAAAAATTATTCTAAAGACAAAAAAAAAAAAAAAAAGTCAGATAACATTCAACTTATGCTCTGTTTCATTTGTTTCCTTTTTGTCATCATCCAGATCGAACCCATGAACACATTACATAGCAGAGACTCACAGGATTTGTTTGGAGAATCAGGAGGTATTGGGACAGGTAATGGATACAATTTGAGATATACTGAAACTTAATGGTAATTATGCTTCTTTTATGAAATCATCATTGTTTCATTATGTGATGTGATCTTGCAGTTTTAGTCTGTGTGGAGACTGCCAGCTGGGAATTATGCTGGGCATGTACTTGGTTTATGTGTGAGGAAAGCATACAAATGTAGGTCATTGGCTGCTAGGGAATTTATGAACTGTATTAATTTAAGCTACTAGCTGGATTTCACTGATGATAATAATAATAATAATAATAATAATAATAATAATTATTATTATTATTATTATTATTATTATTATTATTATTATTATTATTACAATAATATTAATAAACCTTTATTTTCCCACAGTGGGGAAATTTGTGAAATGCCAATTCATATACAAAAATACAATCATCACCAGATTCTTGTAGCCAATTATCAGTATCAATCAATATATCTTGGTATCTGTGAACAGTGATTAGTTGGGTTGAGAGCTATGCTATCAAAGAGAGCTATCAAAGATCCAGACCCAGCAATCCAGAGGTCCTTAACAGCAGCTCAGAGCATCTGTTGAAACACGGTGAAAGCCGTAGACAATGTGACTCTTGGTTCTGGAACCACTGCTGGGCTACAGACATCTTAGTATCATCCTTTAAAATAAGAATGAAGTTTTATTTTCTTGTTTTACCTACATTGTCATAATTTCAAGTTGCTTATATATTAAATTTAGATGGATATGGGAAATGTGCTGTTAGACTACAAGAATAATTCATGCGGTAGAAGAATTAACACTTTTAGAAGTGTTCAGAAGTGTTACATGATTGATTTTCTCACTTACACTTAAGAATTTTGTATCAATCGATGACATTAAAGATATTACTCGTCAGTGGAGGGTCTTTTGTATTTTTGTATTAGCAAAAAAGACAGCTGGTTTAAATTGATGGTGCATCACCTGTACCATCAAGGAGGAAATTGAAAGTGAGAGAAATCCTCTGACAAGACTGATTTGTTCTTTTCATTGCCTGAAGCCTTGTTCAATAGATTCAAGTCCAAAAATCCAAGGGGTAAGTGGGGACAGACAGGCAAGAAAATGAAAAAGAAGATGGTCAAAGGATGATGAAACACAGTCATATGTTTCAATCAAGAGAACAGTAGGTGCAAAAGGAAAGAATTTTAGCTATTACAAATTCAGGCTGAATATATTATCTGCAGTGGAATGAACATATTATGACATGGAGACTGTGTAGTACAATATATTTTCTAGAGCCACAATACATGACATTATTACATTTGTAAGATGGAACATTAGTTATAAAGGTGAAAGCAAGTCCTTCCGAATGACAAAATCAGGTGAGCAGCCAAAGGATATCTGAAAAAGTGAAAAAGGACTGTTCTGACACATTTTTACTTTATAGTGCTCAGTGTTATTTCTCTTACACTTACGTTAAATAGACTCTTCAGTAACAGCTTTCATTTTAAAAGTCAGTGCAGACCAGAATAATTCACCTGTTGAAACCATTCCATCACTTAGTAAGTTTCTGCATGCCCCATCTCTTACTGTTTGTACCAATGTTTATGTCTGCTGTCTTCTATGTCTTTATGTCTGCACTTTCTTATTTGTTATGTGCTTCTATCTAATTCCAGTTAATTATTTATCTTAGTTTTGAGAGTTTTGCCACACTGATACTTGCATTGTATTCATTAGAATTTTTAGAAATCTCTGTACCGATTTCGGTGGGACCCTGTCAAATTTTACTTTAACACCTCAAGATTTTTTTTCTAATGAAACATTTCAAACTTCTAACATAAAACAACTTTAATGCCCATAGTGACATGTCTTTAATAGGTATTCGTGGTGGCAAGGCAAGTTTCACATAGTGTCATTGTGACCTTGTTTGAATTTGAAAGAATATTTTCTTCAATTAACTAGAATTTACTTAACAGTGAAATATCATATGAGCACTATTGTGATGGGAATGAAATTAAAAACTTCAGATTTTTTTTTTTTTTTCATATTTCTGGGGGCCACCAATCTAAAGACTCTGATCATTAATTATTTTTTTTTAAAAATGAAGATTCAGAGAATGCTCAGTTAGGTTATTTTGCATGCTCTGGCCATTGTTCATTTTTCATATTATCAGTTACACCTTATGCATGACAAGTCTTAAGTTTCTCCTGTCATATGTCTCTCCTGATTGAAATAGGGATGAAAGGATTACTTCTTCTACAGAGATAATAAAATTATGTAGCATACAATGTGAGATTGAGCACATGTTTATTGAATTGTATTCTCTCTACTGTAGCATGCCTTATTAGCTAATACTTATATGGTTTTTTTTTTTTTATTAACTTTAATCACTCTGCAATCACAGGCTATCCAGCTTAGCTCCAATCAAAATAATCAAACATAAGTTGAAGTAAAAAAAGTCAATTGCAACTTTTCTCTTGTTTTCCTTGGAAAAATCATGTGTTCTGACCCGTCCGTGTTATAATGTCTTTAAAGATAATAAGATGCTGGATGTTGTTATTCACTTTAAGAATTTCCACTTTTAACATCAAATGTCTACATTTGACTTTTACATATACTAAAAAATATTTTCGGATCAACCCAGGGCTGCTTTTCAGTAGAAGGAGGAAAGCGGTGCATAAAATGGAATCATGGACTTTCCTAACTTGTGTGAACACATCAAGATCCAACTCACAGGTTACAGCACAGCCGTGTTATATTGACACCAAAACTACAAATCAAGCAACTGAGAAGATAGTTACGGAGATGTCTGTTTTAGGAAGCTGTGTCCAAATGTTTGACATATATACCATTCAGTGACCACTCCAACATTTTTCTCTGCTTGAACCATACGATAAATGCCTTCTGCAAGAAAACAGCGTATAAAAATTCTGAACAAATTGTGATAGCAAGTTTGACATAAGGACAAATTATTACTTTCAATAAATTGGGATAAACAAAGGTCGTCATTGAATTTCTGTATTGCTAGTGCTGAAATTTAATCTGTGACTGTTTTAGCATTTCATATAAAATCAGCTGTTTTTTATTGGTTGAAACATAATTGCCTTTAACATTCCTAAACTGCTGTATACAAATGTGCACTACTGCTCCCTAACGTGGTATGACATGGTAGTTAATTCAGCGGCGTTTATAACACTATTATTTGTGCCAAACTATTCTTCTCTACAGAGTCTGGGTGCACTATCTGAATTTTATGCAAAATTATTACATTTTGCGAAGCGGTGACGTATTGTAATTGTCAGTGTTTGTGTATTTGTCCGTCTGTTCATTCAACAAATATCTTCACAACCATTGCAGATAGAAAGATGAAACAAAAACAAATAACTCGGGTGGCAAAGGGGATGAAAATGAGATGATGACCTTGACCTTGAGTAAACTAGGTCAAGGTCAGATTTCGTTTATACACTCAGGAACCGGATAAGATAGAAAGACGAGCGAGAGGGCCAGTGTGATATTATATTTTCTATCCTGAGATATTTTTGCACATATCTTAGGAACCGGATAAGATAAAAAGACCTACACCCTATGAAAGTAGGTCAAGGTAAAATTTTAAATTCAGGGGTGTCGCAAGATGTTGCAGTCTCTGAATGCCTTCTTTTTGTTTTGTTTTGACCCATTTAAAAGTGGTTTATCCTCTCTGTTAAGGGATTTCTGTTCTACTGTTCTTTCTGTTCTGGAGATATTGCTTTTGGATGTTTAGCTGTTTGTGTGTTTTATTATTATTATTATTATTACTTGGAACTTTTGTGCACACTGCGCTTTGGTGTTGTAATGCAAAATTCTTAGAAAACATTTTTCACAAAGTGTTTCATTTTGTTCTTTTGATATTTTTCAACAAATGAGCTCACAGATACCGGATATGTCTATTTCGTTTAGATTGACTATTATTGTCTCAGCTCACTGGGCTACAGCATTTTTGTTATTTTGTAGTGGCATATCTGCCAACATTACGGTTGTATTAATGGAGGAACTGAGGCATGGCGTCTTTTTCTGAATGTTTTCCTCACAAATGAAAGCAAATGTGACATGAGAGAATTTGCAGTTGAAGACCTAACGATTTCAAGCTGTAATATATATGTGGAAATGTAAAATACTAAAAATATGTTTAGGAAAACTATATTTTCTATTCACATTTTATGTCAGTATAAAAATGTTCGTGAATCTGTACTGGTGTGATATTGGAATGCATTTGTCATTCTATAAATCCAAAGTAAATTTAAATTTTATGTCGATTCAGTTCAAGGCAGGGAATAGTATTATTGTTGCAATAACATTTTATATTCAAAGCTATCCATTAGTATCAATTTGTAGTGTATTTGAAAAACAACAGTGTGCAGTTGACTAGTAACTTCATCAACTCCCATGAGCACAAATGACATATACAGAACAGAGAGAAAACATAAATCACCTTGATCTTCAGATCAGTGACTCAGAAGGCACAGTTTGGACACATTTCATATATTCAAAAAATGATGTTTTATGTAGCGTCTGGTTTTGTGTATAATGAATTTAGTTTAGAATGAAGTTCTGCCTGTTGTCGGGGCCACACACTGTGTCACACTGTGCTGTTTGATCATCAGCTCGGCTGTGAGGACAAGAAGAAAGGAAAAGTGCTTTGTTTGTGAATATCATTTAAAAACAAGTGTAAAGGTGCAGTAAATGTCATGTTTCCATGATGAATTCCTCCCAAAAGCGAACACCCCATTAAGCCGTTCCCAGAAGGTTACATTTTTCCATAGAAAGGGGCCTGAAGGAGAAATCAAAAACCAGGTTACCGAATCCCAGAGGTCCTGTAGAGGCTGTCACCTACTGATTAGTTCTTGTGTGTCTGTCCTTAGAGCCAGACAACAGCCTCCCTGCTGTGAATAATTAAGGTTTCAGGCACTCTGCCTTGTTGTTCCCAGTTCAGGTTCCCGAGAAGTGCCACTGGAGTGAGCTTCTCTGCACGTTTTCAGACATTTACCTTCGTTAGAATAGACATTTTGAAAGAGGAAGATGTCACAAACTTTTCACTAAGATTTGGCAAAGGACTTTGGAGTCATACCTTCCACATCAGAGGCATAAAATAACTTATGCTGCTTTGAATATTAATAAAACAGACTGAGCTGTGGAAGGTAAGCAAATCATTGTCTTTATTTAAAATGCCCCTGATCCTCGCTGAAACCAGGGATCTTTTAAATTAAGATTCGTATCTGAAACATCTCAGTGTGATTAAAATTAAAAATTGCCTACCGTGGTGTCTTGTATTTTAACTAAATCCAATATTTATGTTAAAGTTGCTAAACCCTTTATTATAAAGAGGCAATTAATGTTTCATTATAGAGAAAACTCTTCCATATATTACCTACAGACACTTTGTAATGTTTGTAATGGAACCACCTTTTTAATTTCTTTCCAGAATACTGTCAGTCTTGATACTTCATATAGTTGATGGCTTTGCCAATACCACTGAATGAAATTGGGCTGGTAGGTGGTATAGAGAAATTGGAACATATTATGGCTGACTCTGAAAATTTACTGCTTAAGCACCCTGAGCATCTCACTTTTTATCCACTCTGCCCACCTTTCAATTTTTGGAGGAAAGCTCTCAGCACTGGTTAAAAATTTACAGGTCATAGCAGCTGTAAACCCTTAGTCGTTGCATCTTTTGTACAGTATAATAAGGGGTTTCTGTCATTGCAATACTACCAAATTAAATGGAGAAATAATTTGGTTATTAAATCATTGTTGTTCACTTGTTTTCTCAGCTTTGACTTAAGTAAATAGGTGCACCAAGCTATGTTGGTCTTTATATATTTGCATGTTCATTAGGTTTTAATGAGTTTGAAGTAAGTGACTGGCATTACAGCTCACTGACAAAAAAGTTTTGTTTCATTTATTCATATGAAGACTGGGTTGATATCAGAAAGTTCAGTAAAACCTTTGAACAGCTATCCGTAGCATCCATACAAACAAGAAAATTAACTTATGACTTCTATTTGACTTACAATTTATATTTATGTGAATAAAGTCAATTGGACTCATAAGAAAATCTTGAAGACATCTCAAGATGTTTCTTTAGTTCAGAACTGTACCTGGACTTTTTTTTAACAACCATTACATGGATGACAGAGAATAAGAATGTCTATCTGCTGAGAGGACATTGTGCAATAATTACCTTCTATATAATCACAGTATGCTCTGAATGTTTCTAACACAAAACAAAGAAGCATAATCAGAAGCCATTTACTTTTCTCTCTTTAGAACACATCCATGTCTTAGCTAGTTATCGACATTTCATTACACTTCTTCAACATGATTTGATCAAGCAAATAAAAGAATACAATAATCACTAGTTACTCGCAGTTGATGTGTTTCAGGACCACACTCATGTGCACATGCAAACTGCAGGTTCTGGTCACTTTTACTTTAGTAAAAAACCTCATCGCGGATTTTTGGTAGATAGTCAGAGAAGAGGATTCAAAGGACAGGGCTAGATGGAGGAAATTGATTCGCTGTGGTGACCCCTGAAGGGAAAAGCCGAAAGTAAAAGAAGAAGTCACGTGATACCGTACACGCATTCCATTGGCTGAAGGCATCCATAAGTGTGCTGTGTTCCGTGAGCCTCGGAACGCAGCGCACTTCAGTGAGACACAAAAGTGCATTAAACAGTCTGTAAAAGTGTGGGAAAAGGTAACACAGATAGAAGGTGGTTTAATATTAGTATGGGGAGGGTTCATAAACATTTAAACTACCATAAATTATAAAATAAATAGTTTGTCGTTGTATTGCGGAATTTCATTTTTGTGGACAGTTCCTGGAACACATTAACTGCGAGTAACGAGGGATCACTGTATAAGCTGATTTCAACAAGAACTGCTACCTTAGTCTGAACACAAACTTCACCTCTGGGATGAAAATGCTCCATTCAGGGAGATGGCGATGTTTTTGTGCAGACAAGGCGGGCCACATCTATCAGTCCTGTCAACGCTCCCGTCATGACGTCACGACAGACGCTGATCTGAAATGAGCCGTCTTTTGGACTCTTGGACTCCTGAACTTTGCGGGTATATAGTATATTTTTTAGTTTGGTTTTTTTTTTTTTCTTTCCAGACATTTTATTACAGCCGACTTCAATTTCATCAGTGTTGGAACATCAACAACAACATCCGAAAAGAAAAAAAAGGGGTTGACGGGTAGAAGCCATTGGCTTGCAAATTAATAGTTAATACAGGGCCAATTTGTTTTCCACATTCTAGGAGTTGGTAGGGTTAAATGAGGACCACTTTATATGCAGCATGTAGAGACCAGAAAAAAAAATTTCATAATAGGACCCCTTTAAGTATAAAGATGAATTGGTGTTTACTGGTGACAGCCAACTAGACAAGGCTGTTCAGCTGAGGAGGCAACTGCATGTGAGGAGGAAGAAGATTTATCTCCATATGTCATGGATAGAAAGCACTGCCTGAGTTAATAATAGCATTAACAGAGTAAAAAGACATGTTGCTGCCGACATCTGTTGCAATGACTGCAGTGGTCAAAATCAACACTATATGCAGCTGATACATGTATTGAATTTCAAATACTATGTCGTGTAGAAGGGCCTTCTGCCAAGTCGTTCATCCAAGCTATACTGCTGGCATCTGTTAACTCTTTTTAAAAGTAACAGAAGACAGCAGCAGAATATCTATCCTGATCTACCAATCACAATTTCTATAATATTTGAATAAAGTATTTAATTTATTTTGACATTATTTATATTAATTAATTTAGACATATTAATAAATATTACATACTTGCAGTGGAAGCCAGGTCGGAGCTCAAACTAAACTGCATGGGTGATTATTCCATGGTGGTTCATGGGTAGGTAAATTAAGGTAGACAGACCATTCAGGAGTGTCACCTCCAATCCCTCTGGTCATATATGCAATTCTGAACAAGGTATAAGACATTGTGGAACATGACTAATATATGGAGGCAGTGAGAGACTTTCCTCTGTGACAACTCCGATACAGAAAGCAAACTAAGTAGAACTTTGACTTCTACTTAGACAAAGTTACTACTAACAAGTGTTAGTAGTATATGCTATGATTTGAATTCCTCTGGTGTTCTGAATGGACACATGGTTTGCTCAAGAATATAGATAGAACCAAGAGACATGAGATATCCAAGGTGTGGATATCTCATGTCCACCTGAACTTAATGGCGCCCCCTGTCCAAGGTGGTAGGGTAACACTGATCTTCATTTGTCTGACGATTATGTTCTGCTCAAGCATTAAGGACTGGTGGATCCTGTTTAAACTAGGTGCCCAGTTAGTCCAATGAAATCTACTCACACGACACATTTGTCTCACATGTTAACCTTCTTTTTTGATTCTGAAGAGCTTAGATTAAGTTTAAAAGCCCTGCACACATTAAATAAATAAATAAATAGATAAATAATGAAGTGACATAAGAGTCTCTCAAAAACAAAGTCATCTGAAAGATGGGGTGTAACGTATTCAGAAACATCTGAAACATAGCTACCAATATGACATAACAGGACGAACAAGATCAATTAGGCACTCCATTTTTGAAAGGAATCAAAAGCTAAAAAGTAATCACCCTTTAATCTGCCAAAATTTATAAGTGGGTGTTACACTAATTATTTTCCTCCATGGCTGTGAGATGCTATGAATCTATTTGAGAAAAACAGGCAATAGTTCTGCTGCAAAAATTTTCTTCTTCAATATATTGGTGTAGAAGTTTAAAGTGCAAGTGCTGTGAGGGAATTAGATCTTGTTCACCATTGATACTGAGTCAAACCCAGACACTGGTTGGAATCACTTGGACCAAGACAGGTTTTTACACCCCACTTCAAAGCAGTGATGTATTGTAATTGTCAATGTTCATGTGTCCGTCTGTCCGTCCATCCATCCGTTAGTATGTCCAACAAATATCTTCAACCAAACCATTGCATATAGAAAGATGAATGAAAAAGCAGATTAATCGGGCAGCAAAGGGGATGAAAATGAGATGATAAACTTGAGAAAACTAGGTCAAGGTCAAACTTCAACTTTTGTACTCTCAGGAACCAGATAAGAAAGAAAGACGAGGGACAAGGCCAGTGTAAGACCATAGATCAAAGCTAGTGCTTCGATGTACCTGTGCACTAGCTTTGATCTATGGTCAAAGCCAGCGCATAGCTTTGACCTACCCTGAAAGATCAAAGCTATGTACTTGTCAGGTCCGACTTTCAGGGTACCCTGACCTACCCTTCGCGGGATGTTCAAGTCTCTGACTGCCTTGTTTTTATTGTTTTGTGAAGATTTATATAAAATCTAAAAGCAGATAAATACAATTTTGTAAACAATTGTAATTATCACTTAAGATTGTGGGATATGACATCTAACGGTTGCGAGTGATCCCCTTCGGCAGCAGCATTTTATTCAGCTCAGCTCCATATTTAAACAGATTCAGGGTTGGTTTAAATTCATATTATACACACAGTTGGAATATAAACATAAATCATCAAACTGGTTGAGGTTTTACATCGCCATTAAAATGTCATTATTTGACTGGTCCTGACTAAGTCAAAGGCCATGTTCGCACAGATTGCCAGATGTTGGCCAGGTTTTTGCTAAAATATGACCATTTTCCATGTGGATTTGATAAGTTCCAAATCCGGTTTAGGCTACTTCCATATGTGCTTCTAAGTCAGACACAGGTATGATTTTTGTCAGTGTGACTTCAGTCTGAACTGTCAGACTGGAATTCATGTGTCTTTAGTGTTTTCTCCATCAAATAACAGCAATTTATGTTAATTATTAATAAAATAGTAACCATGACACAATGGCTACCTCCAGTTGCCAAATTAAACGTGATGTAAGGAAAATATCGTAACTGTGCGTGAAGGCTTGCAGTGTGACTGTAGCCAGATGTGCAGGTCCGGTCACATACTGCATTTACCATTTTAAAGTTGCCCACCATGTGAATTTTGATGCAGTAAAATCTTAATATAAACATCATTTGCACTGTTTTTTACACTCACCTGATCACGTGCATGAAAGTGCCACATTCTTGAGTGCTGCATTGCTCTCAAATCTTCAAAGGCTTACTGTATGCGGAAGGCATAAGACATGAGTCAAAGGAAGGGGCACAATGTAGTGTCCATAAAAACTGTTACATGGGTTGTGATCTTGTGTCTATCATCCTAAAGCACAGTCTCTTCAGACATTAAAAAGCTGAAAGTGTCGGGGTGAATCATGGCACAAAGAGGATGGGTACGGATTTGTTTTTACCTCAGACCGAGGAGAGGAGGATGGCAAAGTCACGGGAGATTTATGAGGCAGCGTTCACCGCTCTTCAAGAGGATGCATAAGGGAGCTTGCTTAATGATTTATTACCCTGAGCCACTGTGGGAATCAAAATGGATTTTAGAATCTGCTAAACTCTTAAATCCAGACCTGGACTAAAATGATTTATGAAAATGACATCAGGGGCCCGATGTGTTCTAGTATGTGTCTTAGCAAGCATGTGTGAAATGGCATCTTGGCCTCACTGAATGTGTGCAAGTTATATGCAGTGCAGTGCATTTGTTATGCATGTGTTTCATGAAAACCAGTTTTCACTACTGCTATCTGCTTGTCTCGTTATGGTTTTTAACAAGGATGGATCACAGATGCGCATTCATTCAGAGAATCAGTTATGCAAACATTTAATATGGCGCAGCATCATAAAGATGAGCACAGCCTGTGTAAAAATGTTGCAACTCTTGGTTGACTCCACTGATGTTGTTTCTTATGGCTATGCAAACCATAAACAACACATCTGATGTCAAATGCGGGCTTTGGATAACTTGACTGGTAGCATTAACATTTAAGCTGACAGAAAATATCTGTTTCTACCCACAACATTGTAGGTGAAAAACATAATGTAACTGCATATGAGTGGGGAAATGTTCTGCAGTCAGGGGAAAATCTGCATTTCATAAAGCCTTAGTAATTTAATGTGTGCAGTGATCTCATCTGAGAAGAGACAATTTCAAAATGGAGAGCATTTTCCTTTAAGCCGTTTGATGTAAACATCCTTCTGCAGGTGTTAATTCACTTCAAAACATATTCAGGCAGAAAATTGTCCCTGAAAACCACATATCTCAGTACACAGTCAAGTATTGCAGTCAAGTGGCTCCCTTTAGATATTACTGCCTTAATGTTTCTTGTGGAATTAATGGTGTAATTTAACCTCAAAGGCTCTGGACCCTCATGATCCACCCACATTTTCGATTTTAAGTCTTTTGCCTGAGTGTCTTTTAAAGTATGATGGGATCTAACACTTATCTTTGTGGCACCTGTTCCTGTTCCCTCTTATTGGAATAAGAAGTCCTATGATCTCAAATAATTAGGATTTGCTTAATTGCAACTTAAGTGAACGTATAAATATCTAGTGTTGATACCCGTGTCAGGTGAGGAAATAATGCCTGGGGACACTCTAGAAAGCAATGCTAATGGGAACATTAATTCTTTAACACTGAGAGTTTCAACTTTATGAAGACAGGTAACATATGAACACAACTCTTTCCTTTGAGGGTTTCCTTTCACAAAATTTCAATTGTTCCTCATCTAATCTCTCCTTCTGAGACTGAAGCAGCTGTTTTCTCAATGCTGAAATAACATTGATGTACAGGTCCTCACATATGGAGAGTGATCCGAATAAAATGTGCCACCATTCCCCGATGACTACCCAAGATTTCATTGCACTGCTCTGATCTAAATGACATTCTTCTGCTATGAATATCTAAAGCAAGCAAAGTGTCATCTTTAATCATGGGTACCTTAGGAATACAGCAAATTCTATTTGTATCACTGTAATGCACATTTTAGCAGCTTGCCCTTGCATGAACTCGGATGGATTTGAAGTTTTGACCGACTGATGTAGAAACCAGTCAGTTGAAGATAATGACAATATTTTAAATTATATCCTGGTAATGGCATTGTGCTGTGACCTCAGAATGGGATCAGTAATTACATTATTTTTTGCAGTGTTTCCTAATGTGGTGGCTCACATTGTGCTGTCAGCGCTACTTCAGTTAATGAAGAAGATTGTGTTAATAGGAAATATTTTCTCAGCGTTAATGTACACCAGCGTTTTATGATAACAAACGCTACACATGACTATATACTGCAACAATTAGTAGCATCAATTTTAAATGAGTGTACCCTTGGAAATAGATCAGTTCATTTAAGCTTTATACAGTATTGTCCCCATGTTTGATGGCAATGGTATTAATGAAAGGAAATAAATACAGAAATATACCCAACATGATGGTGTATTTTTACGATGCTGTACACAAAAGCTATTTAACCTATTTACCTCAAATTTAGCAGTACAGTACTTTTATTCTATGCCATTCATTCATTAATGGCATATTAGAAACTTGAAAAAAATATTTAATACCTTTTCATACCTCTATCCTGTTGTTGCCATCTACATGACATAATGAGATGCAACTCCCTGTACTGATGATTGACTAGCTGGTATATATCAGGCCTTTCACTCAGAGTGGGACGCAAACCCGGAACCTCCCTGCTGTGCAGCGACGGTGCTACCCACTGCGTCACTGTGCCGCTTTTATCACACAAAAAAAGAAAAAAAACTTTTTCTTGATTTAGAATTACTAAATCAACAACATTTGTTTTGTTTTGTTTTTATTAATTTACAAGTACAAAATTCCATTACTGTTACTTTTAGGCCATTAAAAATGTCACAATAACTTTAAATGTAAATGTGATGCATGTGTTAAAAGCAAGGTTTAGTAGGAGCAGTAGTGAATGCCATAGCATTGCAGGATTGAAAAGGAGCAAGCATGTTAAAGATTATTTTAAGTGATATGCGTTACATGTTAATAAGTTCACCTGTCTAACAAAATAAAATAATAAACTATGAACAGTAGGTACTTTTTTTCAGCATTTGCATTTGCAGATGTCAGTTCAACAGCAGACTGCGTTGTGAATCATGGCCAGCCGAAACCACCAGAAATGTATTGAGAGCGTAACTTCCATGATAGTTTCACAACACACCACACAAAGCAAGGAGAAACTCCGGTATCTTTCCAGGCAACAAAGTGGTGGTACATATTTTACTTTCCATGTTGAATAAGCAGTTCTTTTTCTCTCTCTCTTGCTCCCTGACTGTAATACATTTTTTTCAGTTTTTTTTCTCTGCTGTTTTTTTGCAGCTGCCTACTTTGGAACTTTAACTTAAAGATAAACTTCAAATCCTTCCTTCTTTTGCATCTTTACTTTTAACACTTAATTGTGAATTTTCATTTTTATTCTTTGCTCAAGAATTGTATTTGTTCATATTATCTGTATTTACAACAAGTGCATTGAGGCATTCATGACATCAAAACAAGAATTAGTTTGGTCATAACATCAGTACCAGTGTTCACATTTGGAACATTGATCTGTAGCAGCATATGATGGCTGTTATGCATATAATTAGTTACTGCATCAATGTCAAATGTTGCCATTTTTATTTCTTTATTTTTCATGACAGTGAAATTTAATTAGCAAATACCCAGTGGCTGTTTCACCTTGTGTGCACAGTCCATCAAACTGCTCTGAAACTGCAACCATTAACAGATCCTTCCTTCCTCAGGCACTCAGACTCATCACTGGTCTTGATTAAAATTAAATTAGCTTTTTTCAAATCATCCCATAACATCTTCCCATGGGTTTCCCTTCACTCTGTTTTACTGTAAATTCCCCCCAAAATTACCCATAGTGATGGTCTTGGAGTTTTAAAAACACACAGCGGTGTATTTCTGTTAAGACCATCAACCCTCTTCTAATGCCAGCACAACAAAATCACAAGCTTAATGGGTGGGATGATGTTTTGTTATTGCCCTAGTGCTGCAGGTTTGTGTTTCTCCACTGCCCCTGAAAGTTACGCCTCCTCTCTCCTCCACCTGCTGTGGAGGGTACCTGCAGCTGAGCCCTCTTGTAATTAGGGCATGGCCTTTAAACGCCCTGATTGCCAGTGGTGTGGTGCCGGTGGGGCAGATGGTGGTGATTTTCCAGTTGGTGATAAACCTTCACACGTAAGTGCACTTTCTATGAAAGAAGTTGAGTCTTTGTTTATTGTTGACCTTGGGATCTGGTTTAATTTGTTGTCTTCTTCAACTGCAGAACTGATTTTTGTGTTTCAACATGAATGTATTTTGTAAAGTTTGTAATTAAAATATCTATTCTAATCACAAATCTGCCTCTGATATCAAAGCTTTGATCTATGATCTTACTCACATTTGGCCTTCTCACTCTTCTTTCTATCTTATCCAATTCCTGAGAGTACAAAAGTTGAAATTTGACCTTGACCTAGTTTTCTCAAGGTCAAGGTCATCATCTCATTTTCATCCCCTTTACCGCCTAAGTAATCTCCTTTTCATTTCATCTTTCTATCTGCAACGGCTGTGAAGATATTTGGTGGACATACTAACGAATGAACAGGCGAACACTGACAATTACAACACATCACCGCTTTGAAGTGGGACGTACTAAAGTCAGTCAGTCTCATTCTATAACAGAATAAAACATGTTCACAGTGAGTTTTTCTGCAAAAGACAGCCTTATCACAGAGGCTATGCCAGCCAAACTGTCATATATTAGATTTGGTCTAAAGAAGGAAATTGTTCTTCTGAGGTTCATTGCGCAATCGCTTCAGATGAAATCTTTAATATGAAACCTCAGTACCTTTAACTGCTGACAGGAATATTAAAGAAATGCATGGAGCTAAGTTTCCTAAGTTAAATGATGGATCCAATAAGTGATTAAAGCAGCTGTATTATCACTTTGTGCAAAAAAGATTTTTAAAATATAGGGTGATGTTTGTGGTAATGCTGCTGTGCAGGAGGTTGCACAGTCACCAGGCTAGTGAGGAAAGCTTGGTTGACTTTATAAAGCTCTAAGCTATAGAATCAAATTTCATGGTATGGTTTATTCAGTCTCACCAGCCTTTGAAAATGGCTGCAACGAAACTGTGTTAGTGTTTCTTTTTTATTTGCTGATCACACGTGCAGCTACCAACTGTAGAGAAGGAGAAGCAGCAGGCTGTTAACCATCCTACTGCTGTCCAACCAGACTCAATCCACTCTGTCATCAATTCCATCTTCCCACCCATCCATCTCCTTGCATGTTATCCCACAGGGAAAAAAGAAAATTTAGTGCACCTGATGAGGCAATTGTTCCCTTGCTTATCTCCTGGATTCTAAACAGAGAACAATCTGTGCATGATTTGCACTTAACTAAATGCTATCCTCAAGACAAATGGTACTTAATGACAGACGTTCTTAT
Organism: Antennarius striatus; assembly: GCF_040054535.1. Taxonomy (NCBI): domain Eukaryota; kingdom Metazoa; phylum Chordata; class Actinopteri; order Lophiiformes; family Antennariidae; genus Antennarius; species Antennarius striatus. The sequence goes on along the minus strand of NC_090790.1, from coordinate 6,765,341 downwards.
GACTGGGCTGATGAGTAAAATTAGATGAATAGGAAACATCGACATCTTCTGTTTGTGATTGATTTATTTGTTTCCCCAATTATATACTCCAGGAGATAGCAGAAGATTATCTAAAGTCTTCCGATGTGTGCACAGCAATTATACACTGTCGCTAGGTGATGTGTTTATGTCATATCCGTGTTTGGAAATCTGCAGCTGTGTTCATGCGAAAAAGAATGAACAGATGATGTTTATCACTGCTGCTTGTGGTTTTGCGACTGAATAACTAAAATAAATATGAGAGATTACTCAGATTAGTACTAAATCTATTCAGTAATTTAAATAACAAAAGTCTATTTGACACAAAAGTATAGCAGTACAATATCAATGAACAAAGATTAAGCATTTGGGGCAGCAGTGGCTCAGTGGTAGAGTGGGCGGTAGAGCGGGTGGTCCAATGTACCAAGATCAGCAGTTCGATTCCCGATCCCACCCAAAAACACCCAGATTGTGAGCTGGCAGTGGGAGGTGTCAGCTCACCTGTGGAGCACTTGAGCAAGGTGCCATCCCACGTACAAGTTTCTCATCTGGGCACTCCAAAAAGAGGCTGCTTGCCACTTTACCTCCCATTGCATGCTTACAGGCCCCCCTGTGTGTGGTTTGTGTGTATTACAGGGGCCCGTACACACTAATGCGTGTGATTGATTGGTGACAAACATATTACAGTGTGCATTCTTTATTTCTCGTCAGGGATCACAACAGTATATAAAATAAAAAATAAAATGAAATTTGTATGGTGTTCATGGCAGCCATATGTAATATCAGTGGAAATGGAGATTGAAATTATACATGTTACCCCTGGCGCATAATTAATTGGGATGAGCTATTTTTGAGTCTGTCATCACAAGTTAATTCAGCTGATCCTGATCAGTCCAAGCTAGATATGTTTTTCTACTTACAGTTAGGGCTTAGAATCACCAAATTGTCCGCAACTGACTGCTGGCATTGTCCTGGAGAAATCTTGTCATAAATATTAATATTTGTCATTTCAAATAACGCAATCTCTAAAATTTAAAAAAAAATGTTGCAAGCAATTAAAATTCCCTTCCCATATGATTATAATATAAGATAATGTATGATTGTTATCATCAGTGAATGGCAATACTGTAGTTTATCTTATATTTCAAAGAGATGTCTCAGTTGTCATTACTTTAAAAGTTTTTGTTTTTTTTTAAGTTTTTGAGTAATGGGTCACTGGTTTATCATCCTGAACCTGCAGGATGATTCTGTTTGTGTAAAGCCAGAGGCAGCATACATCCTTCCTACAATACAAGCATTGAGGCATCTTTGAGTCCTTACTCCAAGAGGTGCTTCACTATAGTCGCTCATAGGGAGGTGCAGATCAGATGGAGAATAACTAGTGATAGAATTCTGTACCCCTAGATAATGAAATAATCTTGTTAAAGAAATTATTTCATCATGTGACGAAATGATTTTAAACATGTCATGTCAGGTTTTTAAACTAAACAACATAATATTGGATTTTTTTATAATTTGGAGGAACTACTTCTTTCGTGACCAAGAATTCATTTTTTTTCTTGATTATGTGAAAACAAGAAAATAAAAAGAATAACAAAAGTTATGTACATAAAATAATAACACATCTAATACTAGGTTTATTCTTAAGGGCATTTGTCTCTTTCAAAGTAAACTTCCCTTCAAAAATGAAAACAATCCTCCAACTACACCCACAATATTTTCACACATTGGAATGAAACAACCACAATACAACACTTGAAGGTCAGCCAAAAGCAGCGCGTCACTCATGAACCCACCTTCTGTCCTCTTCCTTGCATATTTCTTCTCGGCAAAAGATGGCACAGGGGAACGATGCGAACGGTGACTTTATATAACTGTTAACATAATGCAAATGAGGTGGCGCTCAAAAATACTGTATATCAAACTCAGATGCTTGAAAAAGCAGAAAAAAAGCATTTGGTTTTCTCTTCACCTATTTGTGATATACTGTATCTCAGACACACCTCCACAGCAAGGCCCGGGCCACCAGCCTCGGTCCGGGGGGCAGACATCTTTAGCATATTCAATAGTAGCTGCTATAAGCCTAGGTTGCTGAGGGTACTTTTCTCTGTCTCTCCCGTTAAAGGGAGTTACTTTGGAGCTTCTGCCCATTTATCTTTCTTTGCTTTTCTAATTTGCTACTAAAATTAAATCATATAATTTTTGTTTGCAAGATACTGCCGCTGTCTTGTGCTTCTGATGGACAGGTGGGGAACAAGCATGGAAGACAGGAAATCCAAAGGCCTGGAAATCCCACCCCCACTTCAGCAACAACAGCACAATCTGGACTGGAAATTCAATCTGCCCTATCTGCCACTCTCTCTCTCCGTCTTTCTCTCTTTTCCTTGCCCTGTCTCTATCCCCAATTTATTTCTTTTTCCCCCAACCAGTCAAGGCGGATGACTGCTCTCCATAGTCTGGGTCCTGCCTGGAGTTTCTTCCTCAATGAGGGAGTTTCCCCGCCACTGTCGCTTATGCTTGCTCTGGAGGGTTCTGTTGCTTTTCTGTCTCTTAAAGTGCTGTGATATGTCTGATGTTGTGATTAAATGCTACATTAAAAAAAAGCTGATTGATTGATTAATTGATTGATTAATTGATTGATTGATTGATTGATTGTTCATATTATCACTCATTTTTCTATGTGAATGAAAAATAGTGTTGTAGCTTTAGCAGTTTCTCATTTAGATCGGTACTGATGGGAGTGTGGACTCTACAATGCCACCTGAACGAACTCCAGACGAACTTTGTTTTAATAGTTCTCATAATGAGAACTATTAAAACGAAACACGTCACTGTATGATATATGAAATACAAAGAATTGAAATTACATGAAATAGAAAGAATAAAATGATGACAAATAGAAGTATTTGTTGCAAAAGTTTATTCTGTGATGAAAATGGAAGAAGCCAAAAAATGTGTTTTAGATTTCTATAGGACTCGTCAAGAAGTGTATACTGTGATGAAATAAAAGATTTGATTGGCTGTAATGGACTTTTGTCTGTGTTTGTGTCCATAATTAATAATTCCACATGCATCCAGACCTTTTAGTTGAGTGAATCTGCAGGCTACATTAACTCCAACTAAACCAAGCACTCAATTTGTACCTCCCTACATCCATAATTTACTCTTTTCTTCCTAAGGACAAATCTGGTGTTGCCTTGGGCATTGGACTATTTTTGTCAATTTTGTGGGTTTATACAGTATATATACTGTACAAACACAGTATTGATACTGCTTTTGGTGATGTGCTGTGTTGTTTTTTTGCCAAACATACCTTGTAGAATTATGTCCAAAAAGTTCAACCTTGGTTTCATCAGACCATATCACAAAATTCAGCTAGGCTCGGACATTTTTCTTTGTTAGATAAGGATTCTGCCTTGCCACCCTACCCCATAGCCCACAAATATGGAGAATACAGGAGATTTTTGTCACACGCACTATACAGCCAGTACTTGCCAGACATTTCTGCAACTCCATTCAGAGTAGCTGTCAGCCTCTTGGTAGCCTCTCTGATTACTTTTCTTGTCATCTTATCATCAATTTTGGACGGACGTCCTGTTCATGGTAATGTCACTGTTGTGCCATACTTTCTAAATTTGATGTGGTGGTTTTCACCGTGTTCCATGCTATATTTAATTCTTTGGAAATTCTTTTATAGCCTTCCCTTGATTGATGTCACTGAATAATAAGATCCCTCTGACACTTTGGAAGCTCTCTGTGGACCATGGTTTGAGCTGGAAGATGTGGCTACAAATATATGTATGTCAGGAAAAACCTAGTAGAACAGCTGAACTTTATTTAGGGTTGATCAGAGGAACCTTTATTGGTGACAGGTGAGTGCTTTGATCTACGGTCTTACTCACACTGGCCTTCTCCCTCGTCTTTCTATCTTATCCAGTTCCTGAGTGTACAAAAGTTCCTCAAAGGTCATCATCGCATTTTCATCCCCTTTGTTGCCCGAATAATGTACTTTTTGTTTCATCTTTCTATCAGCAATGGTTGCAAAGATATGTGGTGGACTAACTAATGGACAGACGGACGGACGGATGGACGGACGGACGGACAAACACACAAACGTTGACAATTACAATAATCACCACTTTGAAGCAGAATGTAATAAATAAAGAACATTTTATAAATGGATAAAGACATCTGGGTATATGTTTGTGAAGGGGAAGTGTGGATCATTAAAAGCTCTAATGCAGAGGTAAGAAAATCTGAGAGCACATTGCAGGCAGAATTAATTTCTCCAGAGTTTCAGTACAGTTGCTTGTGTTGAATATTTGATACCTTAATTTGTTTTTTGTCATAAAAATGAATATTTTGTTGAATTATTGACCAATATTCCTTTAGAATTCCACATCTTTTCTGTAGCTTAAAACATTGATGTAAAATACATTATATAAAAATATTTAAACACATAGTTCCATGTTCTAATCAACTTGGGGGCGGCAGTAGTACTATGTCTTGGGCTGGGGACTGGAGGGTCGCTGGTTCACGGGCCTGTACCCACTAAATATTATATACAGTATATACATATCTTTAAAAAAGTAGAAGAGATCAGTGTTGATAGGTGTGGTGATTCCATCTGACGCCAACATCAGGAAGAAAGAACATGAAAAGACTGAGAACTATCAAGGGTTGACAGAACAGCTGGAACAGATGTGGAAGATCCAGGTTAAGTGGTCCCCGGGGTAGTAGGAGCGCTTGGGGCAATGACCCCCAAACTGGAAGAGTGGCTCCAGCAGATTCCTGGAACAATATCTGTAGCCTCAAGCCCCGTCAAATACATTTTTCCCATTACAAATAATATAAATGGTCTTAATATGTTCCAAGACGCTGGAAAACTACCTTTTTTTAACATAATATCCATCCATTTTCTGCCGCTGTATCCGCGTACTATATGTTATTTCATAATGACATTTATAAATCAAATTGTATAATAAGGAACCCTAGCAAAGAAATGTAAAAGAAATAAGCTAACATGAGAAAGAAAGAAAGAAAAAAAAAACATTGATGTAATCAGGTTAGCTCAAGGTACGAGTTATCGTCGTCTTTTGGACAGAAGTTTACGGTGCCGTAACTCGTACCATAGGCAATGGAACTCAAATTAAGTGAAAAGTTATTGAATACAGTAAACTGAAATAAAAAGCACATTACAGTTAATGCATAAGAACAATAAAGATAAGAATATTTACCTTTGTGGTGGTTAGCAGTTGTACGATCCTTTGACGCTCTTATTTTGGGACTTCCTGTTATACCCGGGGGTGGTTACATGTAAATATAATGCACTTGTTCTATTGAGTGCGACATGCGTAATGTGCCTGTGTTCAATTGAGTGTTCAGGTGAGCGTAGCGGGCTGCGGTTCAATAAAGAAGAGAAAAACTTATTTTGTTCTGCTTATCATTCGCCATGCAGATTCCCGGATGAGCAAGTCTGGTATTGTAACAAGTTGGCATACATGAACATTGGAGAGGGAGAAGAGGAGGAGGATGGATGTTACTGCGTTTGTTATTTTGTTTGATTTTTAAGACAAAAAAATTCCAAATTTTTTGGTCGAATTCCGATTTGTTCGATGTCTAAAGCATTCGAAAACCAAGGTTTACTTGTATGTGAATCAAATCAATGACTTCTATACCGGATCGGTCGAGGCCCGGGTTAACAAAGACCACCATCGGTGCTGTTCGCCTACAGGGTGCCGGTGAAAATTGGACTACTGTTGGTCGAAGAAGGAGAGGAGGACAGTGTGTTCGTAGGAGGAGAGAGAAGAGGAACGCCAAGAGTATGGGACTGAGAGTAGGGACGTTGAATGTTGGAACTATGACAGGAAAAGGTAGAGTTGGTTGACATGATGCAGAGGAGGAAGGAAGACAATTAGGAGCAGGGTTCAAGTTGTTCTATCATGGTGTAGATAGGAAGAGAAATGGAGTAGGAGTTATCTTGAAGGAGGAGTTTGTTAGGAATGTCCTGGAGGTAAAAAGTTTTATATAAGTATAAGTTTATATATATATATATATATATATATATATATATATATATATATATATATATATATATATATATATATATATATACATACACACACACACACACACAGTTCATTCAACATTTAATCAAAAAACGTCTATAAGTTTTGTTGTTTTCTGGGAGATTACTAATTATGTAATATCTTAATGAATGTACAACCTGCACTAATGTTTAAATAACATCCACACCACATTTGTGTTGTGTACAGATCCAGACAATGTTGTTGCAGCCATCCAATATGAAGAGTAAACAACTCACAAGCTCCATCAGTAAACAAGACAACCTGGATGCCATATGGCTCCTTGCTTACCACTCGCTACAAATTCCTATGTGAGAAATCCCAAAAAGTCAAATTAATCACTGGTTACATCAGTTGAAAAGATGCCAATGAGCACTTTGCCTACATACTGTATATCCTGCAGTAGCAAGTCAGCAACGGCAAGCAGCAGCAGGTCACATACATCGTAGGCAAATCAGTAGCGAATAATAAGATTTGCTGCAGGGAGTGAGTCATATTTGGATGACTGTGCAGATATACACAGCAGACGCACAAAGTATGACATACAGACAGACACAATGTAAATGACAGCATTATAAAAGGAATAACTTTTCTGACATTTTATAACATAGCATATAATGGTACCTCACTTGTGTAGTAGATTCATTTTGATTGACACTTTTCAGTAGAACCCAATTTGGACACATTTCAACCACGCTCACAGCAAAGATGGTCATTTAAGTTTGGAGTTTGAATGGAAAACATGCATCAATGCAATGAGGCCCAAAATCTGATGGTGTCACCCAAATCAGCTCAACTTAGTGGATGGTTTCAGGATGTAAGATGCACCATCTGTCTAAACAGTCTATCAGAATCTTGAAGTTAGAATGGAGGGAAGAGAGGGCTACATTTTTGATCTGCTGGAGGACCAGCTGTACTTGTATGATACAAGGCTTGTAAGTAAAATTTTCTGCTGAATGGACAACTTCACTGCTAACCTTTTCGTCTGCTCCAGTCCCCATCACTCTCTCCAGCTCTCTCTCAATAACTCAATCGCTTGCACGCTACGCACACACCCAGTAATATCAAAAATGCTGCTGAGGCACGTAAGTCACTGTAACTACATCCATTACTGATTTGTGGATCAGATCCGACTACATTTTAATTTTCTTAAAATTAAAAAGCCTGACAAGCTGGCATTTGGGACAGACTTACAGAGAGTTGAGAACTATTTCATAAGCAAAAATGTCAAATATACACATAGTGAAGTAGGTTGGGAGTTACAGAAACAAAAGATGTTGAATTTCGCTTCTACAGTGTTATGCATAATGCATATTTGCCCAAAAGATGTCGCTAAATTTAGGTTTTGTCATACTGACAGTACAAAATACATATTTTTATGTGTAACTTATGGTATGACAGTACATCCATCTGGTTGCCTGTACATGTTTCATCTGGTAGTATCCTGTGTGGGTTTTCAGAGCCTTTGTATGCCCCTGAGAGATGAGAGGCACAAAAGGAGAGCACTTTTTGATGGTGATAGCTGTCAAACATCACCATGGCCTCCACACTCTTTTGGCTTTAGTTTTGGGGATTGTACATGTAGATATAAAATAAAACTCACATGAGTTCATCCATCCAAACACACCAAACACTAATTACTGTACATAGACTCTCCATTTGGACACATTAAGAAAAAACACGTGGCTTAAGAGATTTGTTTTCACAGACTGCCTATGCTACAGAAATCAGACTTTGGTCACAATATTTTATTATTTGAACTTACATTGGATCCTATGATCTGATGAGTTGAAAGCAAGAAATGAGCAATTTATCAGATTAAAAAATGCTATTAGAGTGGTAAGATCACTCTATGTTGATTGACAAAATAACAAACTTATACTTCTATTGCAGACAGTTCACATTGCACAATTCTTCCCCTCATGGAACAGCACTTAGAGTGTCCCCTACCTTTCACCAGCAAGTCAGCTGTGATATGCTCCAGCAACTCCTGTAACCCGCAATGAGCGGAACAAGCGGTTGAAAAGAATGAATGAACAATTGATTGGTTGATTGATTGATTGATTGAATGAATGAATGAATGAATGAATGAATGAATGGGTGAATGGGTGAGTGAGTGAATGAATAAATGAATGAATGAATGAATGAATAGAAGTGTAACTGTATGCATTTATAGTATATTCACACGTTGAAAAATGGCACACACAAAAAAACCACCAAGAGTGGGGAGAAAACATGTTTTCCTTTTGTAAATTAAAAGGTAACCCTTTGCTGTGCCTGCACCAAAATGACAAATTGCTCTTGAATGCAATGTTAAAGCTACAGTGTGTACGCATTCATATCAGAAGTCATTGTGTGTGATAGTGTATTTTATTTAAATTACTTATGCTATTGACCTTTATGACTGTTCATTGTAACTGGAGACTAACTAATGACTGCTTGTTAACTGTTCCCCAATTTTTCTTGTCAAGATAATTTATGAAGTAATTAAGCATAAGGGAAGTGCTGAATCATCACAAAGTTCCAGATATTTTTCACTTGTCTCTTTCTCTGTCCTCTCCTTTGTTTTTCCTTTCACCGTTTTGCGTCACACATCATTTCCCTTGTGTTAGCATTGAACTTGCATTAAACATTGGCCATTTGCTCTCTAAAAATAAAAAAGAAACACACGTTTGTGGAATCATTTCAAAAAGTAAAAAAACAAGCAGGTACAGTCATTATTATCTCTCTCACCTACATTTAGGTGATGCTAATAGTTAATGGTCATTGATTAAACCTGCAAGATGGAACAAACCAACTTCTTAAAATAGAAGTTATATAAAATTATGCAATCACTCCTGTTTTTTTGTTACTAAAATATCTTGAATTGAATTGATGGGAAAGGATTTGGAGGAAATTTCCTTAGGGTTGGCTCTTGAACAAATAAAGAGTTGATGACAGGGAATGACACCTGCATATGTGGCTCTGGCACCATAATGTCAGTAATGGAAGGTAGATTCAGAATGTTTTGATTCGATTTCAAGTATCTGAGAAGTAAGAAATCATATCTAGATGAAAATCAAACTGCTGATGATAAAAGTAACTCCCAATGCTTAATGCAGGTTTCTGGGGTCACAGATTCACATGATATTTGGTATCAGGCAGATCTGAGTACAGCATGAGCATCATGGGAACTCACCATGTTCTCTGCTCTGCCTTAGATACAGAGATGTAATTGATGATGCAATAATCATAATAGTGCAAAATGGCAAAAGGTATGTTTTGTTCATAGTACCAAGAAAAACTGGTCCTTCTGTCATGGTTCCTTTGAGGAACTTTGGTTAGAAAATATGAAATTGGCATAGCCTGAGTACTATAGTCCACTTTTTCAGGAGTTAGTAACCATACTATGAACATTTTAATTCCTTCTGGTTTCTCGCTCTTCCCTTTAGTTAATTGCTGGCATTCTAACTTGTAATAACATCGCTTCCATGCTCTGCATGGAGTTACTGCCATTCTTCACACATTCTTCAAATTATTCTCACAATCTATCAAGCTATCAGTCCCTGGTGAATCATCATTCACTACTACCACCGGTGTCTGGACTCTGCCATTATGAGTCAGTTTTGTGTGCCTTTTTTTTTCACTGACCAATTTTAAATGTTTTTTAATTACATAATTTAGTTGTAGCTAATGTTATGTTATGTCTGAGGCAGTCATACCTGTAAAAGGAACTTTCTCTGGTAACATTCACTGCATAATTATGAAGTTAAACTGCTGACCTTATGTAAAGTGATGAGAAATGAGTTGTTATGAAGACCTTGCCTAAAGCGGGCTTGTAGATTTATGTCCTTTCCCCACCACATACTGTTAGACAAGGTAGAAAAGAGAACATAGGGAATACAATAGAATTAGATACTGAGTGGGAGTGTAAAAAAGAACTCACTTTCTATATGCTCATAAGGAAATGTCACAACTGATATTCAGGCCTTACATCATCTATGCAGAGGCTTCATGAGATCTGGCAAAAGTCCCAACAAAGCTCTGTTCGACTGGGGCACTTTAAGATCTTGTGGCCACAAGACAAAACTAAATTTAAACATTTATTTTCTTCAAGCACTTCAAACGCCTAATCTCTTCAGAGTCCACTAAAACTATTACAATGCTCTGATTTCCAAACGCTGCCCTAAACCCTGACAGCACTTTCTTTTATGCAAATCATTTCTGTTGACAAAAAAAAGAACTTAATTTGTCTGCCTTCATACAGCGTTGAGGCCTCACAGACTGAGAAGTCGGGTCTTTCTGCCTGAAGACTCCATGCTTTCTCCTGCTTTTTTTTGTTTGTCCATCTGGTTTTCTTTCCAGAGTCCTGGAGCATGCTACATAGATGAGCAGGTGATGAAGTTATAACCTTTTCAGGGTGCACCCCTCCTCTCAACCAGTGTCGGCTGACATTCTACTAGGATGAAATAAATCACCAGCTGTTAATGGATGGTTGGATGATAGTCTTACTTATTCCACAAGATTATTATATACTTAGACATGGTGGGTTTTTCTAAAGAATATCATAAGAGAATTTCGTAATTTTGGTACTACCATGTTTAACTAGTTTGCTATTTGTTGTTAAAAAAAATTCTGTTTCCTTATTACCATAAATTCAGGTCACCAGCTTTGTTTTATGTTCTGTAGTTCGGAGCTACAGTTTGCTGAACTTCTACAGCTCTCCAACGTCCCTCCTGAATGTTCTTTTCAGCTGGTTTGGTCATGTGAGACTTGTCACTTCTAAAACAGGTGTATTAGTATATTTGCTGTGTTAGCTGAAAGACCAGAGGGAAACACAAAAATGAAAAGAATGTTCAGGAAGAATTTCAGATGTTCTAACTGGACTGGACATGGTGCAGGTGTGTGAAAGTCTGAAAAAAGAAACAAACACGTTGTTTAGCCTAACATATGGCAGGTAAGAACATACTGTATGTGGCAAAGCTAAAACAATCTGTTGGAGCTGTTTGCTTGCTCATTTGATTACATCTATGTTTGTTCAGAAAGTGTTGAATGGGAAACACTCATTAAATGATAAAACTGGTACTTAGTTTCTGGTACTTAATTATGATTATCATTTGGATTGCTTGAATTTGCAGGTCAATATATATCACACTGACACTTAGAATTCAGATGTTAAATCACTATATTCAATTAATCCTGGATTTTTTAAAAAAAACGTGTCTGTCCTGCTTGTTTGTCTTAAACACACTTCAGGTTTGAGGAGTACTATCTTTAATGGAGCGTTTCTATTATTCATACATATAAAAACAATTGAGAGTGCTTTGTGATGTAATGAATGTCTTTGTGTCTCCAAGGCCTTTTCAATTTGCTTTTCATCATAAGAAAGTTTCACGTTTATAATAGCCTACCTTGTCATATTATTTTTCCTACTTACCTAATTTAGGAAGTTGTCTTAGTTGTCTGTGGGAGTGTAAGAAAAATTAATTATCGTCAACCCTTCCTTAACATAGACTTCTCAGCACTCTTCTCAGCATAGCTCTACTCTGGCATCAGAAAGTGATCTCAAAATGTAAAAAAGATATAAATGTAAAATATTGACAAAAATTACATACTAGGGGTGGCACAGTGGCGCAGTGGTTAGCACTGTTGCCTCACAACACAGCGTGTCTGGGTTTGAGTCCCGCTCTGTGCAGAGTTTGCATGCTCTCCCCGTGTCCCCGTGGGTTCTCTCCGGGTTCTCCAGCTTCCTCCCACCTCCAAAAGCATGCGCTTCAGGTTGATTGGCCGGTCCCAAATTGCCCGTAGGAGTGAGTGTGTGTGTGTATGTTTGTATGTCTTTGAAAGCCTGAGGAATGCAGTTGATTGAGACTACTCAGATTGAATGTCACATCTCACCTGTCAGATATACTGTATATACTGTATATATATATATATATATATATATATATAGTTTGCATAATGTAAAGTCTTTGAGATCCAAGCTATTCTTTTACCTTCACAGACAGATGAACATCCTCTGAGGAGAAACATTCTTATAGACGGTATGAATAGGATAACAGAGTTGTGCTTCTTTGTTTATCTTTACTATTTTATTTTTATTTATATCCACAGAAAGGGCTATGATAATAATCTTAATCAGTTTCACGTCAAAAAACTGGGTAAGGTCAAGTTAAAACAAAAGTGTGGACATATTTATGTGTTTACCCACCAATACATCACTCTACTGTGTCACATACACACACACACACACACACACACACACACACACACACACACACACACACACACACACACACACACACACACACATATATATACAGTCTCTGCCTCTCTGCCTGGCACACCTCCCCCGGATAACTGGGCTTGTAAATCATCAGCACAACATCAATGGAGAAACATTTGTCACCTCCAACAGAGGCCTGACTCAGCATCTCCTTAACTGTCCTCAAGGCAACGGCAAGACACACGGGATATCGATGGGGTCAAGGAAATGATCACACTAGCAAGTCTGCTGCTTGGCAGACACGATGCTATGTGAAGAGAGGTATCACTGTCATGTGAAAGGGTCTGAACCATGTACAGTTTGTCAACATTAGATGATTGGTGCCTCACTAGATTTTCACTCTAATCAGAAAACACACACAAAAGTCTTATTATAACGTTATGTGTTTAAAGTCAATACAAATAAGTTGATTATAAAATTATAAAGGGGCAATTTATATTTTAAAATTGTATTTAATGTAATATTTAGTTGCTTAATAGTAGTAATAATAATAAATTATTATTATCATTACAATTTATATATATTTTATTAATACAAACATAAAATCATGCTTATTGTTTACTCTTCTGGGTTGTTCATGTTTCTGTTTTGCATTTACTCAATTGATATGATATAGCAGCTCAATTATGGGTACCTCTGGTGTGATCATGATCAATCCTGTGAATGGCAACTGCATAAATTTGATCCAATAGCTGACAGCAATAATGCCTACATGGCCATGCTAGCCTCTAACTGAGGCCTCTAAGACAAATACTGTATATCCATTCTGACCCCACCACCATCCTCCAAGATAAATCCATTAGTGTCCTTCTCTGCCTGTACAGTTATCCTGCATCAGTTTGCCTGGAGGAATGACCTCATTTATCCTGTAAAAGTACAAAAAATGCTATGTCTTTCAATGTCTATCAAACCCCATGACACTGATGCAGACATTTCAGCTGGGATGTTGGTCATCTGCTTGTAAGAAAAACAGAGAATGATCTTGTGGAAAATGGTCATGTCTAAATAATCGTCTCAGTAATGGAACTTGATTGACGGCTTAGAATAATCAAAGCCGTCACATGCCGTTGTTTATGGATTCAGTGTCAGAGGTGGTGCATCTGTGTGGAAAAAAATATATATAATGAAATTGTATTGATCACCTTATTAGCTTTTTAATTGCATTATTTTAATGTATGGTTTTGTCGATTGTTATCAATTTCATTTTGCATCAGTATCATGAAATAATGAAACATAATGAGTCATAAACTATGTCATTTTTGAATGCAAGTCATTAAAATATAATCCTCTACAAACAAAAACAGCTATTTACATGCAACATGCTCACTTATTTTTAAAATATTTCAACATTATACACAATATTGGAAAACCGCTTCATGTCTGTAACAAAAACTAATTTGCAGCTATTTTAACCCGAGTAAATGTTCAATGATCAATATAATACAGATCATTCAGAGATGGTGACATATTTGATATTATATACAGACTTTAGTAGAGATTACCACATTATCAACCACTACCTGCTCAGGCATGTACATTAAGAACATTAGGGAATTGATGTTGCCATCAAATACATCAATGTTAACAAATGGTGATGGACAGGAAATAAGACAGGTGAAGCAGTACACTGTTGGCTGTGATGAAGAGTTTCTGTACGAGTCTTCATCAGAAAGACAGAGAAGACAGCCTTGTCATGCAGTTGGTTTTAGACTAATAAATAATGCATTTGAGGTGAAAGCATCTTCATCTCTTCCAATTCAACACCTTTTTCACTTTTTTTTTCTCCAGAGCTGGTTCCACTACCATCATGTAGTCTGCAATATCGTCAACCAAAAAGATCATGTTGGTCTCCTTCACTCACAGCCCTGCCCCACATTATCTCAGCTGTGCCGTATGCCCAAATACATTTGTGTCGCAGCAACCCCACCCCCACCTCCACTGTCAACAGCTTTGGAGAAAACCTGAGTAGGATGTCTGTAATTAAAAACTGGTAATGATGAGAGCATGTTAGAGGAGGTTTGTATGTCATTACACCAAGAACAGATGCTCTCACCACCCCGTGCTAGTTTTCCCACACTATGAATATATACATATAGATGTCATTCTCTCCACTGCTTTTAAGTACTCAGTGACAAGCCAGCCCACGCTCCACAGCCACGTGCTAATTTCTAGTCACATTTAATTGAAATAGTAGAATTTTATCAGACTTTGTTTCAAAACAAGATCAGAAGTCTGTCTAAAATCCACACACTGTCTCTCACATATTACTCTACACAAAATTCAACGTCGGCCCACGCACTCGGTGTTTATCTGGAGTCACGCCCACATTGTATGCCACTCTTTCGCTGTAAAACAAGGTCGGGTGAAACAAGAAAAGAAATTAATTACAACTCATAAGTAGTAGAGCAAAGGTTGCCATGATGTTCTGTTAAAAAGGATAGGTGTCAGAAAGGATAGTGTAGAGTCAGAAAATTCACAATAACATTTCTAGTGCAGCACATCTCACATGAAGTAAAAGATTAGCACAATTATAATTGAATTTATTAATTCTTTTTACACTCAATATATATTAAACACACATACACGCTGGAGAAAACAAGCAAACTTGAAGGTCCTGTAGACATACAAATATTGGGGAGATGGTGGAGTGGAGAGAGCCATGTGACAGCATCCTGGGAGCACCTTGTGGTGTTCGGTGGCTTGCTCAAGGTTACCTAAGCAGTGCTCAGCAGGTGAACTAACACCTCCGCTACCAGGCATTGAATGTTAAGGCAACTAAACATTGACTAGCTTGTCTCTGGTTCCAGATGGGGGTAGCGAGAGAAAGAGAGAGAGAGAGAGTTGATTTTTAAAATCACGTTCATTCATAAAAGCCCAATTACAAGATGATCACATTGACACAAAATCAAAAGGGATTCACGTAAAAAGGATTTTTGATAGTACTGTGCATTTCCTGAACAAAGACAACGTAGCTAACCTTTAACATTAATCAAACTAAAAACTTTTTTTTTTTTTTAAAGCAGACAAAATCCAGAGAGAGAGAGAGAGAGAGAGACCGTTCCAGAGGATTAACTGTACATGTTTTTTCACTCTGACTCTTTCAAAGTCAGGGGAACAGAACACAATTAATCCAGTTGTCAGAAAAAATGTTAGTGAAGCAAAGAGACTCACCACACTTATCTCCAATTTGGAGAAAAACATTTCTTATTCCATCTAAATGATGTCCTTGTCAGGATTTGCAGTTGCTCCTTCTCTCTCTCTCCTCTTCGGTGTCACACCTGGGTCCCACCTACCTGGGCGTGGCCACTCCTGGCAGCAGAGCAGCACGCCTGTTTTCCATTTTCCAATTTCCATTCATCGCCGTTCGTTTGTACTGCTTGTCAGTATCAGTACCGTGGCTCTCGTGACTCAAACCTTGACTTGTGATAACTCTGTTCTCTTCATGTTCCTAGTTCCGGTCTGCTGCCTGTTGCCTGATCACTTTCCAGCCCACCTGCCTGCTTCAACTGCTTACCTCCTGCCGACTCACCCGCTCAGCCTGGTCATCTGGTCCACCATCTCTCCACATTTTGTTAAACAAATTTATTTTTTCACTTACCTCACGTGCTTTGCATTTGAGTCCTACAGTAAACCCTGACAGTCCTGGGTTCAGATGCTGCCTAATAAGTAAGGCCTAAATGTAAGAAATAAAAGATAAGTAAACAAAGAATATCCTCTATAGAAAATGGGTAACTCCATCCAACTTCTTCCAGAGTCGGGCTGCGGGGGCAGCAGCTTCAACAGGAAACCCAAAATTTCCCTTTCCTCGGCCACATCAACCAGCCATGACTGGGGGATCCCAAGGCATTCCCAAGCCAGTCTCGAAATATAATCTATCCACCTGGTCCTGGGTCTACCTAGAGGTCTCCTCCCAGCTTGACGTGCGAGGAACACCTCTCTAGGGAGGCGCCCTGGAAGCATCTGCACCAGATGCCCAAACCACCTCAGCTGACTCCTTTCCACGCAAAAGAGCACCGACTGTACCCTGAGCCCCTCGCGAATAGCAAGGTTTCTTACCCTATCTCTAAAGAAACACCAGCTACCCGTCTGAGAAAACAAATTTCAGTAGCTTGTGTCTGCGATCTCATTCTTTCAGTCATGACGCATACTCATGACCATAGGTGAAGGTAGAAGATTGAACGGTAGATGGCGGGCTCTGCCTCAGCTTAGCTTCCTCTTTGTTGCAACAGTGTGGTAAAGCGAATGCCAATCCTGCTGCCCCAATTCTCCATCCAATCTCAAGTTCTATTTTTCCTTCACTCCTGAACAAGAACCCAAGATACTTAAACTCATTCACTTGTAGTAGGACCTCATATCCCTAAGAACCCAATCATACTCCTTTTAAAGTACATAAAACACATTTAGACTGGATGGGCATACTCACAAGCCCTCTCCAGGATCCCTGCAAAAGGAAAGAGCTTGTCTGTTGTTCCAGGACGAAACCCACATTGTTCATCCTCAATCTGAGGTTCAACAATTGCTCGGACCTTCCTTTCCAACACCTTGGAGTAAACTTTCCCAAGGATGCGGATGAGTGTGATACCCCTGTAGTTGGCGAACACCCTCTGGTCCCCTTCTTTAAAAAGAGGAACCACCACCCCAGTCTGCCACTCTTTCAGCACTGTCCTTGACTTCCCCGAAATGTTAAAGAGGTGTCATCCATGCCCCTGAAGACCCAGAGCCTTCATAATTTCATGGTGAATCTCATCATAACCAAGGGCTTTGCCTCCTTTAAACTGTTTAACTATCCAGTGACTTTGCCAAGATGAGATTGATTTGAATCCCCCATCATCCTCCAGTTCTGCCTCTGCAATAGAGGATGGGTCAGTTGGGGTAACAGATCTATCCACAGGTTTCCCCCGCCAACAGACCCAACTCACCACCAGTTGGTGATCAGTTGACAGCTCTGCCCCTCTCTTCACCCGAGTTTCCAAAACACACGGTTTGGAAACACAGTGGCACTCAGCCGGGGGCTTGTGAGTATCCACACACCCACCCTGCCAGTGAGGTGACATTCCACATCCCCAAAGCCAGCTTCTGCCACGCTTGTCTGGTCCGTCGTGACCCCCTGTCGTCACTGCCACCCATATGGTAGCGCACTCAACCCCATCAATCTGCCCTGCAGATGGTGGGTCAACAAGGGTGGAAAAAATCCATGTTGCCCCTTCGGACTGAACCCGTGGCACACCTGGCCACCAGGCACTTGTTGATGGGCCCTCCGACCAGGCCTGGCTCCAGATATGGGCCCAAGCTTCCTCCGGGCAGGGTCACTTTTCTCCCTTTTCGTTTTTTCATGTGATCTTCTGAACCAATCTTTGTCTGGCCCTTCACCTGAGACCTTTTTGCCTTGGGTGACATTACCAGTAGTACGACACTCTCGACAATATAGCTCTCTGGATCCTTAGGGCACACAAACTTCTCCACCACGATAAGGTGATAGCTCCTTGGAGAGAAAACTGGGTAACTATATGTAAGAATTTCTAACAAATTGATGAGGAGATATGACGGGGGGGGGGGGGTCACAGAAATTGCAGATACTGCATGTGTGTTCAAATGTTTTTAAATATGGAGCTTTAGTTGCACCAAGATGATTTCTTTGCATATATGAAGATGTCCTTCTTTTACAAGGAATTAGTGACTTAATGTGTAAATCATGGAAAAATATCACTTTAAATTTATACAAAAGAGGAGGAATAGGAAAAGATTTGTTATCAAGCATAAACACCTATTAACAGTAGATTCAAACTGAGCCGGTATAATTGATTTGTGAGAACATAATGTCTGTAATTCATGAAAAGCTCAATTCAACCTTAACAACCCAGACAGCTGTATACAAGGTAAAAAAAAAAGGAACATTACAATATAGGAACAACAGATTTCATTGAATTGAGAAGTTTAAACCTGTAAAATGACAGAGAGGCACACAGACACAGTAGCGCAACAGACATATTGTGAGCCAAAGAAATGTCAAATTAAGGTCTTTTTTAATGTGAAACTTGAGATTAATGTGTCAAAATATAAACACTATAGGCATACTCATCCAAAACATGTTTTGGATACTGTGAATGGCTCAACGGAAGAAGAAGAAGAAAAAAAAACCTAAATTATTATGTCATGAACGTAGCACAGGAAGGCAGGACTCAAGTGCACGACAAAGTCCGGTAGATAAGAAAAACGAAGGTTTATTCAAGGCGAGGGTCGGTACACAAGAAAGGCAGTCAAACCAGGCAGAGGTATCCAAGGTGGGAGGCAAAAAGGCAAGGTCAAAAAACGAGCAAGGTTCAAACACAAAAAGCTATGACAAGAGCTGTGACAAAAGGCTGGGATGTGAGCAAGGAACTACAACGAACTGGCGACGATACAAAACATAAAGGGGAAATATATGCAGGACTAATGGGGGAGATTAGACACAGGTGCAGGAGACACAATCAGGGATCAGGTGCATGCAGACAGGGAGGGGGCAGGGCAGACAGGAACCTGGAACAGAGAAAGGGGTGAGTGATCACAAAATAAAACAGGAAGACAAGACATGAAAGATGGGGAAGCAAATAAAATACTTAGACAGGATCATGATATATTAAGCAAAAAAAAAAAATTCAGTGTTTTAATTTATTATGACACTGACCAACATTAAATTTAGCTCATAATATATGATTTTGTATCCCAAAAGGTAATTTTTGTTTGGTATACTAAACTGAAAAGTGATGACTGGGGCCTTTCTCCAGGCACTACTAGCATGCAAATTACATGTGGGATTGCTATTGATAATCTGTCCATTAAAATGTATTTTGCCAATAAGTGGTTAAGGGAAAATGAGGAGACCATAGAAACTGGCATCACTGATATTTGCTCTGAAGTGATGTTCAACAAACAGTACCTTCTGAATTACCTCAGACAGGCAAATGTTTTCTGAAATTCACTAAATCTGAGGAAAATATGAGGCAGCATCAATAGTAAATAAATATTAAATTTAAATGTACTACTTTCTGCACAACATCCCATTAGAGATCACATTAGAAAGGCTTACATTAGCATCCAAGCTTTTATTTATAGCCTAATATTGTCATCAAGGGGCCAAGGTCTGTGCTGGCCTCTGCCATCAATCTGATAGCCTGCAGGTAATGACTAGGTTGCATATTGTCACAATTCCAATACCTAATTTACTGTGAGACATTAAAAAGTAATATGTATTAATAAACAGACTGAAGGCCAGAGGGCACAGCCACTTTTAACTCAGCTCTATATCACCTTGTAGTCATCAAGGAGACTCTCATAATAAATGTGTGGCCAAACAGTCAGGGGCCCTTTTTGTAGCCAGCACTGCTTTTGTTAATATATCATGATGACAACTGTAAACATATTAAATTCTGAATAATTATTTCCTTCTTTCTTGAAGGCAACCATTTCCACACCTTCAGTATATACTTGAATAAGCTCACTTGAAAACCTCACTTTGTCACCATTTTTAACTCCACCCACTACCTGTCAATCAAGCGCCCAACCAATCACAGTGCCCAACCAATCACGGTGCATCTGCCAGAAGGAATCACGTGACAAATAAGGCAGCGGGCAGCGAGGCTTTTTGTTGCAGTTATGGCTTTCGTCCACACAACGATGCAGATATCCGGGACAAAAACACCGACCAAAATGAAGATACCCTGGGTATACATTGTTGTGTGGACGTTGTAAACAAAACTTTTTCTATCCAGGGGGCATCTCCCTGCGACGAAAACAGCTGTGACATTAGTGTGTGTCACCCGTTTCCACATGTACACACAGAATGAAGTTAAAACCAACTATTTTCTGACGTATAACAGCTCCAAATGGAAGACACGTTGATAAACATGCTTGACAGTTGGATATTTTGTTTGTCTGTTTCTTTCTTTATGAGTCATAAAATTTACATATTCATTCATTTATATATATATATATATATATGGGGGGGAGCAGAGTGAAGGGTCACGTGAGGGACTGCACCCCAAATGAGCATCTTGTGATGGGGGACGGTGCCTTGCTCAAGGGCGTCTCCGCAGATGCTGGGAGGTGAGCAGAAACCTCCCACTGTCAGCTCACACTACGGAGGATGTCTTGGCGACAGTAGGAATCGAGCCACCAATGGCTGGGAGATGTCTGGTCTTCAAGAAATCTTCTCTACCACTTTGCCACTGGCACCCCAATAAATAAAGTCTAAATATTCTGTTACAATTTTGGTCTCTGTTTGATAGATTTTTACATTTCTAGAGTGACACCACTATCTTCATAAGGTAGCTGACATCAATCTGGATATAATTGCTGCAGTATGACCTTGCCTTACCTTTTCAGACCACTTTTTATGTAAACCCCATTGAGGTGGATTAAAATAAATAAATAAACAAGCATGTTACTTCACAGAAATCATCTAAAAATTGTGTGGAAAAAAGAAGCAAATCAAAAATAGTCATGATAAATACTCATGATGACATTTTTCAAGGTTGGAGTTCACAGGCTACGTTTGACATTGCAGAAAAGGCATGACAGCATGTTAGAGAAACAAAAAATTCTGGGTAACAACCAAACTAAGTTTTAATTGCTTGTGTACATTTTGAATATTGATTTTCTAAACTTTGCAAATATCACTGATGACAGACAGTCCATGATCTTTTGTTCAGACGGACAATAATTAGTTTAAATTTCCCCTGGGAACCCTAAAGTTTCCAAAAACACTAAATAATCTTGATAGGCATCATAATTCTGGAGAAATGTAAATGAAATACTTGTGAAAATGATTAGTGCAGAGCTATGTGGTCATGTTTGCTCCATTCAGAAGGATCATACTTCAGTGAAGGGTATATGCCTTGTGGTATGTCCTGTCCTGCGGTGTCAGTGTTTCTTTTTTCTCCTTTTTCTGAATAAACAAACATGAACATTTTGGCATAATTAATTTCCTCTTGGAACCACAGTGCTTCCTGTTCTATCCACACCAGCCTCTAATTCGCTTACCTCATGTCAGTATGCCAGCTGAGAATCCCCTGTGACCCTCAGATCAATATAAAATTATGGAAAAGGTCATATCACCACATTTTTCATAAAATCTATTATAACTTGAAGCATTTTTTAATTAGAAAATGAAAATTCAGCATAAGTATAATTGTTGGTAGGCTTGTGTGTGACAAAGCATAAAGGACTTATAAATGATCATTTAAGACAAATTTATTTACATCCTGTAGACATGAAGGTAGTTGGTGTGGGAGAAGAGGATGCAGAAGACAGGGTTAGATGGAGGCAACATAAAATATCGACGTTAGAGAACATGAAGAGAACATGAAAAAAAAAATCCCTACCCTGTTTACCTTCTTCTTTATGTCTGTTCTTCTACTTTTCCTTTCGGCCCTTCCCTTCAGGGGTCACCACAGTAAATCAATTGCCTCCATCTAACCCTGTCTTCTGCATCCTCTTTTCTCACACCAACTACCTTCATGTTCTCTTTCACTATGTCTGTTCTAAGCTGCTCAATTTCTGCAAGTGCTCCCACATCTGCCACAGTTTATGTAAGATGCAGAGGCATCATCTGCAAAAGGGGGGACCCCTTGGCTAAGTTACATCCTCCTATCATAGATTCATGCACTCAGGGAAAACTCACAAATTGGAAGACTTCTCTAAGTGGACCCTATGGATTGGACCATGCAGAGTGGCGGGGGTGTGTTCAGTTCCATGTCAAGTCAGTGGAAAATCATGCTTGTGGATGTAGCGGATTGAGACCGTTTTAGCATAGGAACACTGTATTTCAGAACATTGTATTCCAGAATACACCACAGAGGCACAATAATCATGATAGGATTAAGACCAGTTTCTACTCACCACCATGTGAAACAACCAGACTAAGCGGATGAGGTGATGCCAGCCTGGCCTCTCAATCTCCTCAGTCATGTCACAGTTTCATGAACACTGTTACACATAGACATACACAGACTAATTTGTCCAAGCTAATGTCAGTGGTCACATTACAAGCACCTACTCTATGTGTTAGTACCTATACTGTATGTCAAAATATGTGTATGCCAAAAAATAAGCTTAAGTGAGATTCACCTTTGTTTTGTTTTGTTGTTTTGGGGTTGTTGTTTTTTTTCATTTTTAGAAAAATTTTAAAATATGAGGTACACAAAACACATACAAAACAAACCACTTAGAATATTACACAAAAATGATCTACAGATTTTAGGTTGGTGCTGGTACAGTACTGGTTGGTAAGTTATAAGTTAGAAGAGGTGGTATTCTCTTGCATTATGACATATTATACAAAACAGGACAAATGTAAACCCGAAAATCAAGCATGAGCTGCTTTCATACAAATATGTCATCCCTACTCTGTTATTGAGATGTCATTGTTGGAGACTTGTGGGTTATCCTAATAGTGTTGTTAGTTACAGATGGCCTATCACCACCTGAAACAAAGACAGTTTTGACTTCTTCTCCTTTCAGTTTTTCCCTTCAGGGGTCGCCACAGAGAATCAGTTGACTCTATCTAACCCTGTTTTTTGCGTCCTCTTCTCCCACACCAACTACCTTCATATCTACAGGATGTAAATAAATTGCCTTAAATGCTAATTTATAAGTCCTAAAGCTACCTACCTATTTATATTCACAAGGAACCATTTCAGGAACATCAATTCATGGGTGGAACACAAAACCGGAAACTTTATAATACTGTGTCTGTTCTGAACGAACCAATTGGCAAAAAAATTCTGGTTCAAAGCCCTGAGTCAGATGCTGTCAGATTGCAGTGACAGAACGTGTCTAATGTGTACCTCATTTCTCTGCATTTTTCTGTACTTCCCTATGAAATATGCAATAAAAATGTTTGTTCAAAAACCCCTGCAGAGACATTGCTAAAGTTTATTTATCAATCAGCCCCTCAATAATTGCTATCCACTTTCTTCCTCCTCCCTTTCAAGCTGTTTCCTGAGGACTCAGTAGCACAAAATCCTGAGCTGCATACAAAGCATCATGAAGGAGTTGGCCTAAAATATGTCAAAAGCTGGCTTTTGAATTCAGATTGATGGAGAGGAAGCAATGGATGAGGTTACAGGTTATCCGGAGGGTTTGGTCCTGTGGAGATGCTAGCTGGTGATGCGTAGCTGCAGTGGCAATGCAGGTGAGTGCATCTGGTGCTCTGTGAAGTGTGACACACCTTGTGCCTAAGGCGATGCAGAGAAGATAGGACCTAGTATATGAGGGGTTGAGGTTGGAGTGGCACTGCCTCCTGGCTTTTCACACACTGCTGTGCAATCAGCATGAGGTCTCTCTTCATGTCTAGTCCATTCATGGAGTTAAAGTATTTGCACTTTGTCGTATGAATTATTCATTTTTTAGCCTTGTTGAAAATCGGCACCTCAAACGCACCAAAAGATACACGCTTGTGTCAGATACATGGCACGAAAACTTTAGCCAGAAAGAAGAGATGGTGTCTTGTACATTCATTTATGCTCAACTGCATTGCATCACTTTGTGCAATGTCCCTCTTGTGGTTACGACTTAGTTAAAAAAGCAGCTCGTTGTGCCAGACCATCATCAGGATGAGACTTTACTTTGACATCCAGAGGTCTCCAGCGACTTCCTGTCCATTGATGCATTTGCTGCAACTATCATGAGTAACGGTGCTGAATTTCCATGTTTTGACATAAGAGGGGACATTTGATAAATAGTTGGAAGACCTGAGCACATAAATGAGGCATAAATAATGCATAAATTAAGTGCCGTTTTATGGAGGGATGTCAGTGCATTTCTCCAATAACAGGAAGATTAATGACCTGACTGTGGAGGGGGAAATACCGCGTAGGAGCATGGCTGTAAGATCAAAGGGATGGGTCCACACTCATTCAATCAATATACCAGTGTATTTACAGAGACTGGGTGGATGATGCAAGCAAAGCAATCCTCAGCTGAAGTTCTTGGTAAGAAAAAAAAAAGGCATTTAGTGTGACAACTTATTTGGGACGGAAAAACTTGCATCGTCTCCAGCAGCCTTGATATTTTTGAGGACTACATGATAGCACTGATATGTTGTCTTGCATTGCCTCATGTCTTCTGTTTTAAATTGCAATGTAACACACTCCAATGAAAATAGCAAGCAGCCAAATGCAAAGCACAGGTAGAGGAAATAAGCAGTGGGTGGCCAGTTCATATCAATCACGATGTGACGGTGAGCAAATGGTACTTGCCAGAAGCCTCCTGTGATTTTTACTTTGAGGTTTCATATCAGTATTTCTTTATTTTTGTTTTTTTTTTGCTGCAGCTGACAGATGATGAAAAGCAATGTAAACACGACGCGAGCATGCTCAGCGGTAGGAAAAACCACATGGAATCTGATCTGACCGTTCACACTGGTGTCATATCAGCAGGAACCAGATATTAATCTGATTCAAGACCACATGTGAAGACTTCATTTGATTGTTTATGATGTGTCCTGCAAAAGCTGACATAGAAAAAAAGACAAAAGCAAAACTGAAAACCAAAAATTAAAATTAAAAACAGATCTGAGTGACTGATCGTATTGTGGTGATTAATTAAAAATGGCGGTAACATTTATAATAAAATTCTTCAAAGCCACACAAAAGAATTTACAAAGTTGTGTACACGTAGACAGATCACCCACCTGAGGTCACATGTCTATATCACCTCCTTGTAGTTCAGTATCATTTTCTCTTCAACATAGAGATGCATGTCCAAGCAACTCTGAAGGTGGTGAGACTGTCACACATACTAATACCAGCAGACAGCTATGTGTGTGTCTCTTAACTTATTCCTGTGTGCTGGGGCATGCACACATCGGCAGCTGTCCTCTTCAGTTTCTATCCCCAGAGCTCGGAGAGGACCCGACACTGTGCCTTCCTGACACAGAAACCTCCTGCAGCCCAGGGCCGCTGTCTGGCCCAAAGCAGAGAGAGTAAAAGATATCTCCAGCAGAAGGTCATGAAGAATATCATCGCCATCACTCATAGCTGATCTAATGTTCACTGTGGCATAGCTGATGACTGATGTAATTGACATTGCATAACTAATCTTACATATCCCACATAGACCAATGATACTTTCTCAGCAGATGAGCTAAAGACTTTAGGACATCTGAGGACTGGAAAAGGTGACCTGCTACTCAATGAATCTGAATAAAGGGGTTGAAACTTTAAAATTCACAGGTCCAATTTTTGCAGTTTTGTTAGTCTGGAGATTTTCTCTAATTCACCAGGGAGAATTAGGATGATAGCCAATTGAAAACAAGGCAGTCGGAGATTGCAACATCCCGTGGCTTACCCTGACCTACTTTCAGGGAAGGTCAGGGTACCCTGAAAGTAGTAACTGACTAGTGCATAAACTACTGCATATGGAGAAGGCCAGTGTGAGTAAGACCATAGGTCAAAGGTAGTACTTTTTTGTGAGTTTAATCCAGTGAGTTCAAACCAACAGTATTTCTGGAGGGAGGTCAGATGCAATGCATAGGTCACTTCCGTTAGCAAATTATAAAAAATTTAAAAAAAGGACTGAGTGGACTTTTATTCACAGTGTGAATCCTCACATAGCCTCGCTACATAGACAGACAGAGTCAAACAGACAGACAGCCGCGATGAAGTGAAGTCACCAGCATTGATGGACGAATGCGCAAAGGCACACTGTATACGTTAGTGTGTATACAGGCCGCTGTAATACACACAAGGAGGCATGTAAGCATTCAATGGGAGGTAGAGTGGTGGGTAGCTTATTCTTGGTGCGCCCAAAATGAGCAGCTTGTGAGGGGGACGGCGCCTTGCTCAAAGGTGCCTTGGCATTGCTCTAGAGGTGAGTTGACACCTCCCACTGTCAGTTCACACTCCGGGTGTTTTTGGGCGGGAGCGGGAATCGAACTGCTGATCTTGAAACTTTGGATGACCCACTCTACCGCCCACTCTACCACTGAACCACTGGACATAACAGAACAAATACTAAACTAAAGTATAAACAGTAAAAAATAGGACAAAAAGTAAAAGTGAAAGATAGCAGGAGCCCCACCTGGTGGGTAAGGTACACCCTTCTTACATTGTAAGACATGTCATTATCTCAATATCACTGTATACATCACAATGACTTGGCCCCACTGCACTGTAGCACAGGATAACATCCCATCTCCTCCCCCCTCAATTCAATTGTGTCCTGACCTCTCCCCCCTTTTCCCTCCTGAGAGAGTCATTGTACCCCTTGATAGCATGGGGCAAGGGTGAGGACCTCAGCCTCTCTGTGGAGGCGCTGTGTGACAGCAGTCTGTCGCTGAAGATGCTTCTCTTCTCGGAGAAGGTGGTGTGCAGGGGGTGGCTGGTTTTACTCATGATAGCCCTGACTTTGGAGATGGTCCTGCTGTCCAGAAGTGTCTCCACAAAGTCCATGGCTTACTGATACAAAGCATGAGCACTGTCCGTGTGCAGGACGGCTGGTAAAGGTCATCAACGTAAAAAGTGTTGAGCTACACAGCCTTAAAATGCAGTACATCAGTGGCACACATATTCTTCTGCTATTTACATGGCGCATTATTCAGATCCACTACGTAGACAAGTGTGCATTATGTATGTCACAAACTTGCAAATTGACTCTTGCATCATCAGTTATAGGTAGACAGGGTGTTTATTGCTTTTAAATTTTGTCACACAGCTCATGCCTCTCAGATGGGTTTTATATTTGCATTGATATGTCAGGGTTTTGTTTTCTTGACGATTTACCAAGAGAGACTACTATGTGTAGTACTGTCACTTCAGTAAACATCTATGCAGAAAAAACAAAAGTTGTATTAATAAACTTGACAGGACAGTGGAAACCCTCTAGAGAAAGCAGAACTTGAATTTGGCTATATGACTTTTTTTTTTTTTGACTGTTTGCCTTGTCAGATACATTACTCCAAACAAATTCTCTTTTTAAAAGAATCATATCATCTCACAGTTAAATTGAAGAGGAGCTGAAACTCTGAACACTTCTGTGGTTGTATGTTATTCCCAAAACAAACATTTGGGAATACATGCCAAAACATGCCTATGATTAATTTAGAGACTAAATATAACCCCTTTGTGTATTATATTGCTTCCCATTACGAATCATTTTACTTACAATTGGACAATATGCATATAGGATTATTGATTAGAGGTATCTGCTGTTGATCAAATATGGCCTTGATCTCTTGCCTCAGTGACATGGTAAGGGTGGTTGTATTTCTAGTCATTGGTAACTGGGATGTACCAGCAGCATGAGCAGTGCATGACAGTCTTGTCACTGAATGTTACATCTCGCTGCATATCAGTTAACATGCCTTTGATAAAGATTACTGATAATAATGTTGACAGACTTTTCCTTTACCCTCATTCAAAGACGGGTAGAGAAAAACGCAGTCCTTCTACTGATATAATTTTTTTAATGTCAATGTCATATTTTGCAGATGCTGACTTCAAACTGCAGCAAGATGTTGGTTTGATGATGATAAGACTATCCAAAAATCATTTCAGGGCCTTTTTTCTTGGCTGGAAGTCTGTGTCAGAAATATAGACTCAAAAAATAAATAAATAAATTTAAAAAAGGCAAGGCTCTAAATCTTTATATAAGGCTGGAACTGCACATGCAACAGAAGTGAAATGACATGACATACTTTTCAGATGTGTGTGAGCTTCACAGCTCCAAGGTATTAAACTGTGAGAATCATTTACAGATATTTTTAGGAGCTAAATGTTCTAAAAAAGAAAATTGAACAATTTATGAAAATAATCCCCCATGAAACACAGCTTCAATTAGAACAGGAATAGCACTGTATTATCAGACCCACATCTCTTTACTGACGGATGCTTAATCAGTCATTATCCACCAGTGTGGTACATATAGAGATTATATGTAATTTACTTAGTGTAAAAAATAGTACGCCCTATTAAATAATAAGCTCCTTACCAAGAACTGTCATATTAATGTCCAATTTTATTTTTTTTATTTAATTCTGGAAAAGAAAGTGAATTCACTGCAATCAAACAACAAAAAATTCACAATGTTTTACTCATCAAACAAAAGATTTGAACAAAAATGCAGACTTCAATGGAGGATAAAGGTAGGACACCTCATATATTTACCCACTTAAAATGGTTAAAATTACACACAGGGGTATCGCATCGGGTGCACATTATTAGAACTTTGTTACCCAGTATTTTAAAGGAGGTTTGCTCCATTTAAACCCAAGACATTTAGTTTGGTGTGCTCCTGACAGCTGAAGTGAGAGTGAGCACCATGATGTGAAATTCTACTGCCAGAAAGAGAACACAAGCGTGACTTACATTGGGAGTGTGCAAGAGGGAAACCTTTGCTCTCTAAGACAAACGAAGGCCAGACTGAAGTTTGACAGAGAGAACGTAAACAAAGACCATGACTTCTGGCATAATATTTTTTTTTGATTTATCAGTCTAAAATTGAATTATTTGGACACTGGAACAAAAGTCATGTTTGGCGTGAGACAAATGCTGCATTCCACGAAAACCTCACCAACTGTGAAGCATGGAGGTGACCATGTAATGGTTTGGGGATGCTTTGCTACAGCAGGACCTTGTAAACGTGTTTGTTTTATGAGAGCGAGAAATGAAGATTTACAGAATGTACAGAAATGAAGATGGTAGGTAAAACTTTTCCTTATACAGTATTTCTATGCTCACAAGTTCAACAAAAAAGGCCATGTGCTGTGAGTCGCACATCCCCCACCTTGAGCTGATTCAGACCAAAATCCTTCAGGCCAGGGCCTTTATATTGTTGGTGATGACCAACTGCCCTAACAAAGGAATATAACCCAGACTCATCCATACTTTTGGTGACAAAAATGAACCAAATTTTTTTTTAAAACCACATGATACATAATTACACCACTTGTGATAAGCAGTCTGCTTAAAATTCAGCAACCTCACTATTTGTAACCAAAGCATGTACTTTTTAACGTGTGTGTGTGTGTGTGTGTGTGTGTGTGTGTGTGTGTGTGTGTGTGTGTGTATTAGGGCTGTCACTTTAACGCATTAATTAGATTAATTAATTACGCTGCAAATTAACGCGCTATAAAAATTAACGCAATTAATCCTGAGTGGCAAGTCAATGCGCAAGCATTTCAAATTTGGCCCATTGAGGGACCCGTAGGCTGCAGTGATACGTCACTTCGTACCTCCGCCACTAGTCAAAGCAGGGTGACTGACAACAGAGATGGACGCGACACGGGAGAGCGAGGCAAGCCCACTCGGACCTTTGGGCGGAAAGTTTATTTATAAAAAGAACAAAGACGGGACTATCAATAAAAACGCAGTGATTCTGCGCTGCCAATATGTGCTGTAGATGCCTCCGCCATCTTCCCCAGGGCAGCTGTGGCTACACACGTAGTTTACCATCACCAAGTATGAATGAGGAGTGAATAAATAATGGATCCGATGTAAAGCGTCTTTGAGTGTCCAGAAAAGCGCTATATAAATCTAATCCATTATTATTATATTATTATTCATGTCAGATGACCACCGCTATATCCGCCGCAGCGGGTCACTGGGAGCTGGAGCCTATCCCAGTGGCATAGGGCGTGAGGCAGGGGACACTCCGGGCACGACGCCAGTGCACCGCGGAGCCACACACTAAGACATACAACCACTCACACACACACTCACTCCCACGGGCAATTTGGGACCAGCCAATCAACCTGAAGTGCATGCTTTTGGAGGTGGGAGGAAGCCGGAGAACCCGGAGAGAACCCACGCAGACACGGGGAGAGCATGCGAACTCTGCACAGAGCGGGACTCGAATCCGGGTCCGCCGTGTTGTGAGGCAGCAGTGCTACCCACTGCGCCACCGTGCCGCCCTATATTATTATTATTTTTATTATTATTATTATTATTATTATTATTATTATTATTATTATTATTATTATTATTATTATTATTATTATTATTATTATTTGTACCTTTTGTAAAGGAGAATTTTCATATCACCGAAGCAGCTCCAGCCTAACGTATCATTTAAATGCAAAACATGTCAAGGACACAGAGTTGACGTTACCTTACCCTTTTAAAGGAAAAGTCTTTTGACATCTTGCTGTTGATGTTGCCTTATTTAGAGGCATGTTCTACTATTCATTTTGAATTGCTGTATTGAGTAAGCTTTAGTATTTCATTTTGATTGAGAGTCTGCTTATGTGCCTATTTGAGACTCAGCCTTATTTTATTTCTGAAATTTATTTTATTTAACTGTATTTTTATTGCATTTTTGAGAAATGCACCTGGCATAATTGGTATGCTGATGTGCTTGGCCTTTTTTCTTTTGAATTTCATATGTAAAGCACACTTAACCTTAAAAATGTAGATTTCAAATCTTCTCTTCTTGGTGCATTCTATTGATTAGTCATGCACTACAATTTTGTAATGTCCTAGAATTCAAATTTGTTTTTTGGGGGACTTTAGCAGGTATGAGATTAAAATGCGATTAATTAGATTAATTACAAATCCTTCAATTAATTAGATATTTTTTAATCACCTGACAGCACTATACACACACACATATATATATCTATACTGTATATATACTGTATGTATATATATATATATATATACAGTGTATATATATATATATATATAGTCTGAATTCTTTATATATATATATATATATATATATATATATATATATATATATATATATATATATATATATATATATATATATATATATATATATATATATATATATATATATATATATATATATATATATATATATATATATATATATATATGGCGGCACGGTGGTGCAGTGGTTAGCGCTGCTGCCTCACAACACGGCGGACCCGGGTTCGAGTCCCGCTCTGTGCGGAGCTCGCATGCTCTCCCCGTGTCTGCGTGGGTTCTCTCCGGGTTCTCCGGCTTCCTCCCACCTCCAAAAGCATGCACCTCAGGTTGATTGGCCGGTCCCAAATTGACCATAGGAGTGTGTGTGTGTGAATGGTTGTTTGTTTGTATCTATGTGGCTCCGCGGTGCACTGGCGTCATGCCCGGAGTATCCCCCGCCTCACGCCCTGAGACTGCCAGGATAGGCACCGGCTACCCCGCGACCTGCGTTGGCGGATTAAGCGGGTTGGAAAATGAATGAATGAATATATATATATATATATATATATATATATAGTCTGAATTCTTTATTTTTTATTTTTTTAATAGTTTTTTTATTGTGTACAGCAATTTGCATGAATTAGGTAGAATGACCCATATATGTCATTAGATGAGACGTAATCATGGTTGATACCTGATACCTGATGCATTCCCTGACAGCAGTATTGACAGTGAAGTGTTTCAATGCATATGAAAGTTTTTGCCACTTACTCTACTCGTATATGTGGAAAGTAATGTCCCTGAGTAGTTCAATACAGATTCAGTTCAAGTACATGACACCATGTCAATACATATTAAAAACATGAATAGTCATCCTCCACCCTCAAACTCTCCGACCTCCATAAGCATCAGCTGTGCTCGAGCTGAATGCATCAATCCATCAGCAACAATCTCAAGGCTGCAGTTTAATGTGACATCCATAATGAAACACACACGCACACACACACACACACACACACACACACACACACACACAGACACACACACACACACACACACACACACACACACACACACACAGACACACACACACACACACACACACACACACACAGAGACACACAGCTGGAAGGGACTCTTTGCCGTTAAGGTTAAAATTGGTAATCAGCACTTGTGTGCATCCTTCAATGCAACATGCAGGGCAAACATCACACTTTTGCAATCAATAACCGTAGGTCTTGAAGTCTGTCCCTACGTTGAAATGAGAGACATGAAACCAAACTGCAAAAGTTACATAAGACTACATGCAGCTTTCTGATACAAGAATCTGCTGGTAAAGCAAAGGCTATTTGAGTTCTTTAAGCAGACAGATAAATGCTTACTATTGACAATAAATATAACTTTAACACAGAGTGCCACATATGCTGTATTAGTGAGCTCTCTCAACCAGTTAAGGCTTCCGATCTGCAGTTCAGTCTGTGTCAAAACGAAAAACGATATGGTGTGTAATATTTGCATTTGAAATGATACTGACAGGCTAGACCAAAATGCAAACAAACAAAAGGTAAAAAATGCAAACATGAGGTGTCTACATGAGGTGTGCTAATTTTAATGAGGCAGTTCACATGGTCTTCTTTGATTTCTTTAAAATCTTTGATAGAGGATAATAACACCTCAGAAGAGTTTGTCTGTAGCTGTTTCTAAGGCAACATGGTGAGCATGAGATTTCTATCACAACATGACAACTCACCCTCTGAGAATCCTCTCCAATTTTAGAAGGGACAGCCCTTTAAAATTAAAGCTAATACAGGTAATTTGTGAACTTGACATTTACAACAACACTATTTCAAGTGTAAATTGGAGTAGCTTTTTCAATACCCAGAGCAATGATTTGTTCTATTTCACAGTGTATATGTGTCATCACACCACTGAGATTGAGGCAGGAAGAACTGTACTCAAAGGGTACCAGTTAATTCATTGTTTTGGAAAACCCAAATGTAGGTTCGACAATGATCCAATTGGGTTTCTATCTTTCAGTTTACTGCAGCAGTGGGCTATTTTTTTTATGTTTAGGGTTGCCCTAACACTACATTGCATTCATGTTGTGTTTTTAGAAACACATGAATAAGGCACGAATGTGAGTAACAATATATTTAAAACATGGCAGTAATCCATGATTTTGTATATAAATACAAACTCGAGACTGGGTGATACTATTGAAGCATTGTCGCACAAACAAAAACCAGTCGGAAACCCAAGTTTTGTAATCCCAGAACACACAAAAAAAGTGTTATTAAAACGGAAGGATTTTTCTATGCCTTATGAATGCTAGGAAACCACGAGATACTCAAGGAGTAGAGGACTGCTAGAAAGTCATAACATTATCAAAACCCACATGTTCCTCAAACTACAGAGGCAACTCGTGTTTATAGGGACTAAAAAAAAATAAAAAAATATTCCCATACAAACAAACCAACATGGTTCAATTAAGTTTTCACTGCTACATCCTTTTCAGTTCAGTGTGAAGTTAATTCATAATGTCAGAGAGTAGATTGTAATTTAAGGTGTTTTATCCAAATTATACACTATCAGAGTAGAAGATTCTTACATACAGGGAAATTTTAATGAGAGATCTTGGATCCTGCTGGTCACAATAAAGATTTTCCTGCATCTTAAAATCCTCCTAAGAGTTCTCTCTCCATTCTGTTCCGTAATTAAGTCAGTATATGAGCCGTAAAGTTAGAACTCCTGAAATAAACCCTGAGAAATCTTCACCATCTGCTCTTCTTGCTGCCGTCTCCCAACATCATAGCTATTATCTGGAATATCTGTTTCCACGAGCATGATCAATGTTCCGACATGAACTATAAAAAACCTGCACACAAAAGGGACTTTAATATAGAGTAAAGTAAGGTTATAGAAAAGGGTTATATTCATGATTTGAATCCTGAACTTTAACATCAAACAGATATCTAAATTTCTAAAAAAGATACTTATCTCACTGCTCCCGACATTCTGTTGCATGAAAATTTTTTAAAATGAATTGATTTTAATTGTCTCTCCCTATCCAGTCTCTCTGTTCCCACTGTGTCTCTGCAGAAAAGGCAAGAGTCTGGAAGATTGAAATGAATGAATGGATTGTCCCCCACATAACTAAACACGTTAATTGATTAGTGATTTTGTGCTCACAGGAGTCAGAGTTAGCTCCTGCTGAGAAGAGGAATTCTGTGTAATTAACAGATTTGCTAACATTCACATCTTTTATGAGTGCTAAACTTGGCAGACCAATGCAGATTGTCATTGTCCAGCGTGAGACAATCGATGCAGCTGTGGTGTCCTCAGAAAAGAAAATTGCCACGTTACATAAAACTGAATCACATCCCCTGCAGGATGGATGTGAGGCTTGTCTGCTTTCATATTTTCACATGGAAAATATGTTTTAGTTTACAAAAAATTGGTGTCAAGATTTCTATCAAGTAGTAGATAGATAGCAATAGATAGATGTTATATTGATCCGAGGGGAAATTTGGGTTTCCAGTACTGCACATAATACAGAATGTACTCACTGGTGAATTGACATATAAAATAGAAATAGAATGTGGAGAAAGAGAGCTAAATAAAACAGAGTTGTGAAAACTATTATAATAATGATAATAATGTATTTATCTTCAGATCCATTTCTTCCTCTTTTGCAGGTCACGGGGGTTGCCTATTTATGGGTGAGAGACGGGGGACACTCACTTGTGCACAAAGGACAAACAACTGCTCACGTACACGCTCACACCTACGGGCAATTTGGATGGATCAATTCACCTGAAGCGCCTGTTTTTGGAAGTCAGAGGAAGCGAGATAACCTGGACTGAACTATCATAGACACAGGGAGAACATGGAAACACTGTACAGAAAAGTCTTGGACCCAGAACCTTCTAGCTGTTAGGCCACAGTGCTACCCACTGTGCCACCATGCTGCCCATAATACTACTACTACTACTATTAATGCATCCATTTCCTTTAATTGCTTCATCTGCTGTCTCGAGGAGCTGGAGCTTATCCCCGCTGGCTTGGGCTTGAGGCGGGGGACACTCCGGGCCACACACAGACGCAGACAAAAAAGGTACACATACACTCACACCTACAGGCAATTTGGAATGGCCAATTTACCTGAAGCGCATGTTTTTGGAAATGGGAGGAAGCCGGAGAGCCTGGAGAGAACCCACGCAGACACGGAAAGAACATACAAACTCTGCACAGAGCGGGACTCGAACCCAGAACCACCATGCTTGTGCGGCTACCGCGCTCACGTGATGATAGGAAAAGTGATTCTAGTCGGGACAAGGCAAACAGTCAGAGTTGAGGGATAAACGCACAAGAAGGAGGTAGTTTAGTAGAAGCAAACAGGTAAGGGACAAAAAGAAACAACATGGAACAGACAGAACTAAAATAAAGTGAGGACACATAAAACTAAACCAGAACTTGGGGATAAATACAGGAGGGGACTTCATGATTTTTATGTTATTAGAGCTGAGAAATAGTTAAGAGACTCATGGATAACTCATATTGTGATGAATTTTATTTAGAAAAATCAGTAACTCACCATTGTTCTTAAAGGTTGCCAAATGCTTGTTTTCATCTGTCGGTATCTTGGATGAGGTCCCTGACAATCCCCAAAACATCCTCTGGTGCCAAAAAACAGCCTCTGTGTATTGGCACAGACACACTATTTAGAGTTGTCTTTTTTTATTTTGCTTATTGACCTCAGATAGGTCTTTGAAGGACAGAGGGGCATCTAAGTATTGGCAGTTGATGCAATTATGGTGTTAGGTAATTTTACCAGCTCAAGCACTTGCAATTGAGTTTTTATCACAAGAGTTTCATTCATTGTCCGTGCTCCTGATGATGCCATTAGTCCTTCCTCAGTCCCAGACGGTTGAATTGCTTCTGGCAACATATCAAGCAATCTGCGCTCCCCAATTGTCAAACTCCTTTTTGTACAAGGCGGGAGATGGGAGGTCGATCGTCTCCTTTTCAGCTGAAGATAGAATCAGGAGCTGTTGGCCAGCTCCAACATGTAGGTCATTGCTCAAAATTTTGTTCCAGTTCATTAAAATGCATTATGGAATTTGGGCTATGGTTTTCCGTAATGATGCACAGGCTGTCCAGTATCCATTTTTGCGTGACATTTTTGCTGCCACTGCAATACAGAAGTATCACAGTTTTATTTTCAAAATCCTCACAGGCTCTGACCTCTTACATATACAAAGCTTTGAATAAAAACCACAACTTTTTTCACTTTCTGTAATAAGTTTGCCACTCATGGCATCCTTGACAGCTGTTCAGTAGAAGAAATATACATCAATGTAAAATGTAGGCCAAAGAATGTACAGAATTTCTGAAGGGCTGCCAAAATCTCCCCAGTTTTTCCAGCAGCATCACTGTATGATTCTTCATTGATTTCTGTCATTAGGGACGAAAGAAGAGCCTAATTGTGGTGAACGGATTTCACGGCTCCTGTGCACACCATCCATCTTGTTGGATAGAGCGCACAGACACAGGAGCTAATTAATTATTCAAGATTTTTTTGTTTGTTTTGTCTTTTTAGGATATTACTTCTGAGCGTGTGCCACCTCTAGCTCAAAGCCCTATTTTGATTGAAGAAACAGTGGAAGATATATTTTCCCGCTGATGGGCGTTATTAATATTACTTTGACATACATAATGTCTAAATGAAAGTGGGACCTGGTTCCATTGTCCCCATTGATTCCACAATCCATGTCTTGCAGTAGCAATGATATTTAATATTTGTTTAAAAAGTGGTAACTCAGAGATGCTTGATATTTCCTTTAGTCCCATCACTGAACTGTAATTCCTATACTATGTACCCAAGTGAAATAGGAGCAGTGAGCTGTTCTAAAACACTTCCAAAACTTTGAGTCCCAATTTGAAATCAAATCTAACTTCCTTTTACCGCTATTCCTACTGTCAGCAAAATGTCATGTAGCCGGGTCTTCACAAAGGTTTATATCTCCCTCATAACAGAGCAAGACAGGCTCTTGAGTCCTCAGGCTTCGGTATGACTTCAGACTAACCATTGTTACAGAAAATCTTTATTCAAGGTCCCTTCAAGGCCGCCTGCGTGGCGACACGGTGGCATAGTGGTCAGCACTGTTTCCTCACAGCAAGAAGATCATGGGTTCAAACTTCAACATGGCCTTTCTGTGTAGAGTGTGCATGTTCTCTCCATGAATCGGCTTTCTCCAGGTACTCTGGTTTCCCCCCATCATCAGGAAAAATGTGCTTATAAGGAATATTAGGTTATGTTGGCCCGTAGTGGCGGTGCACCCAGGGTCCAGCGGCTCAGGACCAACTCTCCATCTAATCTTGGAATTTCATTGTACCATTTGTATGATGACAAATAAAGGTTTTTAATCTTAATATTCAGCAATTCTCTCCATAAAGACACAGTAATGCAAAAGATAAAGTTGTAAAGCAATCCTGAAAGTGTTCCTCTCCTTGGTTTGGTCCAGTGAGAATTCGCTGGCAGGTATTCTGTGTCACATTGCTAAATTGCTGTTATGGGAAATTCTGCAAAATACCATCTGCCACAAATGCAACAGTACATGTGTGTAGTTAGACTTTTGTCCAGTTAAGCATCTAATTAGACCATTTACAGTAGATGTGTGCGTGGGGTCTTTTTTGTTTGGATGTGTGTGTGTAAGTGTGAACATTGTGGTCACATTAAAAACGGTGCATAATATTCATCAATTTAAAGACCCCTGAGCGCAGCACAAGGGAATAGAGAATGAATTCTACCCCAGGCCAATTCACAATTAACATCAAGGTACCCATGAGATCATTTACACATTTACACCTCATTGTTCACACACACAGACAAAGAGAGGCTTTAAAAGTATTAATGCTAAGTTAAGTTTATGCTCATTAGAAGGTCAAACTGAACCATCATGTCAATGTCTCTTTCATACACAGATTTGATTCATGTGTATACTGCAGCTGAGAATGACGATGCCAAACACCACCTATCCTCCACCATTTGCAGCTTCAACTGGAGCCTATGCCAGCTGGCAATGGGCGAGATGCAGGGTACACCCAGTCAATTAGAGTGTACACATTCATTCATTCATTTTCATGCACCGCCGCTGTATCCGCCGTAACGGGTCACGGGGAGCTGGAGTCTGTCCCAGCTGACATAGGGCGTGGGGCGGGGGACACTCCGGGCACGACGCCAGTGCACCGTGGGAGTGTACACATCTTTACTCAAAATCACACTCATGTGCGATGTACACAAACATGGACAGAACATGCAAACTCTCCATAGGAAGGTCAGAGGTTTAAATAGAAACTTTGTGTTGTGAGATGATCACATCATGTCACCCCTTTCAGTCTTTAACTATTCTTACATTCAGAAATCATAAAAACACTCAGGTACTTGACAGTGGCCACCCTGCACAACATACTGTAGAAACAACCTCAAAGACCAATATAGCAACTTGTTAATAGTATCCATCCAACTACAGCATTATTTCAATCAACACAGCTTGCGATCGGCACTGTTGACAAGCTAAACTAAATAAAACAGAAAAAAGTACAAAAGGACATGAACAGTTAAAGTCAGTCTTAGGAACAGCAGTGTGAATCCATTCTTGATCTTAATCAGTTCTTCCCTAAGCGACAAATCAGTGGTGGAAAGAAAAAGGCAAGCACTTGTCTTGGAACATTTTTTTCAAAAATAACACTTTTTGTCATCACACCATAAGGGTACAACTCAGGAAAAAGAATTCCAAACAGAAGCCATTTGTGGTATTGTACTCGTGCCTGATGTAAATGAAGTGATTGGGTTGGAACCTGGATAAATTATTTCCTGTCTACATTATTACGGTAGGAATTGCGTTTGTTTTTTACATCAATTAGAAATGCAAATGAGGTGTTTTTAAATACATAATCTGTGAGGCAGGCTTGGTAATTCAAACTACAGTATGCATTAGATGATGTTAGGACAAAACTGAAACCCACACTGTTTCACTGCAATTTCTGCAGGGAACTGCAAAAACACAGGCCAGCCTTTTAAGTAACATATTTGTTTCAAAATGTTAACATAGAATATCTCATCAGAGAAATACATAATTAAAGAACATTTGCTAGTTTGAAAGTATTATTTACAGATGACTAATTTCCCATGTTTTATGAATGAGATCCAAATAGGATGTCAGCACCACCCTACTTTTTCTCCCTTCCCGATTAGTATATGTATGCCAGCACAAATTCCCTTTTGCATTGATTCACATGATTAAAATCAAAAAGAAAATTGTCTTTAACTGAGTTGTATCATATTACACCATTTTGTACTGTAGGAAGAATTTGGAGACATCAAGGTCAAATCAGATTTATTGATTTGTTGTCTTCCTGGAAATGTATCAGCACTGTAACAGGTCAGAGGTAGGACCCACGTACAGCACAGACTGAGACCAGAGCAGTAATAGTCTAACAGTTTATTCTGAGGTTCGCACAGAATGGCAGCAATATTCCAGACAGTCTCCGTAACCAGGAATCCCAGGTGACAGGTATCAGACAAGGAACGAGCAGGCAGAGTAGTCAACGACAGAAGGCTGGTCAGTTTACCGGGGCAGAGACGAGGAAGACGGGTCGAAGACAGGCAGGGTAGTAACCGAGGAAGCAGTCCGGAGATCAATACGAGAGAGCTATGCATGACACAAAGACAATCTGGCAGAGACTGAGAGGAATGGGAGGGTATATGTACTGAGCCGGCAGGTGATAATCAGGTGAGGAAACACAGGTGAAGGCAGTTGCACTGATGCGTTTGGAGTGGAAGGCAGGTAGAGCTGGGCGGATGAGGGGAAAACCAGGAGCGGATTGTGACAGGACCCCCCCCTTCAAGGGACGGCTCCAGACGTCCCAGACTGAGCGGGGAGGGAGGGGGGAGGCCGGAGGGGGGCTAAAACTCCTCTGAGACAGCGGAGTCCACATCGTCGTCCGCAGAAGAGGAAGATGAGCCGGAGGAAGTGTCCACATCCGAGCCACCATCGTCCGGTGGGTCGGCAGGCCCATCAGCAGCAGGTCCCCCAGGGGACGGGATGGAGGATGGAGCAGGCTGGTCCGGATGCAGGCGGTGAAAGTCTGTGATGAGCCGAGGATCCACGATGAACCGGGCCGGAACCCAGGAACGATCCACCGGACCGTAACCTTCCCAGTCCACCAGATACTGCATACCACGTCCACGGCGGCGAGAGCGCAAGAGGCGCTTGACAGCATACACAGGACCACCATCGACAAGCAGAGGAGGAGGAGGGGGTGGTGTAGGGGGAACAAGAGGACTCACCCGGACAGGCTTGATCTTGGAGACGTGGAATGTCGGGTGGATCTTCATGGACGCTGGGAGCTGCAGGCGGACCGCTTCCGGGTTAATGATGCGAGAGATGGGGAAGGGACCCACAAACCTGGGAGCCAGCTTGCGACTCTCCACCTTGAGGGGCAGGTCACGGGTGGAGAGCCAGACCCTCTGGCCGACCTGGTAGGCGGGAGCAGGCGTACGATGCTTGTTGGCGGCGGCAGCATAGCGGTCAGCAGACTTCAGGAGGGCGGTGCGTGCTCGTGCCCAGGTGCGCCGGCAACGACGGACAAAGGCTTGAGCTGACGGGCAGGCAGCTTCCCTCTCTTGGTTAGCGAATAGCGGCGGCTGATACCCATAGGCACACTGGAAGGGGGAAAGGCCCGTGGAGGAGCAGGTGAGGGTGTTGTGGGCATATTCCACCCAGATGAGTTGCTCCGACCAGGAAGCAGGATTGTCAGCCGTGAGACAGCGAAGCGTGGTTTCCAGGTCCTGGTTAGCTCTCTCAGTCTGCCCGTTGGACTGGGGGTGAAAACCAGAGGAGAGGCTGACTGAGGACCCCAGCAGACTGCAAAACTCCTTCCAGAAGATGGAAGTGAACTGGGGGCCCCGGTCAGAGACGATGTCGGTGGGCAGACCATGGAGCCGAAAGATGTGTTGGAGGACCAGACTGGCAGTCTCTTTGGCAGAAGGAAGCTTGGGAAGGGGAATGAAGTGTGCCATTTTGCTGAACCGGTCTACCACTGTGAGGATGGCAGTGTGACCCCGGGAGGGGGGTAGACCGGTAACAAAGTCCAGGGAAATGTGTGACCAAGGGCGATGAGGGACAGGCAGGGGGTGCAGGAGGCCGGCTGGTGGGTGACGAGGGGTCTTATTTTGGTTGCAAACAGGACACGCGTTGACGTAGCCCCGGACATCCTCCTCCAGCGAAGGCCACCAAAAGCGCTGCTGCAGGACATCACAGGTGCGCTGAATGCCTGGATGACAGGTGAGCCGGGAGGCGTGCCCCCACTGGAGCACATCGGAACGGAGCCTAGCCGGAACAAACAGGCGGTCAGGAGGACAGGAACTAGGACCGGGCTGATCCTCAGCGGCTGCCCGCACCCTCTCCTCGATCTCCCAG
Source organism: Antennarius striatus (assembly GCF_040054535.1). NCBI lineage: Eukaryota > Metazoa > Chordata > Actinopteri > Lophiiformes > Antennariidae > Antennarius > Antennarius striatus. The sequence goes on along the minus strand of NC_090790.1, from coordinate 6,723,862 downwards.
GTGACGCAAGCGACGAGGCAGGAGGCTGGAACAATGGTGGAGGGTTCAGGTCTTTCATCCGGGCTCTCAGGAAATCGGCGGGAGAGTGCATCTGGCTTGGTGTTACGGGAGCCTGGCCGATAAGACAGCGTGAAATTAAACCTCTCAAAGAAGAGTGACCAGCGGGCTTGTCTTGAGTTCAGTCTCTTGGCAGAGCGGATATACTCCAGATTGCGGTGATCAGTCCACACAATGAATGGCACCTCGGCCCCCTCTAGCCAATGGCGCCATTCCTCCAAGGCCGCCTTTACCGCCAGAAGCTCCCTGTTACCAATGTCATAATTCCTCTCCGTGGGAGTGAGACGGCGAGAGAAAAAAGCGCAGGGATGGAGCTTCTGGTCTTTGGCGGCGCGCTGGGACAGGATCGCCCCCACCCCCACGCTGGATGCATTTACCTCCACGGTGAACAGGCGCTCCGGATCGGGGATCTGGAGGATGGGTGCAGTGGAGAAACGAGTCTTGAGGGTGTCGAAGGCTCCTTGAGCGGCATCGGTCCAACGGAAGGAGGTCTTGGATGAGGTGAGGGCAGAGAGGGGAGATGCGATGGAGCTGAAACCTCTGATGAAGCGCCGGTAGAAATTGGCAAACCCCAAGAAACGTTGCAGTTGCTTGCGTGTCTCCGGGACAGGCCAGGAGGTTACAGCAGAAACCTTAGCAGGATCCATTTTAATGCAGTCTTTGGCAATAACGTACCCCAGGAAGGAGACCGAGGGTACATGGAACTCACACTTCTCCGCCTTGACGAAGAGGGCGGAGTCCAGGAGGCGGCGGAGGACGGATCTTACGTGGACGATGTGCTCCTCCTGGCTGCGGGAAAAGATCAGGATGTCATCCAGATACACAAAGACGTACTTATTAAGCATGTCTCGGAGCACATCGTTCACCAGGGCTTGGAAAACGGCAGGGGCATTTGTCAAACCGAAGGGCATCACAAGATACTCGTAATGCCCTGTCGGGGTGTTGAAGGCAGTCATCCACTCATCTCCCTCCCGGATGCGAACCAGATGATAAGCATTCCTCAGATCGAGTTTTGAGAACACCGTCGCCCCCTGGAGCAGTTCAAAAGCCGTGGAGAGGAGCGGGAGGGGGTAGCGGTTCTTAACCGTGATATCATTAAGTCCACGATAGTCTATGCAGGGGCGCAGTGTCTTATCCTTCTTTTCCACGAAAAAAAATCCTGCACCAGCAGGTGAAGAAGAGGGGCGGATGATCCCTGCCGCCAAGGAGTCTCTAATGTATACCTCCATGGCTTTTCTCTCAGGGGCAGAGAGAGAGTACAAACGTCCTTTGGGAGGAGATGTGCCCGTTAATAAGTCAATCGCACAGTCATAAGGGCGGTGTGGCGGCAGGGAGGTGGCTTTAGCTTTATTAAACACCTCTTTCAGGTCGTGGTACACCGCAGGAACCCCAGTGAGGTCTGGAGCAGGAGTAGAAGCAGGAGCAGGAGCAGAAGAAGCTGACGACGCCTCGAGACAGGTCCGCTGGCAGGTCACACCCCACTCCCGAACAGAGCAGGTTGTCCAGTCGATGTTAGGATCGTGCAGTCGGAGCCAGGGGTACCCCAGAATGACGGGTTGGTTAGGTGTGGACAGAAGCAGAAACTGGATGCTCTCACCGTGCCCCCCTGGCAGGAGCATGCGCACCGGGTTGGTTTGAGATGTTACCCTCCCCAGCACATGTCCGTCCAGGGCTCTGGCTGCAATGGGCGACGGCAGCGGCTCCGGGCGTAGTCCCAGCTGAAGAGCGAGGTTCTCGTCCATGATGCTCCCATCAGCCCCAGAATCGAGGAGGGCGGCGATGGAGTGGGAACCAGAAGGCAGCAGGAACTTGGCGGTGATGCTTGGCCTTTCAGTGGAGGCGGGATCAGTGATGGAGCTCACCAGTATGCCTCCGTTCACTGGTGAGCTCTGGCTTTTACTGGGCACCGGCTGACGAAGTGTCCTGGCTGACCGCAGTACATACAGAGGTTCAAGCGCTGTCTTCTCTCCCTCTCCTCAGGTGAGAGGCGGGTGCGGCCAAGCTGCATCGGCTCCGGATCCCCCTCACACACAGGGGTGACTGAGGCAGACAGGAGAGAGGTCGGCGCCGCTGTAGGCTTGGAGCGAGGAGGACTGCGGGGACGGGCAGGGCGTGGCTGGAGCTCAGAGCGTCTCTCTCTCCGGCGTGCCTGGATGCGCAGATCAATGCGGGTGGCGAGTTCAATCAGGCGCTCCAGTGTTGACGGCAGCTCATAAGCGACCAGCTCGTCCTTGATGTATCCAGCCAGGCCCCGCAAAAAGACATCACGGAGGGCGACCGGGTTCCAGTCACACAGAGGGGCCGTGGTACGAAAGTCTATAGCGTAATCCGTGACTGAACGGCTGCCCTGGACCAGATCCAGCAGTTCTCGTCCGGCGTCGGCCCCCAGAGGTCCAGTACCAAAAACCTTCCGGAGCTCGTCGGCGAAGGACCGGAAAGATCGACAGGCGGGAGTCCCTCTCTGCCACTCCGCAGTGCCCCACAGACGTGCCCGCCCGGTGAGGTGATTGACGGTGTAAGCCACCTTAGCCTCCTCCGAGGAGAAGGTGAGCGGCTGGAGGGAAAAAATGATGGAACAGTTGCAGAGAAAGGCGTTGCAGGTGGCAGGATCGCCGTCATAACGCTCCGGTGCTCCCACGTTAGGCTCCCGGATCGAAGGCGGAACGGCGGCGACACCCGCTGAGGCGGACGGCGGAGCAGCAGCGCTCGCCGAGGCAGGTGACGAGAACGTGGCTCCCGGTGAGACAGACGGTGTGAGCCCCAGCGCCTGGGTGCGGGCGTGGAGACTTGCTACATCACACCGAACTTGTGACAGAACCTGCTGGTTTTCTGCTGCAGCCGCAACGGAATTCGCAACCAGCTGGTCAAGCATGTCCTCCATCCGGAAGATCCGGTGATCAACCTGTGCTGGATCCATTTATGGCCAGATTGTACTGTAACGGGTCAGAGGTAGGACCCACGTACAGCACAGACTGAGACCAGAGCAGTAATAGTCTAACAGTTTATTCTGAGGTTCGCACAGAATGGCAGCAATATTCCAGACAGTCTCCGTAACCAGGAATCCCAGGTGACAGGTATCAGACAAGGAACGAGCAGGCAGAGTAGTCAACGACAGAAGGCTGGTCAGTTTACCGGGGCAGAGACGAGGAAGACGGGTCGAAGACAGGCAGGGTAGTAACCGAGGAAGCAGTCCGGAGATCAATACGAGAGAGCTATGCATGACACAAAGACAATCTGGCAGAGACTGAGAGGAATGGGAGGGTATATGTACTGAGCCGGCAGGTGATAATCAGGTGAGGAAACACAGGTGAAGGCAGTTGCACTGATGCGTTTGGAGTGGAAGGCAGGTAGAGCTGGGCGGATGAGGGGAAAACCAGGAGCGGATTGTGACAAGCACATGAAGTTTGTGGCAAAAGCAATGCCTCACAATACAGGGCAATGTTTTCATTTCACCTTTAGATGACATGCCAAGGAGAACAACTTGCATATTTACACTAAATATGATAAGTTTATGATTAATGCAAAAAAAAATGCTCAATAATAGGAAAGAAGTGGTTCAGATGAAAATATATAAAGAGAAAAGAAGAGATTTAGATGAACTATGAAAATAAGTTAAATAAGTAAAATCTAACCTGAAGTAGAATCAAGAGTTGGAGAGTGTGTCATGTCTTTTGATGTCACAGCTCCATGTGTGACATGTGTGCGGTGTACCTCCCACCACTCCCTTTAATCTTCCTATTGCTTTCCACTCCCGTCGTAATAATGAGTAAAAATTTGATGGAGCAAGTTCGGGAAACCAACTTCTCTAATGTCACAACATTAGCTATTCTTTTAATCTGTCAGCTGGGTATCTTCAATCATGAAAATGACCCAGTGAGAATCTGCTTGCCTTTTGCAGTACCTCTTTAGGAACATCTTTTGTTTGCGCTCCTTTTACTTGTAGAATCTTTACTGCTAACCATCATAGCTGAACTCTGAGGCACACAATCTATTTTTTCTTGCCATTTATTGAGGCTGAAAACACAAGAGCAGCCTCTGATCAACAGCTCTGCAGGCCCAGGGGACAATCTGTCAAAAAATAATGTGTGATCACACAATTTGCATTACATTATTAATACATTAATTATTTACATGTTAAATAACTGGCAGCCAATGCACAGGGGTATTGAAATACCATTTGAAATAACCCCCCTTTTATTATCCAGTGATTTTTAATCACTAAAAATGTTCATATAGAGACAGATGACGCCTAATTTTAAAAAGATGTGATCTGTTGCACTGACTGTACTTTTGATGTGTGATGGGCAGAATCTGTGTCTTGCTACTATATATGAAAACCCAAAGTACTCTAGTCAGAATCAGGACATTCTTGTTTTTCTTTTTTATATGCTTCCAAAAGATTGAGAAGTTTAGAACTCAATATCCATGAGCAAGCTGATTCGATAAATCAGTATTGTTCTGCAAGTTTTGTTCATGCATCGATGGACTGAACTCCCAACTAATGCCATCCCTGACAATCACTGTTGCCTCTCATGATTACATTTTAATGATCCCATATTGGGCTTTTTTTTAGTTATGGAATTTAGCTGCCAGATGTCTAACTGCACTATATTTGAAATGTCTTGCCCCAAATTGATCCGTGGTCCTCAATATCTTTGATGACTGACCATTACAAGTTACTGAGCTCCCTTTGTCCATGCTTGCCACACCTCCAGGAGTTGTTTACATGTGCCATGTTTTGCTGTGGTTGTTTTCTGGAGCAGTAAAACTATAACGAAAACTGATTCCCGCCTCAATCAATATCAATAAAGTATATATCAATATAGCACTTTACTCATAAGCAACTGTTAATAAGATAGAAATGTTTCTTGTGTATGTGTGTGTGTGTCTGTGTGTGTGTGTGTGTGTGTGTGTGTGTGTGTGTGTGTGCGTGCGTGCGTGCGTGCGTGTGAGCAGTGTAGTTGGTTTGGATACACACGGCTTTCAGATCACTTTGAAGAGCTAAAGTTGCTTTAATTCATCAAAAACCAGACCACAGTTCTGATTCAGTAGCGTCTTCATCTGCTATGAAACTGGTTATGTGTTTGCTATGATGCTGAGAATATACCTTAAACACACACACACAAACACACACACACACACACACACACACACACACACCTGACTGAAGCAGAGCTAACTAGTTTGCCAAATACTAGCCGACTTCAACAGCTTGTGAGGAACTTTCAATGTCTAGCTCTGAGCCAGGTCATTGCTACACACTGCTACCTTAGCCTGAACACGAATTCCACCTCGGGGACGACCACACCCTTATCCGGGGAGAGGGCATGTCAATCAGTCAAATGTGGCTCAGAACATGTCAGTCACTCCGTCAATCACTCCTGTTGTTATGCAAAGGTGGGAGCTATGACCAAACGGATCGTTATGATGAAGCCCAGACAAAATTTCCAAAGATCCCAAATATTTATTGATGCAGTAAGCATTTGTTTTCCTGATTCTATGAGTTGGTAAGTTTAGGGAGAACCACTATGTATACAGCATATATAGACCGTAAAAATGTGTTTTTCATAATAGGACCCCTTTAAACAAAAGACACTGTAGCAATGCTTCTGTATTATATCTAATGAGAGAGAACAGTAAAAAGTAAACATGTCACACGCAGCTCTGTATTTTGACATCTGAAATCACGTTGTGAGAAGTGCTGTGTTGACAAAATGGTGAAGAACAATCAGAGGTGGTAACTAGGAAATTCAAACATGGAACCAAACATCTAATTAAAGCATATATGTAATTACATCACACCACTCTTATGTTTCCTGTTGTCTTTCTGATTCTTCAAACTGAAGGTGTTTTCTGATTCTTAAATACCAAGATGAATTAAAGACTTAAATTAAAGACTTTTGTAATATTATGGTTGTAAAGTACAAATTGTTGAAGATAATAATGAATGCAGGGTTAAAGTTTTGCTTTGTGGTGTGTCAATGGTCTTTCTACTCCAATCAAGGCCATATGACCTCAGACTGCTTCAGGATATCCCAGAAGTCATTTGGCTCCACTGTGAACTTGACCTGGATAACCTTAAAGATAATGCATACAGCGATGTAGTCTTGCACATACAGACGGCAAAATAATATGTTTTACTATATTGTGGATTTATTAAGCACCAAATTATCTTCTGTCAGACTTATGAGTAATACTTCTGCAGCTGTTAATTATGTGTCATAATACATATTGCAATGGCCTCAGAGAATTTAATTCAGAGAAGTAAAGGCTGTCATTTGCTTGATAACCTCTCCAACCCCCATCCCAAAAGAAATTTTATCATGTCTCCTGGGCAGCAAAATTCAATATATGATGTTTTGTCCAAATTGGTTTGGAGTAAATTAAATATTTAATTGCACGCGTCTATTCTGGAAGCTTTACACTATTTTATATAAATCTTTCAAAGCCATCAGCCTCGAGACTGAAAAAATCTTAATGCTATTAATCCTTGCCTTTTACTGACAATCTCTAAGCAATTTCTCTGTCATGTGCAGTTTTTTAGCTGCTATTGTGCATTTACACTGTCTGTCAAGTGCCATGAGAGTTTTCCAATCAACATATTTTTATTTGAGTGTGTGCGGGCCACAAGCCATGGATTTTTCTAAAATACAGATCATCTCACTTATTCAGCATTCTGTCAGGGAGAGCTGCAAGACAGAATTCAATTTGCTGCGCTGCACAGCCTGCTGAAGGCGAAGAATTCTGCCTGACTGTTCCTTATAAATATGGATTTGACCCACACTAAATGCTATCACAGTCCTTTTGGAGAGCTGCAGCCTCTCTTGGATGTTAAAAGTATGATGTGTCGTTTTAGCCACGTGAAATCTTGGCAAATGAGATTCAGATTGGATGCTGGTCAGAGTGATTAAGCAAACCATTTGGTCATCAGGATGGCATTTTTCTCCCTTTATGCAAATGTTAAAAGACTGGGCTGTGGGAATGATGCCCAATACAATTTTAGTTGATACCTTTCCCTCTATTTGTCTCACTTCCAGAGATGCACTCCTCCTGCGTTCCTCAAAACAACCATGGTTTTGACATAACAGATCACATGATTTCACAACATCTTTTTCCAGACACTTGACTTTGTTGCAGAAGGTCAGAAGGTCATAACATTTGGTTGTGAAAAAGGATTTAGTGAGGCAGAGACAGAAAGGACGATAGTCAAATGCATTCAGGTCATTTCCCATTCCTGCTGGGGGCCAAAACTGCTGCACACTCAGCAGCCACGGATTGACAAGCTAAACGTAGTTCTGGACACACCAGGTTCTTTAACTCCACAAGGCCATACCTTTAATACCATGCACTCATAGGAAGTGGAGCTGACTCAGTACAGCACTGATAAAAATGTCACCATGTGGCCTTTGCTATACTTTGATGTTTTTCTGTGTTGAAGAACTAAAACCTGTGGCTTTGTCTCATGCATGTCCAGTTTTTAATCCTATACCTTCTATTTGGGAGTCTCTGCAGATACGCATTGCAAGCTTGCAACAAGGAAAAGTACCCTGTGAAAGTTTTCACTTTAAATTTTGGTTTTAGGTTTTACAGTGATTTGCCTTACTCTTCTTCCATAGTGCTAAACATGCTGTTTTTGACTGGTTGGGTGCACCTTTGAAATGGTGTCAACAAAAAAACAGCAAATGCTCATTCTTGTGCCTCCTGATTAATGATGTTCACACTGAAGCTACGCCGGCAGAGGAACTGTTTGCTCTACTTTGTTTGGCCAAGAACTGAAAAAAGAGCAGGAGTCTAGAATTTCTCCACTCTCCTCCATTCCCTAAGCCCTTTCCAAATAAGACAAATTTAATATCTACAGATTAGATTAGTGGTTCCCTTTTATTAAGAGGATATGAGCTCTTTTTAGAAATGACATGACTGATAGAGGTCTGACATTACAGTTTGAACCAAAGACCAATCTGAACATAATATTAGATGGGTGAGGAGCCCAAATTCTGTTACATGATTTTACATTTGGTATGAATGAAGAGTTGATTAGCTGTCAGTGCACAAGGTTGCTTCCATGCCCTGGATTCTGGTTAACACTAACAAGAGGATATTAACAATCACAGTGTCTATGGCCTCTTTGATTTCATTAGTTTCTCATCTTGTGTCTTGCTGTTATGATATTTGGATAGAGTGAGTCTTGAGAGTCTTGACTTTATACTGTCGAATTAAAACCTTTCATATCACAGTTTGTTTAACTCTTACAGTCTGTTAATACGCTTTGAGCTTGATATGAAAAGTCCATGAAAGTTTGTGCATTAGTTTTGTCTCTCAATTGTATGCATTCGTACATTCTTTCTTCAACAATGTTGGTTGAATCAGGAGAATCTTCAATTCAGACACAGCAGTTCCGACCTTAATATGACTTTGTGAAATGTAGACAAAATCTGATAGCAGTTCCATTAATGGGCAGGTTTCTACTATTTCCATGCAAACATTTTTTTTGTAAGCAACACCAACAGCCGCTTATCCACGGTGTGAATTTTTGGTCTGCTGGAGCCAATTCCTGCTGCATGCAAGCATAAGGTTGGGTACACCCCAGCTAAGATGCGAGCTTATTGAGGGGCCACGTGAAAAGCCTAAGCTGCATGTTTTCGGAGGTGGGAGGAAAGAACCAGCAGATAACCCAGTTAGACAACATACAGTATGCAGTATACTCTGTACAGAAAGGAATCAAAGCCGGAACCTTCTTGCCCACTGCACCACTATGGTGCCCCTGCTACTATTTCCATACATTCATCCATCTATCCATCCGTCCATCCATCCATCCATCCATCCATCCATCCATCCATCCATCCAGTTTTCTGTAGATGATTTGTAGTGAAATTTTGATCAGAGTAAATGTGTCAACAACCAAGAATGTTTTGGTGTTTTAATGTTTGTTTGAATAATTATAAAGTATAAAATCAAGCTCAGTTAAAAACAATTTATTTGCCTTTACAAACATTATGGTGTGCAATCAGTTAACATAATAAAAATGTGTGAAATATGCTTCAAATATACAAGTGTAGAAACTGATTTTTATTTCAATAGTATATTAAATGCTCATTATCAGAAAATATGCATGTATTATTGACATGTATTACCAAAAGGGATACTTGTTTCAGCAAAGTACTCCCTCAACCCTTGCTGAGACAATAAAAAGTAGGCTCGTGTGAAAGGAGAAAAAGCTAACTTTAGCATGAGTGTGACTGTGGACATGTCAAGATATCATTCAGCCAACAAGACCTGAACAACTCTGAATGCAGCTTTTAACCTTGAATAGTCTATCAGATGATGAAGGTGGTAGTGGCAGGGCGATATCACTGGAAATACAAAACTATAAATTTGGCTTTAAACGCAACTTAATAGCTCCTCCCATAACATTTCTTATGTTACTACCTGAAGCACCGTTTAGTTTAGCTGAGTGAACAGAGATAATGATTGTGATTTGTTTGGCCTCTTTCATGTCTACAGTGCAGTACTTTAAGTGAAAGAGTAAGAGGAATGGCCTCTCATAAAATCTACATGAAGGTAAAGTGTGAATGAGCAGTGGAGGTGATAAATCCTGTTGAAGCCACACTGAAGGTGAAAGTTGCTCTTCAGTTCAGGTCAAAAACTCTGCCTTTATACCATTTTGCAGATGTCAGCATAGACAGCATATGACTCTCGTCTGAGAATAAAATGTTTAATATGATATTCCAAAATGGTTTTCATTGTGGTCAGTTTTTGTCCGTGGGTAGAGTGAAAAGTCTAACATTTGAAGAGATTCTGAGGGGAATGCTCAAAGCAATGACTTTGACAATTAATCCTCTTAAAGCCAAAAGAAATATTCTTGTTTGTTCAAAAGAAAGAAATCATGTTCAGCATTTGAGCTGAAGGCTCCACGTAATGGCTTGTCTCTTCTCATCAATGCCATGAAAAGAAGTGATGTCCAAAGAGCCTTCAACAATAATTGAACAATTTCAAAACATGTTTCAATGCATAAAATATAAATGGGAGAGTTTGAGGACCTGTCAGGTTGACTTCACTTTGCACATCCTGGAAAGATATGCATACATGTTTGTTTCATGATGCTGAGGCATTTTATCTGATATTTCAAGGTGGCTTAGATCATATTATTATTATTACATATTACAGTCAGACTGAATACCATCCACATTCAACCAGAGTTTATAATTTAGTTATTCTCACTCATCCCTTCCATGTCATTATCTTTTCAAATTTTATTATTTTGATGGGTTTCACCCTGGCTTATTACTGCATATAGCCCCCATTTGGAGCTGTCTAGAAAGCCAATATTTAGAATGAACAGTATGTTGAAATGTTAATTATGCATATGAAGAATGAGGACTTAATAATTCTGTATCCAGATGGGGATGAAAAGAATGGGGGAAAAAATCTGAGATATCCCCATTCTAATCATTATTATAACATGTATTAGTGGAAATTACACACTCAAGTCTAAAAATGAACAATAAAAAGGAAAAATAATAACATTAAAAATGTGTCTTTAAATTAATCCTTGAAATACATTTAAAATCAAGGTTAATAATTTAACATCTGTCTCTATTAACATTCTGAAATTACAGTTGATGTATGATCACGTGCTCCCCTTCACTGCATTTGTGTCACTGCTCTCTGTTACTCCACTGCCATAGAGCCGGCACCCACACTAGATCATTGTTTCTTCCAGGGCATGAAAACCACTGTCAACGTCAGTGCTCCCTCTTCACTCCCTCCCCTTTGTTCACTTCTAATTAACAGAGATTTTGCTTGACTGAACTTCAAAAGGCCACTGGAGAAAATAGTCTGCTTAGCTCTGAGTCACTCAATCTTTCATCTGAATTATAGGATTTTAAAAGTCAAGACATTAAGAGATTGCCAAATGGCAAGGACAAAATACAATGGACCAATTATCTAAAAAAAAATTACAAGTTGTGTGATGTGAGTTAATAGATATAAGAACAAGGAGTATAAACTATGCAGTAACTCTAAATCTGCTTCATACATCTTTAAGGAAGAAAATATAATTTAGGTACAAAAATGTTTTTGGATTTATTTGACTCATGCTTGAAATTGTACTCAGGAAATTGTTTAGCAGTAGTTACAAAATATTTTGTAGTTATGAAAAACAGAACAAATTGAGGACTCAAATGGAGATCTAAAATAAAAAGGATGTCAAAACCCCGAGCTCCGGTTCACTATAATAACTCAAACGAAGAATAAATACGAAGGGATTCAGCATTCCTATGCCCAGTGTGTCTCAACAGACTGTTAATCTTAATATGAATTTGTTATCATTATCAGTATTGGAACTTTATCCCTGGTGCAGTCTCTCAATATTCTCCAGGTGCCTCAAGGAACACAAACCACATTACTACATAGAATCAAGAAGCGTGTTTTGGTGAACTGTGTGCTGCCTTGATTAACATGCTCTTGGGGTTTATATATCCCAGTTGCATCCCAGCGAATGGTTGACCAACAAATAGGCAACACCAATCAGCAGGCCAAATAATCCTATAGTACATTGCCAAGGTAGTCCACGCCCCCTTCAAGCGGTGCCAAACCCATGCTGGAGATGTCATACTGCAGTTTACATAAAGCAAACTACACAAGATTACACAATGTGGAGGGCATAGCAGCAACACCTGCTAATCATTGTTAGCTGTTTTTACAGAATATAATTTTCCTTCTGTTTAATTTAAGGTATTATTTTTTCAAGACAGTTTTCTTATTAGTCCATATTCCAGACTATTGCCTTAAAAAATAAATTTTCATTATTTTCATATCTTGATTTTGCTTCATAAACAGCATGTCAGCCCCAAAGTTTTCTATGGGATTAAGGTCCAGGGACCGTGCTGGCCACTCCATCACTTGAATTTTGTTTGTCTGGGACCATGATTTTACTTTCTTGTTGTTGTATCATTGTCTTGTTAAAACACCAATTTCAAGGGCATTTCTTCTTTAGCATACTGCGACATGACTACTCCCAGTATTCAGATGTACCCAGACTGATCAGTGGTATGCGATAAAGCATAAATCATAATTTGAAAAACATCCAAATATCATGATGCGTGCACTACCATGCTTTACTGTCTTTACTGTGTATTGTGGCTTCAATTCAGTGTTTTCGGGTCATTTGATAGACTGTCTGTGACCCTTACGCCCAAAAGGAACAATCGGATTTTTATCAGTTCACAAAATATTTTACCATTTCTTTTTCGAGTCAGCCAATAAGTTCTTTGGCAAATTGTGTCAACTTCAGCACGTCTTTTTTTTTTTTTTTAACAATGGGACTTTGCTGGAGGCTTCTTGCTGGTAGGCTTCACATAGACATCATCTGATTGTTACCGTACCCACAGTCAACCTTAGATCTTGTTTGATCCTATTGGAGCTGATTATTGTCTGAGAATTTGACATTTCTGTTAGTCTGTAATTGACCTCAGCACTGATATTTTTTAACACAACCCTTTCTGTTAATGACTCACTTTCATAGAATCAGCAGTCATTCCATGCATGTCATTCCTGTTGGGTTTGTTGGTTTTCTATACCTTTAGTACACCTTGTAGAAACTTACTTGCAAGTGTAGAAGTTCAAATACTAACAAAAAAAAATGATATATCTTGCTTGCGATGTGGGATGGTATTATGTTGAACACAACTGTATACATGCAGTATATGCATATATGATGACTACTTTACGTATGTTATTAGTTCTGTGTGACATTTGTACCATTCATCCATTACTTTGTATAAACTAATACCCTCTCCTAATGGTGGGTTTAGGGGTCAAAACAGTTTAGCACACCTTGTGCAGGTCATTGCACTATCTTGATGCTGATGCAGACAAATGTACTCACATTTACATCTAGCAGTGTTGTGTTAGTTGTGTTAGTAAATGGAACAGTGTTCAATTTGTGCTCCAGGCAAAGCCTGAACACTGGTGAAACACTGCTTTTGACTGGTGAACACTGGTGAAAGATTATTTTGACTGGTGAAGGTAGATATGACCTTTACACAGAATATTCAGTTTCAGCCTCATGAGGTACAATACCGTATGTGGTCTGGAAGAGTAGCAAGGTGTTAGATAGACACTACTCCACTGGAGCTGATGAGACAGTGCTGAACTGAATGCATATTTAAATGCACCTCTAACGCTAATCTCAGCCATATTCACATGGCTTCAGCTGTCAGGAGTTTGAGGTGGAAGTATTTGAAGGGGCTTTAATTGCCAGAATCTTTAATACACACATTTCATTATGAAGAGATTTATTTCGTCCATCCATCAATCCATTTTCTTGAAAACGAGAGGATCGCTATCATCTTGTCTGCAGCCGCTTGTCTGCTTTGCATCATGTGTCTGCTGTAGCCTCAGCTGATTACAGGCATAAGCGGGGATATACCCCTTTTAGGATGCCAGCTCTTTGCAGGGTCACATGAAAGATAAACAAACACACAGGTTCACACCTACAGACAATTTGGTGAGGAACAATTCAGCTAAGCTACATGTTTTCGGAGGTGGAAGGAAGCTGGAAAATCCAGAGAGAACCCACACAGACATGGTGAGAAAATACAACTCCACACAGAGAGGAATTAAACTCAGAACCTGTGCCGCCCAAATAATTTTGTTAAAATCAGAAAATGTTTTAATGACATTGTTTAAAAAAAAAAAATAAATAAATAAATAAATATATATATATATATATATATATATATATATATATATATATATATAGATTTTATTTGGCTAAAATAAAATAATATGTTAATAAACTTTAATCATACTTACTGCTAAAAATTGTGCTCCACAAGCAGAAATATACAGTATTGTAAAATCATGAGTAAAGCAGAAAAATTTTCCCATATACATATCATTATCATCTATAACTCCTGTATTCAAAGTTGGATCAGTTGATCTGAAAACACATCTCTAGATCTGCTCATTGGGTTCAGACCAGATTGTCAAATAACTTGCAGTATTGAGCTGTTGGGGTGATCAGACTCGGTAATACTGAACATTAGAAAAAGAAAATCTTGACAGTATTGCCTCAACGTCTTCATCTGTTTGTTCAGGACACATTTAATGTAATAACCCGTAATGGGCTCAAATCCTTTGACACTACCACAGATGTTGGATTCAAGTGCACCTAAAAATAAAGAATCAACCCTCTTTTTTCATATTGAACCAGGCTGTGAGCAAAACAACCAATGCATCACGTTTGTTAACCAGCAACTCTTCTCAGGCCTGCTCTGCAGCCAAAAGCAGTTCTCTTTGGTTCCAGACAGGATTACTAATCTTAGGTACAGCAGTTCTAATTTCCAGCACTCGTGATCTGGAAAATTCATACAGCATGCGCATTTGCTGTTTGATGGAATGCTGCCCTGCCAATGAAACCTGTATGCTACAACTTGGAATAAGGAAGTGGGGCAGACACATACAGAGAGAGACAGGTAGAGTGAGAGAGTGAGACAAAGAGAGACAGAGAGAGACAGACAGAGAGAGAGAATAGTAAGTTTCCATGCTGAAAGGTAGAATTCACAAACACAGCTTTTACTCCAAAATGAGAATCTTAGATGTTCAGTCATCTCTCAAACTCACAGACGGCTTTTCAAACAGACTCTGATAGCTTAGAGCAGTAATACCCAGTAATCTGACAATGTTATAGATGCTGTTTCACTGATATATAGAGTACAGACTGAATTTACACAAGGGTCCCTTCAAGTTCTTTTTTCAGGATTGGTCATTGATCAAGTGTCTCTGTCCTCAGGTGAATCAATAATTGGTTACTGACCCTCCAATGAAATGTGTGCTTTTTTTTTTTTAGCTTTGCAGCTACTGCTACATCAAAATTGTGTAACAAGCTGTGATTTTGCCTTCTTAGCTACAGTCAAGTTCATATCCCTCAGCCACTGCTCCATACTGCCACCACAGCAGTCTTGTTTTGCCCACAGGGCTGAATCAATGAATCAGGTGAAAAAAAGGCAGGCTGGGAGGTTGAGTGTGTGAGATAGATGTCAGGAGGAAAACAGACAACTTGAAGTTAATCCCTAAAGCTCAGTATTATTTCATACCGAGTGCAGAGCGTGGTCAAGCACGCCCGGTCACACTTTCTCCCGAGGCCATCTCAGGACACATGTTCAAGCTTTCGGCTGCGGCCTGTCATCAAAAGCTAAATCGCCTCTGCCTTTGCACACATTTGTCCACTGCTGTCAGCACCTCTTGCTCTGTGCCATTTATCTTAAGACTCAACAGAGCTCTTCAGCATGTAATCTTCTAGTCTGCTTTCATTGCTACCCAGAAAAACAAAAAAGTTTTCTCCAAAATGTTGATGTTTCTGCAAATATTTATGAGATGGATATTTTTAGACTGTAATTATTAGTTCAGTGCATGCTCATTGTAACAAAGTGATCATATTTAATTATGTATGTGTGCTAATTTCATTCACTCATTCTTCTTCTTATCTTCTGCTTTTGTGGATCACGTGGGTTGCTGGAGCCTATCCCAGCAAATTTACGAATGAGAGGCAGGGGACACTCTGGGCGCCATGCCGGTGCTAATTTCTAATGTGTAAATATGAATGGAAGTCAAACTGGAGATTACCTAAAGATTTGCACACTTAAACCTAAGTCATGCCAAGATAATTTTGTTCAACAAATAGTACCAGCAAAACTACATTTTGAATATCTAACTAAGTACGATAACATAATCCACAGGGATCTGTCTCTTGTGAATCATTCTCTAAAAAAAGCTTAAAATAAATGTATTTGCCAATGAATGATCTGGACTTGAGCTCATTTAATGTTTCTATAGTATAGCCCAACACAGTCTTAAGCCTCAGTTGTATACTGGTCAGTCTCAGACCAGCTGGTACTTTCAGCAAATGCTCTTCTAAGGAAGCATCACAGCTATATAAACTATGCAAACATGAAATAATTCAAACACTTGTGTTGTGATAGATCAATCATTAATTTGATCTCCCATTATCAACATAATAACAAACTGTTAGATATGACTTACGTAGATGCCAAAAAAGTTAATGTCTTTTGTGTATGCAGACATACTTCAGCATCCATTTATTAGTAACAGGAGCTATATATTATGTAAGTGTGATACAACATATTAATAACCATATCAAGGATATTAATAATTTTTAATGCAGTGCAATCATTTGAGAACGGGTGTCACGCGCTTCATTTTTAAATTAAAACTCTGGCAGGACTTACACTGACAGGCCAAGAGACATTTTTATTTATATCAAGTATCATCATAAAAAATTGTCATCAGATTGAGTATTAAAAGACACAGCCAGATTTTTCTGGATTTTTAGTTGCCATGACCTCTAAATTTCCTCCAGGATCAATAAAGTATATATCTATCTATTTATCTATATAAATTTATCTATTTTTGGTTTTTGAATTTTGCTTGTTCAATTAAATCCAAACTTCAATTTTTTATCTTTTTTTTTCTTTATCTCTTGTCATATTTTTGGTTTTATCTGCCAGTTTAATGGACATGTTAACAATCTGGCCATTATGAACACAACCAACAACAACTCATTTCTGCCAAAGGTGTCAACACAATCCAACACCACGGTCAGCAAATTACCTTTTCGGCAGATGCGATGGCTGTTCTTCATGAAAGCAGCATGTGGACTCACCGGGAACAACTCAGGAGACTCACCTCCAAGCCACCTGCTTACCTGCTGTTCCCAACCCACCTATTTGGACACCTACAGTCTCTAAGGCCTGCACGCTGCCTCCAGAGTGCTGTTCTGGGGGTCCACATGACAGATCTATACAGCTCTATACAGATGTCTTCTAGGTCACTTCCAGGTCATTTAAACTGTTGCTACATGAGCATCTCAGTTAATCACGACAAGATACTCTCCTTATAAATTCATCGTCAGTCTGTTGCCTGATCACAAGCTTGCAGAGATGTAGAAAAAAGAAAAGCTGTGGATGATGCGCCAACAGGAAAGCCAAATGAAGTCAGACATCAGTATCAACTGTTCACTTAGTCTCGTATGCACTGTTATTTTGATGTATGTGAAATTTTAATCTAATGTTATGCTGCACAGTATGGTGTGCAGTAGAAAGGGCATCTACAGTAGTCAGATATGGCGGTGTGCGGTTGTTCGCATCTACAAATGTTCATAAGTCAAATGTTTATATCTTGAGAATTACCTTTATCTTCTGTCGTTTTAAAGCCCTCAACACCTTTCTGCACTCAATTAAGCTCATCCCTGCGTATACTCTGCTCAGCCCTCAGTTCCCTGCCAGATTGTTAGCATTTATCCTCCCTTCCAGCATTCCTGCGTCCTGCTTGATTGCTCTGTGTTGATTCTGCCTGATCCCTGGACTCTGCCTATTGCCTGCCCTTTGTCAGATTTGTTTGCCTGTTTGGAATGATAACCTGGTTTATGAACTCTGCTTGTAAAATTAAAGTTAAATCTGAACTTCTATTTTTTATCTGCATAATATCCTGCTATGCTTTTGGGCTCATCGACCAGTTTATCAGATGTGTGACAGGAGTAATAGAAGTAGTAGGTTGGGTGAAAAATTACATCAGTAACTAAAACGATCCTGGAACTTATGTAGATATTGTTGTGTTTATATGAGTAACTACAAAGTTCTGTAATTCTGAGATGATGTAGAAGATTAATTCAACTGTCATTATGAAGCACAAGACTGTAAAATCAAAGTTATAAAGTTTTATAAGTTGCAACTCTCTATGGATAAAAACAAAAATTATGTTGCAAACTGATAAATACATAATGACATCACAAAAATAAATAGTATGAATCTGGAGCGTGGAGCTGATGAGCTCAGGAGTCTCATGGCCTGCGGAAAAAAGCTGTTCCATAATCTGGCAGTGAGGCAGCAAATACTTGTGTATATTTGGCCAGAGGGCAGCAACATGAACAGTTGGGTTTTATGACTTTTATGCTAAACCCCCTTTCCATCCTTTAACTGAGGATTTAATTTTATCAGCCAATACCGATTTTAATTGGAGCGGTATCATATTAAACTACCAGGTGTGTTATAATAAAGGTGACCAAATGGCTACTACTGGACTTTTTCACATTATCACTCAGTTTCTCATGGTTAATCTATAATGCAAATACTAGTACTAAATCATCCCTTTTATGCTGTCATCAACACAGGGAAAGGTGTTGACTAGTTGAGTCTTGAATCTTTTACAACTTAATTAAAAAAAGGGGGCATATAAAATTGTAATTTCCTTATACCAATCATTAAATGTCACTTGCTACTCAAATCTCTATAAACTGGTGATATTATTATTAGTAGTATTATTAATAAACTGCCTTTTTTACTCAAAAACAAAATTTATTTTCTATTTACCTCTTTATAAAAACTCTATTTTTTTCGAGTATTATAACTCAAAAAATTCTGCTTAACTTATATATAATATAGAAAATTGTAAGAGTGATGCAGATTGGGTCATTGCAGGAATTAAATACAAAAAAAAACACACAAAAATAAGAACCTTTGCAGTAGACAGACGTGAGCCTGTCTACTGCAATATCTGCAAAGATCAATGCAGCCAAGAAAAATATCTGGATAATGTTTGTTATTCTCAGCAAGATATTACTCAATGTTTAGCAGCAGGTATAACAGTGATGGAGGGATGCACAATGATACATTTTGTACATGGATGAGACTGCCAGGGATATGCCAAAACTGTCTTTCATGCAAAAATAGTGTCAGTTTCAAAATTTAAAACACTCAGTACCTACAAGCATTAATCCTGATTGAGTTTTTTCTTTTGTACAGAAGCTTTTTGTTTCCTGTGGTTTGGAGTTGGTGCAGTGGCACAGTGGTTGGCACTGTTCCGTACATAGTGGTGATGGACAAAAAGCAGAAGAGAGCAGTGGTGATAGATGTGGCGATTCCAGCTGATGCCAACATCAGGAAGAAGGAACACGAAAAGATTGAGAAATATTAAGGGTTGAAAGAACAGCTGGAACAGATGTGGAAGGTCAAGGTTAATGTGGTCCCCGTGGTAGTAGGAGCACTTGGGGCAGTGACCCCCAAACTGGAAGAGTTGCTCCAGCAGATTCCTGGAACAACATCTGAAGCCTCAGTCCAGAAGAGCGCAGTCCTAGGAACAGCTAAGATACTGCGCAGATCCCTCAGACTCCCAGGCCGAGCTTGAGGATGACACACAGATACCACCCCACAAGGGTGAGAGGGACATTTTTTTAATATATATATATATACACAGTATATAAGTGTACAGGCCCTGAATACACACACAGGGGGCATGTACGCTTGCAGGGGAGGTAGAACGGCGGGCAGCTCCTTTGTGGTGCGCCCATATGAGCAACTTGTAAGGGGACGGCACCTTGCTCAAGGACGCCTCGGCAGTGCTCCGGGGGTGAGCTGACACCTTCCACTGTCAGCTCACACTGACAGGGTGTTTTTTTGGGCGGGTGCGAGAATCGAACGGCCGACCTTAGAACATTGGACGACCCGCTCTACTACTGAGCCACTGCCGCCCCCAGTTGTGCTACTGATACATTTCATACACTTTTTGAGACAGCTATTTAGGAAAGAAAGGTTCAAACAAGTAAATGCAAGAGTATAACTTTCTGTTTTCCTGCTGTTCTGTGTTTTCTTTCTTTCCTTTCTGTTTTTGTGATCACACAGGTTTTGGTTCATCAAGGTCAGGGTTATACTCCTCATACAATTGCAACACGCTTGTTTTTTTTTTTGTTTTTTTTTAAAAAAACCTTGGTTATTTTTTTGCATTGTGTTTAGTTGCAATTTTGTCTTCAGTGGAAGTCTCACCACAGGAAGAAAAAATAACTGCTAGAAAAAAATCTGTCATTTAATGTCCTGATCTTGGATGTTTCTTTCATATATTTGGCACATTATTGGTTTCTTCCTGCAGACTGTGCTAGATAAACATCCCATCATGAATCTTCAATTACCATGGCAAAATTGCGTTTCCTGCTGTTTTTTTTATAAATGACCATATTGATTTACTGACTCACTTGTCAAAAATTACCTCTACAAGACTAGAGGAAACATTGTTGTGAGCCATTGTTCTAACTTTCTTGCTTTCTTTGATTTGGCAGCTGTGTGGCTACATGTGTATAGCAGCGCAATTAAATCCCTCACATTCTGTGAGCCTGAAGGGGGGCTAGTTCCAGCAAGAAAGTTTCACTCCAGAACAGTTTGCTGTCTATTTGTCCAAACTAGCCAGATTATTGAATTTAAAAAAAACAACTTTCTTCTGTCTAAGTAAAAATTGTGCAGTTTAAGGAAAAGGAACAATGTTGAACACAATCAAAATAGATTTGAAACCACTACAGATGTTTGTAGATATTTATGCCTTACACATAGCCTGCTCACTCCCTGTGCCTCACTCATTTTACTGTTATTGTGCTACGCTCAATTATTTACACTGTAAAACTAATCCAGGTAGTCCTCAACATTCGAACATTTGACTTACAAAGATTCAGATATACAATTGCGCACCACCATATCGAACTATTGTACTGCAGTTCTCTTTTCAGCGAAAACCCCCCTGCTGAGCATCTCCAACATTCATGTCCCCCTCCTGTTCTTGGTTGTTGTCACTGAACATCTCAGAGCATCAAAATTAACGCGTGGATACTTAGCTGTTTATCGTGGATGATAAAGTGAAGGCTAGTGAAGATAGCGGTAGTGGTGGCAAGCTCTGATGATAACTCTACCTCACACTGAAAGCAACCCCAAACACACACACACACACACACACACACACACACACACACACACACACACACACACACACACACACACACACACACACACACACACACACACTTCCCCTTTACTTTACTGACATTGTAACGGATACATACATTATATTCAAATTAATTAGACAGTAATGATGTGTGTATTTGCTTCTAAGTAACATGTTTAAATTGTAGTCCCAGCATTTCTTGTTCATCAGTCCACATGATATCATTGTTTTGAGATACAGTTTACTGTACAAGAATTATTGTTGTTTGTATTCAAGCTGTAGAGGTACACATTAATGTACTGCATTGTGTGTCTTAGATATTGTTGTGTCATAACTAATCTGTTTCAGACAGTTCTTGAGCAGTTCCAGTGAAATCATGTTTATTTATGAAGTGGGGTTTAACAATGCAAAAATGGGAAAGAACATCACCAGCCAGCGAGCCATTCATGAGGTTGCTGGCCTTAATATGCTAATCACCAAGGTGTCCTTCATCCCCATTCAACCCTCACAATGCTGCCCACCTC